>NC_143019.1:87556272-87872522 GCF_055824585.1 Amblyomma mixtum | reverse complement strand
CCTATTCCTCAACCCTCATACTCTCCCGGCCTTGCCCCGTGCTACTTTCTTTGTTTCCTAGAATGAAAAAATAGGTGAATGGAAAGCGTTTCGCTGATGTTACTGAGGTGAAGAAAAAAACGACGGAGGCACTGTCAAGCATCACAAAAGATGAATTTAAACAATGTTTTGAAAAATGGAATGAAAGATTCGACAAGCGTATCATTGCAAGTGGGGAATACTTTGAAGGAGATTGAAGGTCTGTGCTTAAAATGTGAACAAATACGTTCAAACAAAAATAAGTCCGGTTTCTTTTGGGTACCCCCTCGTACAGTAAAAACAACATTTGGTGTTCGCCTGCCCTTAGCCTCACTACATGTATTGCTGAGAAAGCGGTACGGCTAAGACGGAGACCTCCGCGATAACATATATAATAACTGTTCAACTATTAGAACACTCTCGAAAAAGTCATAAGCCAAGCTTTAATTTCGACATGTGATGCAACACAGTCACTCTTCCTGAGGCTCTAGGGTTTAAAGATAACAATGGTCATGTAAATAAATCTGCAGTGGAAGTTAGCAAAAAAATTCAGGGGGCACTTTGACTGTCTAAAGTGCGTAGAGGCGAAAGCGTTTTCCGAACCACTTTCGCTGCTTCTGTGGCACTGGTGGAGTCACATATAATTGAGTACTAATTACTAAGTGATGACAAAACACTAATTAATGTTTAATTACTGATTAATGCCTGAATACTAATTAACTGCTAATTACTGACGCTTAAGCTTCGCCTTTAGGAGTGGAACGCGACAGCGTGTTGTAGTGCTGCCAGGGAGTCCACGGAACACCACGCATCTCGGTGGACACCTGAACCGCACTGTAGAGGAAGGGAGGAAGTGGGAGTGAAAGAAGACAAAGAGGGCCCGTAATGAAGGAAATGAAAATGGTATTTGAGGAAAGGAAATTACGCAGTAACTGTCTCACATATCTCGGTGAACACCCGTCAAAATTCAGGGGGCACTTTTTTTACCTAAAGTGTGGTCACTGATGTGTGGTTAAGATGTTAAGCTTCGCCTCTAAGAGTGGAACGCGACAGCATCTTGCAAAGCTGCCAGGGAGTCCATAGAACGCCATTGCCCATTCGGTTCTACGCCTCGCTCGTCGGTAAATTGGTTTTTGAGGAAAGGAAATGTATCTGTCTCTCATATCTCGGTGGACACAACCTCTCCGGAAGGGAAGGGAAGAGGATGGGAGTGAGCGAAGACACCGTATTCACTAGACGCGCCTTTGTTCATTCCAAACCATCGAGCTGGCATTGCGCAGTGGATAGCATGCTCGTCTCACACGCCGAAAACCGGGGTTCGATTCCCGAGCTCGACCAATTTCCTACTCCGTTTTATTTATTTATATGGCCTTACTAGAAAAGTTAATTAGGCTAGTTCGGTAATTAAGCAATTAACTAAGCTCAGTCCCACTTACTTGGAGCATCACTATACGATCCCTTCAATTGGTTGCATGGTTACTAGGCAAAGTACAATTGTCCCTGTTTGAAATTCGCGCACTGTGACGTCACGACCGTTTCGACCAATTGAAAAGCGTGACATTTTCTGTCGACAACTGCTGCTTACAACGATGAGGCATTAAAGGCTTCCGCCTTAAAAAGCGATTGGAGGATTGGTGGCTGAAAGCAGAGATGTGGCATAAGGTTAGAATTGTAGGAAACCTTAGGTAAAGATGATGGCGAATCTTAATGAGAATTGCCAACACAGTAAACAAAAAAAATAGTAAAGAAAAAAAAGCGGAGCATAGTGGCAATGGCACCACCCCGTTTCAAAGGGGGCGCTCCTATCCACCCATCCATAAAGCCCCTCGATAATTTGAAAGTAGCGTCTTTCTGTGAACTATGCTGCCGTGCCGCGCACCCCCGCCGATCCTCCTCTCTCACCTCTCCCATCGGCGCTTTTCTCAACGTTGATTGGCTCCGTGGGCGGTCTCCGGGAAAGCGCGCGAAAAGTTCGCTCTTTTTGTGTTTTCATTTTTCGTCGGCGCCATTTTTTAGCCAGCCGCCGCTGCTACGACCGAGCTCCCTGGCATTGCGCGCTTGCACTTCGCGTTATTCGCGCTCTTTTAGTGCAGCACTATGCCGAGTTGCTGCGCATATCAGTGCACAAGCCGGCGTGTAAAAGCCTTTGTTCTTTTCGCGATTCCGAGCGGCAAGAAAGACAGCATTAGAAGAAAAAAGCGGCTGCACAACATCCGTTCACACTTGCCCAAAAATCCGGCGTGCGAAGCGGATTCGGCCAATTTTGACGCCGAGCGACGCGGAAAGCGGCGAGGGCGATCGGGCTCGACCCATTTCCGCCGCACGGCGACAAACATGGCGGCGCCCTTCGAAGCCGGACCCCCCGCTTCTGATTGAATTATCGTTGTTGCTGCCTTTTTCAGTGCATTCACTGGCCAGAAATGCGGCTCAGGTCTTTCGCTTCCTCTCACCTCGCCTCCAGGAAAACGTATAAGTGATAAATTTGCTTTCTTTTTTTATTCAGAGTGACGATTCCACCGCTTCTAGGCTTAACAGCATAGTCGCTTTGTTGACAGTAATGGTTCCCGCCCTGACAACCAGATGGCGTCACTATAGCTGAGTTTATTTTTCCGTCCGAGCTAGCATACGCTGAACTAAAAGTGAGAATGTGCCTGCGTTTAACCTACGTAAGCATGCATACGCTTATGGTACGTAGACAGCGTAAATTTATGCTCTTTTCTCACTATATCTGTGTATGCCGCTAGCAGCGACGCGGTGTGGAAAAGCGAGAAACAGCAGCGGTGCGGCGGATCCGCATCGCTCGCCCGTGAACAAGTGAGAACAGGTCCTTGTTCTTGCGGCGAGGAAATCCGCTTCGCTGGCCGGATTTTTGGGCAAGTGTGAATGGGCCTGAAGACTGCCCACCTCGGCGAGCAACAGTGCATTTCTTCCAAGCGACTGTGTATATTGAAACTGCATGCATGCGCATCACAAAGCCAACAACCTCACTTAATTCACTTATCATTTTGCGTCGGTATGCGTGTTATTGTTGTCACTTCATGGTTCCGATCAACGTGCTATAATAGCGGCGGCTGATGCATACAATGTGTATGCATGTGTTAGCAAGTGTGGAAGCAAAAGTGTTGGTATGCGTGCAGCGGTATCCGCGGTGCGGTAAATTTTTCGAACCTCTGGTAATGGTGCACATCGCAGTAATGCGGCGCATGTCCCGAGCGAGATTTAACCTAGATTTTTTTTTATGAATGCAACTTGTCTAACGATCTACGCGTATTTGTTGTTTTGCTGAACCGTTACGCTTCTACCAGGTGAGATTATCAATGCCACATTCTCGGAAAAGACCTCATATTGCATTCACATAATTCATTTTTTAATCACTTCAGTGCTTTCCATTCTTGCCTGAATGTACTCAAGTACTGTAAATATATGCATGCCATTTTTGTATATTCATTGCTACAGTTTGTGATCATTTGCTTTAGTTGAGCACGGTCGCGAAGCCTTTTGTTGAATACATCATCCGCTCAAAACTATAGGCCTACATCTGAGCTGTTTCATTTCCCTAAGTATGTTTTTGTTTTCTGTTTTGTTTTGAGGACTGCACCTAACGGGTGAGAGATGTCCACAGCCGGCTTATTCGTGGTTTTCATGTATATTTTCGGCGTAAATCTACCCGACTCATCCGTAATAAATATTGCATCTGAAAAACTGTGTGTCATATTGTGACTGTATTTATACTCAAGACTTATATTAGTCAGGCACTTGCTTTACGATAGCCTTGACTGTGGCTAAGACACTATAGCTTTCTCTTGGGTTTTGTCACGGTCGTTGCTATCAGTTTTTTTCTTTCCTAACGTAACATCTCTTTAAGCGGATTTAAAAAGGAATAGAATGTGGGCGGACAATGCCCAAGTGTGCCAAACTTTGGGGTTGGTCTACCTAAATTTGGAAGCTAACAGTGAGTTTCCCATAGTCGAATTAGGTTGGACCCCAATGTTGGTCAAATATGGACGACATCAAATTTATGGGTTCCAGAGACACAAATTTTGGGGATAGCCAACCTAATTTTGGAGCTCACCATTGAATTGGTCGTATTAAAATTAGGCTTGACACCGATTTTGATGAAATTCGGATGTCAAATTTCGGTTTTTGAGAGGGCCAAATTTTGGGGTGCGGACACTTTCCTTTGATGACGGAAAATCGGTGCGCGGATCTTTGGCTCTCGAATTCGGCTCGACATCATCTCAAGGTCGCCGACAGCGGGAGCTGAAGTCGTTTCATGCTTAATAGAAAAAGTTCATATTCGTTTTCAAGCCGCCGCGAAAATGCTTAACTACAAAACGATTAAGCCGTTGCATGTGCACTGCGCGGTGCCAAACTCAGACTGAACCTTAATGAAAAGTTTTAGGACGGCCATCGAAGCAAATGCCCCAGTTTGTTCCCAGCAACCATCCAATTTCTGAAACTCCACTCGTGAACAACTTCATAAACTGTACTTCCGCGATAATTAGTTCGTTCGAAGTGAATATACATTTAACTAAACATTGGTATGCTAAATATATTCAGGAATGTTCAAATATATTGTAAATATTATGCTTCATATACTATGCCGTGTTGAGACAGACGGTATTGAAAAGTCAAAAAGAATGTGAGATGTATGCAGCAAGTGGTTTTGTTCGTGCCGCAAGCGCTCATAATGGCACTTTCATTGCGCGTACGAGACCCTAGTTTATGTGGTTCGTAGTAGTCAGGCGTGTCCCATGTCTTTCTCGTGTTTTTATTCAATAACAGAGCGTGGAAAAAGCGAGAACATAAGAGCGCGCGCATGTGTCAGCCAACTGCCCGGACGGTGAGCGAGCGATGGCCAAAAAAGCGTGCCGTGTGCGCAGCCGGCGGACGAGGATATTCGAGGAGGAAAACGCCGGAGTGGAGGAGAGTGTCCCTACTTTCAAATTATCGAGGGGCTTTACCCATCCATCCATCCGTTCGGTTTTGGGCAGGCGTTATCGGCAGCTTTGGAGGAAGGAAAATTTAGAGGACAGGCCGTCACGTGACAATTTTTGAAGCCGGAAACAAGCACAGGCCCCCGCGAGAGTGGCGCTTGGCTGCTTGCCGGTTTAGGTAGCCCTATGCTGGTGCTCGTCAGCGGAAAAGTTTATAAAGCGGAAATACCCGTGTGAGACAGGCGGCTACTTCCAGTTGCTGCTTCGTACTGCGTCGTATTCGTGCCGTCTCCCACTGCTCGGCCCTGGTCACAATTAGTAGCAGCCGGGAAAAATGCTTATCTCAAGTCCTGCAAGCGGGGGAAGTGACCTTCGCTTTCAATTACTGCGGTGACCCATCTTGACTTGCAGTACGCGTCGCCACTTTTGGCTACGTTTTTTTTTCTGACGGCGGCGTTTATAAGCCTCCCTGGCAGTGGCGTAGCCAGAAATTTTTCTTTTGGGGCGGAGGGGGGGGGGGGGGGGGGGGCACGTGTTGCAGCGCGGCCTCCCATAGAATTTGCGGAGGGATAAAACGCAAAAATAATAACTGCATTGCCATTGAGAATGTGATTGTGCAATAGATAAAGCTCACTGTCTAGAACAGTGAGTCAGGAGGGCGGCCAAACAAAAGATGTAATGAAATTATTCATAATCATTGCAGAATGCTCTCATACATATGCCGTTATCACCACATGCAGACGTAAGCGACTGTGCAGTACGTCCTTACCGCCACTACTTCAGATATGTAATACAGCTTGGATTTTTGACGTAGATTTTTATTTTAAAACTTTGAGAGGTACGTTGATGCTGTGTAGGGGGGTTATACAGGATGGTTAACATTATGTAAGCGATAAACCTGATTTAATAGACGATTAATTAACTAACATTAACTGATCAACACTTCATTTTGATTCTAAGGGGCAATATTATGTTGCGAAATTAAAGGCCGTCATCGTAAAAGGTGAGCCTAGTTTATAACTTTTTTTTTTAATCGGTATAGCAGTTTGAAATATCGAGCGCCAGATTTTACGCATTTCAAAGCTCGCTGAGTTGGTTTACCCGCATTGAAAATGCATAAAACTGTCGGTCATTTTTTTTATGCATCAAACAAGGACGCCGTTTGTGTATTTTATGATGCAGAAAAAGTTTCTTTGAATTCGGCGACGATACGACACGCAGCGACGCGTTTATGAATATGCGAAGCGGACAAGGCAATTCACCGAGCTTGCAAGTGTGTATGTTCAGTATTTGGAACCACATTAACGATTATGAACATTTAAAAGCTAAGGTTATCTTTTTTTACTGACGGCCTTCAGTTTCGCGATACAGACTTACGCCCCAAAATCAAAATTATAAAAGCTGATTAGTTAGCTATAATTAAACATTTTTCGGATTATTGAGCTCTATTACGTACATAATGCCCGTCTTGCGGTACGGTTAACCTTCACTGACCACGCCGACATATCTCTCGCACTTTTTAAAATAAAAATCTGTAAACGTTAAAAAATGCCATCTAATATATCGCTAAGTACTGCTTTAAATTGAAACACCACTCGATTTTATGCTGCTCTAACGCTTCTGATAATCATATAGCATAGGTATATACCTCTCCCCAAAGTAACACAATTACCACACAGAGATTGCGCAGGAAATTTTATTGGGGTCCATTTAATGCTCTTGTGGTTCCATAGTTCTGTATAGGCGTCTCTCATAGCCTCAGTCGCTTTGGGACGTTAAACCCCATAAACCAAACCAGTTCTGTATAGTTCTTATCGTCGATGCTTTTCTTTCTCGCTCCTCATTGCGCTGAGTTTAGTGCCCACGGCCAGCAACAGCAGTTTCTTGGAGAGCTCCCGCCCCTTCTTGGTCGGCAGGGCCGTTGCGTAGGCTGCGTGGGAGATAATTTAGAGCGATCATGATATAAATCTGCGCAGAACTTGTGCGCATGACCACAGTAGCATAAGTCGAAGAATTGTGCACTGAATTCGAGACACCCTACCGTAAAATGCATTCTGGGATATTAAAAGCTTAGTCTCATGCTTTTTTTTTCGGGGTTTACCATTAAAGTTGCCTGGCACAACCGCGAACGGAAACAGGTATACGCCAATTGTTTCTGAAACACGTTCGTTCGCACTAACCACCCGAAATAAAACGCGTACCAGCTCTTCATTCCACTGCTCCTGCTTAGCTGTAGAGCGCAAGCCTTGTGGCAAATGTAATGGGGTCATTGTAACATAATTAGGTACGCAGAACGCCGCAATGCTGATCCCGTGTTAAAATAGAATTAGCACTATTACTTACGACAATGAAAAGGGTTCAGTTCCTGATACGTGCATATGACAGAATCCATGACAGATTCTTGTCTACGTCTCGTTACTTAGAAAATACCTCTCTAACTAGCCCCGCAATGTGCTTAGCGAGGTTAGTCCTTAATGTTTTTTGCGTTACACAATTCATGTCATGCACTTGAACTACCGCTGGCAGGAACGCAACTCGGTGGAGATAAAAAATTCGCTACTGAAAAATGAGAGATTACTCTCCGACTACACATAGTCCAGCTTCCAAATAAATCATGCATTATGATACCATTTAGCTTAATTTGTAGCCCTATCAACGAAAACTGCCGACAGCATTGACAAAGGTAAACAACAAAGCAATAAGTGAAAAACAGTAAATGGTTGTTCACGCTTACCTGAAATTTTGATGATTGCAGGTTCACAGAAACCTTGTCTTTCCCGCTCTCTTGCACCCTGGATCCTTCCGATGGCTCATCATCCCATGCATGCTTAGCGCAGGTCATTTTAACGATGTCAAAAGTGTCTTCTTCCTCAAAACGCACAAGTGTGGCGATGTACCATGATTTCAAGTTGAAAACAAGTGGATGCAACAACGGGTATAACCGGAAATTGCTCGCCCGGCAGGAAAGTGCGGAGCACGCTGCAGAGTCCGGCTTCTAGCTCTGTGCAACAGACCGACCGCCACTTTTTACACATACATCTGTTTTTATTGATTTACCTGGCGTTCACAGCACCTGTTCCAAATTTCTGTGCAGAGGCAAGAATACCTTTCGACGGGGGAGAAAAATGAGAAGGAAAAGGAGAAGGCAGGTCATTTTTTTTTATCAAGAAAACAACCATATTGCACGCACAGCAGAGCGCACATGTACTGTTGGCACGCGCGTGCCTGCTCAAAAAAGCCGACTTTATTAGAAGCACTTCTACTTGGCCTCCATTTGAATATGCTTCCTTCCTCGGCTATATCCGAGCTTTGCACAAGCTGTAATCGAATACTGCCAGGCAAACAGCGCTCACTAGCATTGCGGCGCGATCATCTTCGCTGAGGTTGAGCCAGGACTTTTCTACTCTACTACAGCAAATAAAACACGTTTAAAACTTTCTATGGCATTTCATCCCTTTTAAGATGTGTGTTTTCACATATAACCAGTATTTATCGCACAAAGTGCTGCACGCGCTACCGCTACCAGCGCTTTGCTCGAGCCGAAACGAGCGGACGCTCCGAACCCGTCCGGACTACAGTCTCAAACATGCGTCACTTCCGGCGGGCGGCAATGGCGCCCGTTTTTCCATCAAATACACTGTAGCGCAGCAAAAGACGAGGACACAAGAAACGAGAGACGAACACCACGCAACGTTTTTCCAGTTTCGGTGTTGAAAACTCCGATTTTTGCGTACCTTTTTCACCGTAACTGCTTGCGTAATGTTTTGTGCGTAGCTTAATACGGGGGTGTACTATGAAAAAACCACCTTTCTACGGTTTGAAAAATTTCGGTCCAGTAGGCCTTTTGGTATGAAGGCTCAGTCCTCGTTGGCGGCCCAGAACCCTCCTCTAGCGCCGCCCTCCTCCCTCTCTTTTTTCCCCTTCTCCTCTTTTTTTTCGCACGTGGCCTGCCTCCGCGCCCCGCCGCCGCGGTTTCTTGCGGTTCTGTTGTGAGTGAGTGACTGAGTGAGTGAAAACTTTATTAGCTCTGGATTCAATTGTATTCGGCGGTTTTGAGATGGCTTCGTCCATCTTGCTCAAAGGTCGGTTGCTCTTAGTCCAGGGCTCCGCTGGATGCTGCTGCCAGTTGTGCTCGCCGAATCAGACCTTCTTGGTCGACCCGGCGATCGCTGCAGAGCACTCCCTCCCATTGCTCCGCACTCGGGTTTGTTATCACTGGTACCACGCTTATCCTCTGGCATGCCCACGTTATGTGGTACAGCGTGGGGGCTTCTTGGCACCAAGGGCATTTGTCATTGTATTGTGTGGGATACATTTTGTTGAGTAGGTGTAGGCTCGGGTAGGAGCCCGTCTGTAGCTGCCTCCACGCGACAGTCCTCTCTGCTAAGGGAGTTGTCCGCTGGTGCATACCGCTTTCTGCAGCCCTTGTAATAATTTAGTACCGCCGAATAATCTTGGGGTACAGGTTCGTTCCCCTCTAGGTCGCCTACGTTGGATGCTCGGTAATAAGTGTACCCTCGAGCTATCCTGTCCGCCTCTTGGTTCCCTGTTACTCCCGCGTGCTCCGCCGTCCATAATGCCTGATTGGTTCTTCGTTTGTTTGTCGTTGTGTTATGTGGCCCCCAGAGCGGAATATGCGGAGCGCTCTGTGCCCTATTCTGCCGCGTAGGTAGTTGCGGCATGCTGTTTGTGAGTCTGTAAGGATTTTTAGAGACTGTTTAGATCGATAGCCCTCCGCTGCCGCTAGAGCGACGGCCGCTTCCTCAGCCTCGACTATCGTACAGTCTTGTAGTGATGTGCTGGTGATCTCGCGTAGGGTCGAGTCAATCACCGTTGTTACCGCATTGCTATTGTGCTGCCCCGCTGTTCTGGTGTATGTGGCTGCGTCCGCGTATACCGTCGTTTCTTGAGGTGCTAATGTCTTTTGTAGGTATTGAGGCCTTGCCTTTCTACGTGCTTTGTGTAGGTTGGGATCTATGTTCCGGGGTATGGGCGTTACTTTTAGTGTGTTGCGATATTTGCCCGGAATTGTTTCTGTCTTCTGTATCTCTTGAATTTGATCGGCGCGGCCCAGTTTCTTTAGGAGCTCCCTGCCAGATGGGGTCTGTTGTAGTCTGCGCAGTTGGGCAATTGGCAAGGCAAAACTGGCAACAATTGAGTGACTCCCTCAACGGAACTTTGAGCACATCGAGGATGTGGTATATACTCAAGGCTCTCATAGATCCAAAAAAAAACCAAGGCAGAAAACAACAAAGCCATGTACCGGTTAATCCACCAGTTCGAGTGACCAGACTCAGCACTCCTGGAAAAAGTACGCGTTAAATGCTTCGGGGACACACACCCAGCAGCTTACGCAGAGCGCTATCGGGGAAGCGAAAACGAAACCCTGGACAGACCCATCACGCGAGAAGAGGTCTACGCAGCGATTCGAAACACAACCAGAAACACGGCCGCGGGTGCAGACAAGATCAATAACGCACTCATCCGCAACCTCAGTGATGAGCTAGTCGCAGAATTAGCCGCCTTTCTCAACAAACACTGGGAAGCGGAGACCGTCCCCGAGGAGTGGAAGCATGCGGAGGTTGTCATGATTCCTAAACCGGGCAAGAAACTACAAATTGAGAACCTCAGACCGATCTCGCTCACATCGTGCCTAGGAAAACTGTACGAGCGAGTGGTGACGCTGAGACTGCAACAGTACAAGGAGGACAACGAACTGTATCCCCACAGCATGTTCGGTTTCAGAGCGAAACTATCGACCCAAGATGTACTACTTCAAATCAAAGAAGAAGTACTTGGGAACGTCCCCAAGAGCGGAGAAAACATAATAATGGCATTGGACATCAAGGGGGCTTATGACCATGTAAGTCACGAGGCTGTCCTTACGGGCATGAACGACCTGAACTGAGGGAGGAGAATCTACGGCTACGTCAAAGCCTTCCTCTCAAACAGAACGGTAACGATTGGCCTGGGGGAGCTCAGATCAGACAAATTCCTTACTCCAATTAAAGGAACACCTCAAGGATTGGTCATCTCCCCTACGCTTTTCAACATAGCCATGATTGGCTTGGCAAAACAGTTAAAAGCCATCGACGGCATACACCATGCCATGTATGCCGACGACATCACCATCTGGGTCAACACAGGCTCGCTCGGAGAGAAAGAAGAGAAATTACAAAAGGCAGCCACCTGCGTAGAGAACTACGTCAGAGCAAGAAGGCTAGCATGCTCCACCGAGAAATCAGAGCTCCTAAGAGGTTGGAGAGGAAAACAAAATCGCACAGTCATATAGCGACGACTTAAAGTTGAACGTCCACCTCGAGGGGAAGCCGATACCGGAAAAAACACTCATCAGAATCTTGGGGATGTGGATACAGTCAAACCAAAGCTGCACTGACACCCTCGCCCTACTCAAAGCATCCACTCTACAAGTGGCCCTCATGATCAAGCGCATCTCACACAAACGTCATGGCATGCGAGAGGAGGACACACTCAAGCTGGTCAGAAGCCTGGTAGTCAGCCGAGTGACATACAGCCTCCCCTACTACAATCCCATCAAGAGTGAGGTACAACAGGCGGACGTGATTCTACTCAAAGCCTACAAAACCGCACTCCACCTTCCTCACAGCACTTCAGCCGAAAAGCTCCTAGCCCTAGCACTACACAACACTTTCGATGAATTGAGAGAGGCACAACTAGTCTCGCAACTGCGGTTCTGTAGTGCAAAACCCCGATTCTGCGCGTCTTCTGGACCACGCGGTCTGTGTTCTTTAATATTTTTCGTGTTTTATAGTTTAATTTCTTTATTATTTTGTTTCTTTTCATATTTGCATTTTTTTATTTGTTTTATTTCACTCACGAAACCCGTGCGTTCATTAGACGTGCCTTTTCTCTAATATTTTTCGTGTTTTATGATCTAATTTCTTTATATTTTTGTTTATTTTCATACTCGCAATTTTTTAATTTGTTTTATTTGACTCACGAAACCCGTGCGTTCACTACATGTGCCTTTATTCATTCTCAAACCGTGTTCGTGGCGGAATGGCAGCGACTACCCTTGAAGTGCCAAACGCCCTGGTTCGATTCCCAGTCTCAATAGTTTTTTTTTTTTTGGAACTCGAACACACTTGCTAGCATTCCCTGCTCACGACAGTATGAGGCATTAAAGGCTTTCGCCTTAATAAAGCGATTCTGCTCGTATTTTCTTTCACAGCTGTTCTGCTCCTGGCGAGCTTCTAGGGCGGCCGGCTCGCGATTTTCGCGTTGCCCTTTCGCGTGGCGCGTTCCTCGCGCAAAGAAGGCGACTGCGCACGTACTTAAAATGGCGATTCACACGACGGTCCGTTCGCCCGCGGCCCGCGCACGGCGTGTTCATGCGTCACCACATTGAAAGGCGCGCTGTCGGCCCGCGGCCTGGTCAGCGCGCCTCTCAATGTGCTGACGCATGAACACGTAGGTGGTGGTGGAAACGTTTATTGCCAATGATGTAAATCGTGGAGGCGAAGCCCCCTACATGGCACTTGGATGCCTCCTCAATGTGAGGAGGAGGCACCCTTACAACGCGAAGGATAGCCCCTGGAGCGCAATCCTTCTGTGCGAGCTGGAGATGATCCGGCGCTGGTCTTGAGCTGACGATCTGTTCAGGAGAGACTCCCAGTGAGACTCTGCCGCGGTTGGTGATGGGGGATGAGGGAAGGTGGGGCATGTGATGAGGGCGTGTAAGAAGTCTCCTGGTTTGCCGCAAAGTTTGCATGATGACGGGAATCTGTCTGGGTGCCGGGCATGCAGCAGTATTGGGTATGGAGCAGTCCGGGTTTGTAGTTGTCGCCAATGTGCAGCCTGCGCTATGGTGAGGGGCGGAGCAGGGGGTGCGTATTCCCTTCGTTTGTCTCGGTAATACGAGAGAATATCACGAAAGAAGAGCAGGTAGTGCGCGGGAGAAACGTTGCGAGCGTCCACTTCGCGCGCGTGGCAAGCAACCCATCCTCCATGCAAGCAATCGCCAATGACTGCAACGTAAAATGGCCAGACGAAGTACTACATTCCAAAAATGCAAAAGAAACATAGCAACAACATAAAAAAATTCGCAAATTGCAACTCATACTTTTAGGTGACGCTAAGCATTTACAACTTGCAAAAAGATTTATTCTTGCTTGGAACAGTTAAATTCACGTAGAAGGACTGTAGGCTGTATCGCCACCGAGCGGGGAGACACCAAGCAGCAAGCTGAGGTGTTCAGGACCGGCCGTGGCGATGGGAAATTTGCGCGCGAACCGGGAGCGGCATGGTGAGCGGACTGCGCCAACATGGCGAAGAGAGCATGGAAGAAAGCGGCGATGGCGCGACGGCAAAATTCGCCGAATTTCGATGGAGGCGAAATTCTAGAGGCCCGTGTGCTGTGCGACGTCAGTGCACGTTAAAGAGCCTCAGGTGGTCGAAATTTCCGGAGCCCTTAACTACGGCTTCCCTGATACCCTGCGTCGCTTTGGGACGTTAGACGCCCCAAAACCACAACTCTCAGTTCCACCACGACGAACAAAGTGAGTTGAGGTCACATGAGGCGTACAAAAGCCGTAACAATCACTGCTTCATTGTTTTAATTGACTCAAACCGCTACATCAGCGGCCCTCAGAGCAATTGCAGCAAATCGACAAACAGCTTTTATATTGCAGTTTCCGTACATTCCTCAAGCGACCTCCAGTAATTTTGAACGCGGTATCCTTCGGCTGAAGTCGAAACCGACACAATGTGGCGAAAAAAAAATCAGTTAATTCCACATACCGATACTAATATCTTGCGTACAGTGAAAAAAAAATACGTACACGATATGGAGCCGTTAATTTGTAATTTTCAAAGATTGTTATACGGTTTATCTTGTAGCTTCATTTAGAAGTTCTTCATTTTAGATCCTTCATTTCAAACTTACAGCTAATTTGCTTATCAACGTCTGGTAATAGGGTAGATTGAAAACTTTTTCGTATCTAGGGAAATTCAGGGAATTTTTTATTGCAAATTGGGGGAGAAGCGGCGCTCGAGCTCGGCAGCACTGGTGGTTCTGGTCGCATTAGGTTCGCGGCAGGAATGACTGCGAGAAGCATTTCGTGTTGCATGACACAATTCCGACTTCGTGATCATGATCAATGCGGCGGGATACAGAAATTGGCTGGGGGATGAGGTGATCACGAAGAGCGGGATGATGGTGCAGCTTGTGGAACAGGGCGATACGAAACACTTTTCTACGCGATGTCAGTGACGGGAGGCAGATATTAGACTTCATAGTAGTTATACTCGCTGTGTGGTTGTAGTTAACAAGGATCAAACGCGCAGAGTTATTTTGCACCAGCTCAAGATCATTAATTAAGTTGTCATGGGCAGGGTGCCATACAGATGTTGCATACTCGAGTTTGGATCGTATTAGTGTTTGATAAAGCAATAGTTTCAAATTAGAAGGAACGTTAGAAAAGTTGCAACGTAAGTAGCAAAGGATGCGATTAGCATTTTCAATTTTATTCTCGGTATGAAGAGACAAGTTAAGACAAGAAGTAATGTGGACGCCGAGGAATTTATATTAAGAGGCTGATTCTAACGAAATGTTATCGATGTAGTAGTCAGGCGGGACGGAAGTTTTTCTAGATACACGCATGACTTTGCACTTGTTCATATATAGCTGCATTCACCATTCTTTGCACCAGTTCCCCTATTGTGTTGAGGTGTGACTAAAGTAATGTAATGTTGTTAGCGTTGGTTATTTCTCTAAAATTGACGCAAACATCAGCGAATAGGTGAATATGAGAATCCACAAGAGAGGGGTAATCATAATGTAAATTATAACCAGTATGGGTCGAAGAACTGAACCTTGTGGAACACCAGAAGAAAGCTCTTTAAAAGTGGTATTATAACCGTTTGCAAAAACAAATTGAAAGCGATTAAGTAGACATTCAATCCATTTCAAAAGTTACAGTCAATATTCAGTTGTTTTAGTTCGTGAGGCAAAAGTTTTTAACATACATTGTCGAAAGCCTTTGAAAAATCTAGAAATACATAGTCAGCTAGCGATGATAGGTCTAGAATACGATGCATTGCATGTGTAAACGATATTAACTGTGTTTTGCAAGAGTAAAGTTTTCGAAAACCATGTTGCGCTGACGTAAAAAAAGGGATTCAATTAAAGGAAGTTAACAAGGTTGGTGAATATTATATGTTTGAGCATTTTGGGACACGTACTGGTAAGGGATATGGGACGAAAATTACTAGGGGATGCTTTGCTGCCCATATGAAGACTGTAACCACATTTCCGATCTTCCACTCAGTGTTGACTGGTCAAGTGATTGCTGGAGAAGTTTGGTTAATATAATAGACGAATAAGCTGCAGTGTTTTTTAAGAACTCTGGGTTAACGCAGTCATAACCCGGAGCGGAATGAACACTGAGTCCATCAATAAGCTTATTGACACCAGCAGTAGCAACAGTTACAGGTGGCATGAAAACATAGTTGAAGTGGTGAGTTGTAGGCATTTTTACATCAGATATGGCTGTAAAGTTGTCAGTGATTGCGCAGTTCAGAATCGTGGCGCAAATGTCGGAAGGAATGGGGTCGCGTAATAGGTCAGATAAGGGAAAGCTATCGTCGATGGAAGGATTAATGACACGCCAGAATTTTTCACATTGATGGTTAAATGTGGGTGGAAGTGCTTTTAGCGCTTTTGAGCGCCTGAACATACGTGTTGGAAGCCGCCGAATACGAAGTCCATCGCTCACTAGTTAGCAAGAACTTTGCTATGCGGTACAGGCTTTCTTTTTGTTAGATAAACGTTTAATCCGATTATTATACCAGGGAGCTATTGAGTGGGTGGTAACAGTGCGTTCAGGAGAGTATTGTTCTGTGAGTTGGGTGACTATAGCTGTGAACATGCTCCAGTTGGTTTGAACGCTGCGGACATCAAAGGTATGGGAAAACATCGATAAAAGAAAATATTTCATTATTTAATGCCTGAAAATTTTCTCTGCTGTAGTCTCATATTATTATTTTTATTTTTGCTAGTGTTCGGAGGGACTAGATTAATGTCCAAGTGCATTAGCAAGTGGTCGCTGATGCCCGGCAGGTATGTAATAGGTGAGACTATGCCAGATCGATTTGTGAGGATTAAATCTAGCGTATTTGCCGCGTTGGCTGTTATTCTAGTTGCCTGTGTGCACAACTGCACTAACGAGAATACTGAGCATACATCTAAAAATTCGCGACTTTGAGACGAGAACGGGGACATTAAAGGGGAGTTGGTATTCTATGTTATGTTCGAAAAATTTAAATCGGCAAATAAAACAATACTGAAATAGATCATGGTGCTTTGTTTTTAAGTGCTTCTATAAAAAAGTATGGCAACAGCTAGGGCAAGGCTTAGGTGATCGTGATCGAGGAGGTTAGACTGAAATAAGTACAATATCTTGAAACAGGTCTCCACATCATTAATATATTCTAGGACATTACAGGAACACGGACAAAGCAAAATGTCCAAACACAAATTACGTTTGAATTGAGATCATGGCAGAAAAGTGGATGAAATGTAGCTATAAGAAGAACTGTGAACCGAAGCAAAGAATGTAATGAGCCAGAAACATGCCTATCAAAGAAGACACGTTTAGAAAAGGGACAGCATGAAATAAATGAGCTGCACAAGTGCAGCGTACAGGTCTTTATCAAAAAATTTACTATTTTGTTTATTTACCACTTCTCTGATGGTATTAGCTGCATAAATGCATTATCAAAATTGACAGTTTTATTTGCTTACGAGAACGTTAGAGTATTAAGAACTTGATTCATAAATACACTTCAAATATTACCATAAATCATCACACCCGTCCTGGGCCACAAGATCTGGGGCTTCATGAGATAATTATTATGGTGTATTAACAAAATTTTGAACATGCTGTCAGCATGTAAGGATTTTATACTGGTGCTGAAAAAAACACCGCATTTTTAAAAATTTTCACTGGCAAAAGGGAGTAGTTTTCTTAACTGCGCTGCTTTGTTCCTAAGTAAATGAAAGGCGTGTATGCTGACCTCTTACACCTGTTTTGCAGCAAAAATAATTCGAAAATATATAGCTTAAGATTTTACACGAATGCACTGTGCAGCTTGATGCCTTAATTGGTCCAGTAGAGTGGAGAGCTGGGCGAGTTAATTGGTGCACGACTGTAGGAAGAAAACCAGCGCAAAGGACGGGGACGCTGAACTGGGAACACAGAATGCAGGAACACAGAAAATAGCGTCGTCCTGTGTTCCTGTTGTGCGTCTCCGTCCTTTGCCCTTGTTTTTTTTCCTTAATTGACCATGCATTTGTGTCAATTTAAGTGCACTTCCTGTGAATTTTGCGCAAAAGTAGTGTATTTTTGCATTCACCATTTTTACACACTGAGTTGTTTTATCCTTTAGTCACTTCAGAAGAGAAGAGTTTACTTGGAGAATGCAAGGAAATAGCTTGCGATGAATTTTCTAATGTTTCAATTCTGCCTGATGGGAATGCATTACGCGCCATACAGTGTTACTCAAAACCAAACACCCAGGGCTCTAAGCTGGCCAAAGCATGTATCATATCTGGAAGTGCGAATATGGCCATGGTGCGCTGGGGGTCTTGCATGAACAGCAGGAAGTGCTTTGTGTCTAGACCATCCAGGAGGGAATACAAGGACGGGGCGATAGTACAAACGCTGAAAAAAAAAAAAGAAGCTAGTTGGGGCTCTAAACGCATTTTCGGTTCTAGCAAGTACCAACGTTGGGGAAAGCAACCAGTTTTGGCCACCTTGCAGTTAGAAGGGTAAGAAGAATGGAAGGTTCTGAGAAGCGGAGGCAGGGCTGCGTACCGCGCACGCGAGGTCGCGGGGTCACGGTGTCCAGGGAAGCTTTTCGAATGAATTACGGTATTGCTAGAAGACTGGTCGTTGACCGAGGCCGACAAGGAGAACCTGTCACTACCCGCGCGAGATGTCTACGTTTTTTTTTTTTGCAGCAGCAGCACCACAGGAAATGGTTAAATTCTTCCACTCGACAATGTCGGTATCCAGCGAAGGTGGCGATGGGACGCTGTATGGTGCCATTCTGGGAAAGACGCTTCGCAGCGCACTGCAGAGCCGGTTCCAGCAGGGGACAAGGACAATAGTCGGTCGCGGGCGAGAGCAAAGGGAGGCCCCCCCACCACATGACTGGCCTGCGCGCTTTTTTCCCCCCCGCTCTGACGTCAGCCACTTTGACCGCTGACCCCTCTGCATTCCTCCGACACTGAGACGTCTCCTTTCTTCCCTCAACCAGTCTTGCACCCTTCCGTAGTCGTGTAGCCTGACATGTCAGCGCGCGCTGCTGCGTTTTATTGCTGTTGCGTTCGTGAGTGCTGGCTAGGAAATTGCTTGTCCTCGTAATATCTAAATCTTTGCGTGTCCTGCACCTGCTGCTGAAGCAATGGGTCGCTGCTGCGTGCCCAACTGCAGAGGAAACTATGACAACGGGCCAAAAGTGCGGTTGTTTTCGTTTCCAAAAGACTCCTGTGGGATTACGTGTACAGTGTTCTAGAACACTGTACGCTGTGGACTTTCCTCGACGGCGTCCTCCTCTCCCAGGCTCAACACGTGATGGAGGCGCATCCACAAGTGCGAGAGTGTGAGTTTGTGCCCACAAGGGAAAGTTTCCGGCCACTACTACCCTGGCGAGGACGTCATCAACCTAGAGTAACTAGGGAAGACGGACGCTATAAAACTCGACGACGAATGCGGTCGAAGCAGTCACACTTTCTGTTCCTGACTTGTATTTTTCCACCTTCTAACTCCGTCGCTCAGCGGCACTCCTGTCCCTGGCCTGGAGGTGGGAACGGGCGTCGTGCTGACCGTGGATTCGTCGAGCTGCGACCCCGAACCTCGTCCGCAACAACTGGTTGGCAGCGGTTGGATCGACCATGCTTCGTGGTGCTGCTTCTTTGGGTGAGTGCTCGGACTTTGCTTGAGATTTGCCAGGCTTCAAATGTTTGGGTTATAACTTTGAACTGCTGGGAATCGAGGGCAGTTGTTCGATGAGGAGTGTGTGTATTTACCTCACGACAACAGTTTGAACAGCATAGCCGGGGCTAGGAGCTGCAAGTATGGATCTCGTGACTTGGCCGGTGTCAGATTTCCTAGCGCTGTGCGAGGAGTTGGGTGCGGTAGTACGGGAGGATATGGAGAAAGCCGATATTTGTAAGTCGCTCTTAGAAACCGCTGATGAGGAAAGAATTGAGTTTACTTGAGAACTCCTCAAACCCGAGCTAAAGAAAGCAGAAGATAAGCGAAAGAGGGAGGCAAATGAGCGGAAACGAGTCTAAGAGCAACGGCTAAAGGCAGAGCAAGAGAAGCGGGAAATAGAGAAACAGGAGCGGGAGTTGAAAAGAATGCAGCTTAGGGTTGAGATGTTACGTGGCACAGTCAAGAATGAAGGATGCGTAACTTCGACAAAATCGGAGAGTAAGAAAGAAGAGTGCCAAGAACATGCACAAGAAGGAGGTAGTCATAAACCGTGCGAAAAGGCGCAACAGGCAGAGCACAAGCGCATAATGGCAAAAGTCGACCAGAGCTTTAGCGAGGGAATCTGGAGTATGACGCAATGTCAGCTCCGAGTGTTCAAGAGAGGCGAAAACATTCAGATTTTTTTGACAAATTTGAAAGCATCGTCTAAATTAGACAAAGACATTTGGAGCTACATGCTAGTGTCCCTTTTGCCGCCTCAGCCTGCTAACATCCTACTGAGCCTGTCCGATGAGGATATGGATGACTACGGAGCAGTAAAGTCAGCTCTATTCCGTCACTTCGGAGTTAGGGCAGAGTGCCTAGGCGGCGGGATGAGCTTCAATGGTAGGGCGACGGAGCCATTAAGGTGCGAGGCTGTTTCTGTCGAGAGAAAACCCGTTAAGCCACAGACTATCGCGAAGCGTAAATGTCTCAACGCTGCGAATACGTGGCTTGAATGACGCGGCGCAGAATTATTTGTGGACATTCCAGTGAAGTCTCTACTTCGAGACGGCAAGCTTTTCCGACAGTGTTTCTTCTGAAAGATCGTGAAAGGATAAGGAGGGCAAAATTTTGAACAAAGACGAAGCCTTTTCGTTGACAGAAGGTATTGGGTGATCTCAGCTTTACAGTTTCCATCGAAGATTTAGTTGTGGGATAATCCTCTGAGAGCCCATGCCTAAATCGTGCAGCGTGGCGGTTTGACTTCGGCGGTTCTTCTGTGGTTCTTCTGCGTACTAAGCATCACGACGGGCTGGCGCGGGACTTGCACAATCTTCGGGGATGTCCCCATGGACAAAGGACCACTTCCGTCCTTTGTCGGTCTCGCCTTCCGACCCTCCGTGACAGATGTATTTGACGGGCATGTGCCGGCAGCCCAGGGGAGCCATTGGCAAGTCCGAGAACGCCGCATTACGCTGTCGACTTTCCTCGAAGAGCGTACATTTCATATTTCATCCCAGCATGCTTTTGGAAATATGACCCCTGTTTAATACTTGCTGCAGTACGTGTTTCAGTTCTGACTTGATTTCTTTAGGGCAAAAAAAAAAATGATGTGGACAAAGTTGGGAAATCTCCTCAACGATGAGTTTGGAGGCACCCTTTATCGGCAATAGAGTACACTGAGCTCTGGGAGCCTATGTGCACTACACCTATCATGCATGTTTTTTCAGCCGAAATCCCCCGCCTTCCTTGTACAGCATCGGGGAAGAAGGCAGATGCCATGGAGGGAGCGCTCTGCTTATCGAAAGTCCTATCTAGACAGCCGGCAGAGCCTCTTGAACTTCACTTCGAAGTACGTGCCCAGTACAGTTTTACAGCAGCCAGGGATGCGATGGCGAACGTTTCTCTTTCTTTTCAGGAGCCGTCTGGCGGTTCGAGCCTGAAGACAACGGCAGTGCACCCGGTGCGCGAGCTTCGGGCACGTCACGGAGGCCTGCAGAGCGCCTGCGCGCTGCACTGGCTGCGGCGGACCTCAGGAGGGAGGCTCCTGTGCGCGGAAAACGCCACACTGCATCGCCGGGTGGCGCTGCTGCTGATGATGATGATGTCGCGGTTCGGGCAGGCCAACCCACGCCCGATAACAAGCTTCTCGACCTGCGCGCCAGGCGAGACCAAGCTGAACGACGGACGGACAGACCAGAAGACTGGACAGCGTACAACTGACTGAATGCGGCAGCGCGGCGGCACGCGAACAAACTGTACCGCCGGCAGAGGGCCTCGCTCTGTCAGAGGATGGAGGAAGACAGCAGCTCGCGGCGGCTTTTTTCCACCTTGTGGCGCTTCACACAACCGCAGACGAACCCTAAGCCGCTGGCTGGCTCCCAAGGCATCGCCGGGTGGCGATGCTGCTGCTGCTGATGATGATGTCGCGGTCACACCCTTCACAACCGGAGAACATCTGTTATTTACGCTACCTGCCTGGGAGCAGAAGCTGCGCGACTATATCGTTGCTAGTCTTCCAGCTGCGACGCTGCCCCTCCCCGGACGCCTGCGTGCGGACCCGGAGGGGCACAGGTCTTCTTCTGGCGGAAATAAAGATTCTTCATCATTATCATCTGTTATTAGAGTCCGACAGAAATGTGTAAATAAAATTAATACATAGCTTGCACCGACGTCACATCCGGTGGCCGTCGGTTGTGAGCCGGCCATGCTGCCGAACCACTGCCAGACCGCCTCTTGCTTTCCGCTGCCTCGCAACGTGTCTGTTCTCGTCCATCAGTAGATTCGGTAAGGTTTTGTGTGCCACCCTTGGCTGCTACGACCGTAGCGATAGCTCTAGGCGAAAGAAAAAGCCGTTTAACACGAACTTCATAATCGTAGACATGGAAGTGCGAGCGCTCCATGACTCAGTACGAATCTGCGCGAGCTGTGGCAAACATGGCTAGATTTTCATGAGGTTTATGGCAGCGTTTTCTTCTTTAGTGAATAAAGGAAATGTTGCGGGCAGATTTAATTGTTTAAGTTTCATTTTTTTTACCAATTAGACGCAAAGTTCCAGAAAAATGGTGCTTTAAGATATGTCGAACTTTCATGTCATCTTGGGAAAAAACTAAGCCAAATATCAAAATTTCGTCCGCAACATTTCCTCCCTTTTTCTTTCATGGTTGTTAAGCTGCAATTTTTACCCATATCGAACCTAGTCTTTGCGTTTTAAAGGCTCTGAAAGTTGTGTATGTATTTTCTGCGGGGATTTGAATTTCGCGCTAAAATTTTACTAGTGCGACGTGGCTCCACCTGGCGACAAATTATTTTCTCGCTACTACACTCTACCACCAACTTCTTGCTTGTCTGTGTTCGTGCGCACTTTTTTCTTAGAACCTGGACGAACTTTATTTCTTTCTTCCCTTTTTTCTTCCTTGGGCTGTATTTCGAAAGGATTTCTGCTTTTCTTTCTCGAGCTTGTGGTGCGAAAAGGAAGCGGGATGCAAGGCCACACCCAAAAGCACCCCCCTCTCCCGGCAGCACACATAGTAAGGCATTGTTCGCACCAAAACACGCGTGAGCCGGGTCAAAAACCGGTTACTGGGTTTATGTAAACGCGCCGAATCGAGAGTCAAGGGGTCGGGACCAGTAAACTCCGCCGCAAGGGGTAGGTTAACTCAACTCTACCCTGCCCCGATGTACCTGTAAACGCTGCCGGGCCGAAAAAACGAAGGGGAGAGGATAAATGCAAACTTGTTTTTGACTTGCGCCGTCGCACCTCCGAAGATAAGTCAAAGCTATCGCCGGTGGAAGGATTAATGACACGCGTGAATTTTTCACATTGGTGGTTACATGTGAGTGGAAGTGCTTTTAGCGCTTTTGAGCGGCTTAAAGGGGTGGAGACACCAAATTTTGAAGCTATAAAAAGCCTGCTATGGGATTCCTATGTATGCAAGGGCAGTCACTGCCAGGTGTTGGACGCAACAAACGTTTAAAAAATATTTTAATTCGGTTCCAAAGATTACCTAAATGCTCACTCTCACGACCTAGACCCATTCGCTAGCGCCATCAACCATGACGTCACAAGGGGTGTAGAAAAATAAAGTTTTAGTGACGTCATACCAAAATACAGTGACGTACGATGAGCGGGGCACAGCCGCGTGAGCGCAGTCGACGCACCAGCGAGCCGCGTTTGCTGCTAACCGCCACTCGCTCGGTTTGCGGCGCGCCGTTGCGAACAGCGTCGCAACGTCCGATTGCAGCTCCTTGCCTGCGTCCGGCCTGCTAGATGTCAACGGCGGGCCGCTCGTGGCAACAACGACGGGAAGCGGCAGCCAATGCGAGCGCGGAGAGCGGCAGCGTCATGATGACATAGGGCGCACTCCTTGGAGCCGGGCGGCCTGCGCCAGTCTTCGTGCCGAACGCCGGCATCTGAAGAACGCGATAGTATTGTTTGTTCACGTTCATAGCAAACCCTGGGATATATGAATATCAAAAATGCATCGTTTGTGACGATCGTTGGCAAATACCGAGTTCCTGGTAGAAGTGATGACTGCGATGCAAGCAAATTTCATCCCATAGCCGGTTTTGTGCTGCTGCTACCTGGTGCGGTTCGCCTGCCGTCTGCTAGCTCTGTTGCTGAAGACGTCGTGGAAATCGAGCATATCTTTTATTATGGGACGAGTTCGCAGTAAAGGGGTGCCGAGCGGAGCACGTTTCTGAGCGCTGGCCAGTCCCGAAGCTCCCTCAGCTGCGGAGTCGATATCGAAAGCAGCTAGGCCTAGCGACGACTAGGGCAGTCTGGGACCAGCGCGCAGGTCGTCGGCCGGCGTTGCCGCAGGCAGTGTCGCTGCCTAAAGATCCACTTTTAGCACAGATGCATGCTGTCGTATCTCGAATCTAGAAAGCATCCTTTCTGGTGGCATGGCTGTTTTGTATTTTCTTGTGCGGACGTGAAGTACGCCGAGTCTGCCGGCCGGTAGGTCAGCCTGGATACCGTCTGCCGACGTCATAAAAGCGAGCTAAAGAGTGTTCTTGACGTAAATAATAAACCATTGGACAAGAAATGTGAAAAAAGTGTCATTTTTGAGGATCGCTGACCAATACTGAGCTGCTAGTAGAGGTAACAACTGTGATATGAGCAAATTTCTCACAACCGCGCCTAGCAGCTGCCGCTGGCGCGACGTCGGGGTCCGGCTCGCCTGGCGCCCGCTAGCTCCGCTGCCGAAGGCGTCGAGGAGATTGACCATACTATTATTTTATTGTGAGATGATTCTGTTAACACTACAGCTATTTGTGAAAAGTAGGCCTTTTATTATAGCGCAGGTGACTTCCGAAGCGCCGGCCGCTTGCTAAACAGGTTATAGGCCTAGCGACGACCACGGCAGCCAGGCAGCAGCAGAGCTCGTCGCCCGGAGCGCCCGCGAGCGGTGCCGTTGCCGAAAGCTCCCAACATAAGCAGACATGCTTTGTCGCTGCTCGAGTATAGCTGGCAGTTCTGATAACAAGGCGATCTTGTCTTTTCTTGTGATATTTGTACAGCATCCCAAGCAGCGCTCAGGTACTGCTGCACGGCAGCGAAGTGTGACACCGGTTGTGGGCGCAGCTTGGGTAGAGCGGCGCAGCGATGCTTACTGGCATTTTGCAAAGTGTTCCGCATCCTCACGCGAACCCGCGAAGGCGATATTAGCGTGCGAACAAAAAAAAAGTCGATGTCCTCACTCGTTGGAATCAGATCTGTCAGAATCCGAGCTGCTGGGACTAGACGTGCAGTTGTTTGTTTTCATATGCGCTGGTCAGCACGTGTGTGGGAAAGCAGACGATGCAGCAGTAGGTGCGTCACAACTTTTGTGGGCCCACGTGACCAAGCGAAGCAGTTGATCTTCCCCCTCTGTGACGTCACTGTACAACTCGGCGTTCCGAAACCGAAACCGAAAATCGTTCACCTAAAAATGCTATAATAAATTATTCACTGTGAATATATGAATCTTTGAGTGTGTATCATGCTTCCTGGAGCCATAAGAAACGTTTGCAACTAAGAACGCGCGAACCATAAATTTGGTGTCTCCACCCCTTTAACATACGTGCTGGAAGCCGCCGAATACTAAGTCCATCGCTCACTAGTTGGCGAGAAATTTGCGAAGTGGTAGAGGCTTTCTTTTTGTTAGATAAATGCTTAATGTGATTATTATTGGGGCCACGGCACCGCCACTGCGATCCCAAGCTCACCACTGATGTTTCTACAGGTCCTGCTGCTGATTTTGCTGGGCCGGCCGTGGACGATGCACAAGGCGGAATGGCTCAACGATACAAGCTCCCAGCTCGGCGTGTGTACGTCAACCGACTGCGGCCTATCAACATGTTTTTTTTTTGCCGCCGCGGTGGCTCAGTCGTTATGGTGCTCGGCTGCTGACCCAAAAGACGCGGGTTCGATACCGGCCGCGGCGGCTAGAATTTCTTTGAAGGAAAAATTCTAGAGGCCCGTGTAGTGTGCGATGTCAGTGCACGTTAAAGAACCCCAGGTGGTCGAAATTTCCGGAGCCCTCAACTACGGCGTCTCTCATAGCCTTAGTCGCTTTGGGACGTTAAACCCCATAAACCAAACTAAACCAATCAACAAGTTTTTTGCCTGCTTCACCTATTCTGGATGCTCCGCCACTTCTGGGCGCAGTGGTCGATTCCGTGTGGCAATGTGGGACTCTGACTGCTGATCGGGCGGTACAAAAGTGCGCGCCTTTCGACGCCCCTCTGGACCACGACACCGCCACTGCGATCCCACGCTCACCACTGATGTTTCTACAGGTTGGTTACTATGACGCTTATTCTTACCGTGACGATGACGTCTGTCTTTTAGCGGTGTCGTGGCCACCTCATGTTTTGAAAAGTTTCTTCGCTTGTGTATCCTATTTATGGTGTCTGCTAGTTTTGGGAGGCGATGTCGAGCTAAACCCGGGACCCATGACTAAGGCTCAAGAGGAAAAGCTGGACCTTGTGGCTGGTTCCATCTTACGCCTTGAAGCTAGCAATGTAGTCCTTCAAGAATCTGTCAACAAAGTGCTTCAGATTCACGCAGACTTAAAAATTGACTTAGAAAAACTTACAAAGCGTGCTCACGATTTAGAGCAGAAATTTGCAACCGCACCATCTGCTGAGTTCGTGTTGAACAGTGACAAGGGTCTCGCAATTGTACAGGAAAAAATTTACGACCTTGAAAATCGCTCTAGGCGATCCAATGTTCTATTTTACGGTATAGATGATCCAGAGAAGTCGGAAACTTGGGAGGAGTCTGAACGTCTCGTAAATGACTTTTGTAAAGAAAAACTTGGGCTTACTGTTGAATCTGTTTGCAGAGCGCAACGCGTGGGCCGCTTTTCTTCCGAGAAAAAGCGGCCTATCATGACCAAATTTTTTAATGAAAAGGAAGTTGACACTGTCATGAGCCGCGGCTATAAGTTAAAAAACATGAATTTAAGCATCTCGCGCGATTACTCCGAAGCCGTTCGCGAAAAGTGACGGAAGCTTCTCCAGTTTTCAAAATCTATTAAGAAAGATGGGGATAAAGTGCGACTCGTTTTCAACAAGCTCTTCGTTAACGATGATCTTTACATGTGGAACGCCACCGAAAGTCGAGCCATTCTTGTATCAGGGCGCGAGGATGGCGAATGACGTCTTCCCTCCGTTTCCTCAAATCTGAGTTCATCGACCACCTCACCTGTCAAATTACATTGTGGTAATGATAACGAATGGCTGTTTTTGTGCACCAACATTAGAAGTGTTGTAGCTAACGGTATTGCACTATCATCTTTCATCGATTCATGTCGAGCTTCTTAGTGGTACCAACTGAGACGTGGCTGGACGACATTATTCATGACGTCAACAACTTTACCAGTGCATGCAAGTTCAAATTTTTTCGCTGTGACAGACAATTGCGAAGTAGGGGCGATGTTCTCATCGCTATAAAGGAAGAATTAATTGCCACACTTATCGTTATCGATTCTTTCCTTGAATGTGTTTGGGTTTCTTTGAATGATGGTGCATTTCGTGTCATCATCGGCGTTTTCTACCGTCCGCCCGACATGTCTGGCGCGTTTTCAGATGAATACCATCGGGTGCTCAGTGAAATGTATGCCCGTTTTCCCAATTCCGCTGTTATTATATTTCGAGATTTTAATTTTCCAAAAATTAATTGCTCAACACTTTCCGTAGTGGACACCGATGCAGAAGCACATTTTTTTCTCAGCAGTTGCCTTGATTTTTCATTAACACAACTCATTAACCAACCAACACGATCAA
The DNA here is from genome assembly GCF_055824585.1 of Amblyomma mixtum. Classification (NCBI taxonomy): domain Eukaryota; kingdom Metazoa; phylum Arthropoda; class Arachnida; order Ixodida; family Ixodidae; genus Amblyomma; species Amblyomma mixtum. The sequence continues at coordinate 87,845,329 of NC_143019.1, read as the reverse complement.
CTAAAGCCTCTTCCAATGTACTTGACTTAGTTCTCACAAACAAACCTGATATATTTTCAGGCATAACTCATGAGGAACGCATCTCTGACCACGATGTTATCACTGGGTACATTAAATTTCACGCTAGTAAAGAGATAACTACTAAAAAGAAAATAAGATGTTACGGCAAAGCCAATTTTGATGCAATTAATGCAGAATTATTAAAGTTTTCTGATAAATTTTTGCATGATTTCTGCTCTCATTCTATAGAGCAGAACTGGATCCTTTTTAAAATTGCCCTCAATGATCTCATCGACCAGTTCATTCCCATGTTAACCATTACCTGCGATATCAGTTCTCTTTGGTTTACCAACCGTCTTCGGCGGCTGAACAACAAAAAGAAAAAACTATACAGACAGGAAAAACTGAATAGTCTTGTGAGTTCACATGACAAATACAGAGCACGTGAAAAGTATTATAAGGCACTATTAAAATCTACTCGGCGCAACTTTTTTTCTCATGACTTGTCTTCCATGCTGAAAAATAATATTCGCAGTTTTTGGCGTGTGGTAAACCCAGTAATTCGACCTGACATCACTCCTACAGATTCTGTTGGTGTTTTCAGAGTGCGCTCAACTTTTTAACGATGCGTTTCTAACTCTGTTTACAGATGAATACATTACTTGCTTGCCTATATTAAGCGCATTAGTGGGACTAACCATGGACGAGATACTCATCAGCGAGCCTGGTGTTTTATCTCTACTAAACAATATTAAAGCATCTTCTAGCGCTGATCATATGGGCTTCTATAATAAAATTTTAAGGAATACATCACATAGCATTTGTTCCATGTTAACCGCATTATTTTCCCAGTCGCTATCAACTGGCACCATTCCTAACGACTGGCGCATAGCTAAGATAATACCCATTTTCAAATCAGGTGATCGTGCTTCTCCGCTTAACTATCGTCCTATCTCCTTAACAAGTACACTTTGTAAATTACTCGAGCATATTATACACACTCAGGTCATCAACTACCTTGAAGATCATAACATTATCTTCGATCATCAGCACGGTTTTCGCAAGGGCTACTCATGCGACACCCAACTTGCCGGTTTTATTAACGATATTCATGCACTGATTGACGCTGGTTTTCAAGTTGACGCAATATTTTTAGATTTTTCTAAAGCATTTGATCGCGTTCCACACGAAAGGTTGTTGCTTAAACTTTCCCAACTGAACATTCACCCTAATATTATTGCATGGATAGCAGATTTTCTCTCCTCTAGAATCCAGTTCACATCAGTTAACAACTCTAACTCAAGTTACGCTAATGTTACGTCTGGAGTTCCACAAGGCAGTGTACTGGGACCTTTACTTTTCCTCATCTATATTAATGAGTTACCCAATTGCGTGACGTCCAGAATCAGACTATTTGCTGACGATTGTGTGCTTTATCGATGTATAACCAGTAACACTGACAGCCAGCCACTGCAGTCTGATCTTGAAGCGATAAGCACATGGTGTTCTAATTGGTTAATGCCGTTAAATATTTCCAAAACTAAGCTCGTGTCTTTCACCAACAAGCCACTTATTCCTACCGCCTACTTTCTTGATAGCAATAGTGTAGAATTCACCACAAGTTACAAGTATCTTGGCATTAACCTTCAATTCTACTTATCATGGAATCATCATATTAATCTCACACTTGCCTCCGCTAACCGTACTTTCGGACTTCTTAAACATAATTTTAAAGAGGCTGCGACACATGTAAAAAAACTAGCGTGGAAAGAGAAGTTTATTTTGTTCGATGGCAACAAAAATACAAAACAAAACGGCTGAACTCAAAGGTCTGATCATACAAGCACATGCGCAGTGCCGCTGCACTGAGCAGGTCACTAGGGCAGTAATGAGGCCGACACTCGACCGCCGCGCAGGACGATGAAGTGTGTCAACCATTTGCGCAAAAACTCAGCCTCGCTCATTGACAGAGCGTCCACGCATGCTTGCTCAAAGAGGCGCGTGCGGAGGCGCTGCAACATTGGAAACATTGTTCTTTGCCCACGCTGCCGCCACAAAACGAACATGCCGACACACAAGAACATATTTTTAAACACTTCGGGTGAACTAGTGCGCGCTTCCAGGAGGGTTAAAAACATGCGTGACACTAGTATCCAAAAGGTGCGCGCAACTACACACTCAAAAATTGCGTGCTGCAAAGTTTCAAGGAGACCGCACTCCGGGTAACGGGCGGAGGGCGCCACGCCCCACGCCGCAAGGCGGTCTCTTGTGGGCAGGACCCGCCAGCCTCGCAGCCAGCCGAAGTCCCTGACACCTGAAGGAAGCGCAGCTGAGGTCAGTTGGCGCCAGCGTGCCCGTCTCGTTTTCTGGAGTTGTTCGCGGGTCAGCTCAGCGACCGTTAGTGCTTCACACATCCTGGAGGGCGGGGTTTCATCAACTTCCAGATTGGGCACGCTGGCAGGCAACGACGCCAATGTGCGACGCACGTGAACGAAAAATGCCGGCGGCTGCTCGGCTGCAGGGCCAACCACGCGTTGTGTAAACAACACGTTACGCGCTGTACCCAGAAAGTATGCGAGGAGTGTTCTCCCGGGATAGTCTGGGTTGCGTACAAGATCTCGATGTCCTCGCAAGGCGAGCACATTACACATGGTTCGGATGCAAGGTATACTGAACCCACCCATGTACGATGGAAGGCGCATGAACAACCGTGACACAAGTTCGGTTTTGCCCGCCCAAACGAAAGAGCCACAGGCCGAGGTTAGCCTGCGAGCAAACGTACGCGGCGGATTTGCGACGCGGGCGACAAAAAAACATGCGGCTAGGACTCTGGACTTCACTATATAGCTGCGCTCTGCTATTGAAAGGCGGAAAGTTGATGCCACCGAGAGGCGTTTCTCAGCATTCGGGCGGAGGTTAGTCCAGGTTTCGTGGGCTACTTCTCCGCTGGCGAGGAATGTTACTCCCCAGGACTTTCACTCCCTGCGCCCACTCCACCTCGCCCGCTAGGTTTGGTGTGAAGGTGCCAAACCTTAGCGCCTTGCTTTTCCCCCTGTTCAATAGGGCCCCGGATATCTTGCTGTACTCGAGAAACAGCCGCGAAAAAGCGGCGTAGCTATCCTCGTCCTTGAGGAAAAGCGACACGTCATCGGCGCTACTGGCGTACACCACATTAATCCGTCCGAAACTCGAATACGCGTCTGCCATTTGGGATCCTCATCAGAATTATATCATCAGTAAAATCGAAGCCCTGCGAAACCGTGTTGCGCGATTCATCTTTTCTGATTAGTCATGTTACACCAGCGTCACCTCATTGAAGACTAAAGCCGAGTTAGAAAACCTAGCACTGCGCCGAAAAATTTCCCGTTTATCACTTTTCCACAAGCTTTATCACCATCCTTCCCTTCATGATGAATTCTTTCAGCCACCGCCAGTTATCTTTTCACGTCGCGATCATCCTTACAAAGTTAAACGCATTAACTGCCTGTCATTCCATTATGCCTATTCTCTTTTACCAGGCACAATAACCGAATGGAACGTTTTGCCATCAGCAATTGCCACAGAATCTGATCTAAATAAATTCCAACACCTTATTCACTCCTGTTTCAACAACTAAAAACGTATTTTTTTCGGCGTTCTTTCTTCCGCCTTGTCTTCTTTTTATTTTATATTTTTTGTTTTGTACTTTAGCGCATTTTTCCACTGTCGTCTTTTTCTTTTTCTAGCGGTGCTGTTATTTATTCTCAAATTTTGCTGCTATGTGCATTGTTGCGACCCTTTCTGTGGATGGCTATTTATGATAAATATTTTGTGATTTCTATTTCATTTTAGTGCAATATTTTTAACCTTATAACAATGCTTTGTACTTACTACCCCCCCCCCCCCCGCTTGTAATACCCTCAAATGAGGGCCTTTGGGGGTATTTTGAATAAATAAATAAATAAATATACCAGGGAGCGTTTGAGTGGGTGGTTACAGTACGTTGAGGAGTGTATTGTTCCGTGAGATGGGTGACTATAGATGTGAACATGCTCCAGTTGGCTTGAACACTGCGGATATCAAAGCTATGGGAAAGTATAGGTAAAAGAAAATAGTTCATTATTTATCGCCTGAAAATTTGCTCTGTTGTAGTCTCGTATTATTTTTTTATTTTTGTTAGTGTACGGAGGGGCTAGATCAATGTCAAAGTGCATTAGCAAGTGGTAGATGATGCCCGACAGGTATGTAATAGGTGAGATCATGTCAGATCGATTTGTGAAGATTAAATCTAGCGTATTCGCCGCGTTGGCTGTTATTCTAGTTGATTGTGTGCACAACTGCGCTAACGAGAATACTGGGCACACATCTAAAAATTCACGACTTTGAGGCGAGAACGGGGATATTAAAGGGGAGTTGGTATTCCATGTTATGTTCCAAAAACTGAAATCGCCAAATAAAAATGGCTGTGGCTTAGCTTGGTTAAGCCCTTGCGAAAGCAAAATCCGTAGTTAGATTTCTTTCATGCGCACAGATAGACGACACAATAAGACAAGGTAGACAGGACGGAGCGCAATGAGGGCCTGTCTACCTTGTCTTATTGTGTCGTCTATCTGTGCGCATAAAAGAAATCTAAGTATGAACCAACTAGCCCCACAACGCATACTACTCAATATCCGTAGCTACGCCATGGTTCAGCTGGTAGTGTAGCTGGTGGTTTTGCATCGGTTATACAATCAAATCCAATGCAATCTAATCTAATCTTATCTTACCTTACCTAATCCAATCCATGTTTTCACTGTCGCCACCACCAATCAGCTAGTTTTTTGTGAGCGCAAGTCAGTGCAATAAATAATTCGTTTCAGCACCACCACGGTCTGCTAGCCCATTATTGACAGTGCTCAGTCTCCATCGCGTGACAATATTAATGGTTGGTTGGTTGGTTTATGGGGTTTAACGTCCCAAAGCGACTAAGGCTATGAGAGACGCCGTAGTGGAGGGCTCCGGAAATTTCGGCCACCTGGGGTTCTTTAACGTGCACTGACATCGCACAGTACACGAGCCTCTAGAATTTCTCCTCCAAAGAAATTCAGCCGCCGCGGCCGGGATCGAACCCACGTCTTTCCAATATTAATGTTACTGGTGGTAAAATCTGCATGCATGACAAAAGGAGAGGACACAGATTAGACTCGTTGTTGTAAATATTTATTCACACATTTGCAAGTTGTCGTCAAAAATCACCTTATTTGCAACATGCAGGATGCTGAATTTACCTAAACCAAGGAGACAAATGCTACATAGAACACACTTAAAAAAAAAACATGTGTACACAAGTGTGCAATGGTGCGCATAAAGCTTTAAATGTTAAATCAGGTGCGCTCTGCATAAACACAGAACAAAATATAGTGGCCCGAGCATTCATACCAACACGAGTTTAATTATAGGGTGTACCTAGCGGAGTCTTCCAGTGTGTAGCAATCAGTAATTGATGTCATTGAAGTACTGGCAGAGATACCAGCACCTTCGTTAACCAATTACTTCACAGTCATTACACATCTACAGAAAGGAAACCGTTGAAAACAGCTGGCAAATAGCTGGTTGGTTTTAGTGCCCCAGATATTTTCACATATTCTACCACCCGAATAGGTGCTCGGCAAATCAAGCAATGAAGGAATATCATCTGTTTGATAAAAATACAGCAATAGTAAGTATATCAGTATAAGGATTCAGGAAAAACCTGAAAATGCCAGAAAGGTAATGCCACTAGAATCCTAATGATAAGTAAATTGAACCAAAGCCGTTGCTAAGAATTCAATGCAATCTGCAAATATCCACCTTTTTCAGATGCGGTCATTTGGTAAAAGCCAACTGGCATTTATTGACACGGCTTATGCACATCACATACAATATGACAATACATGGCACCTAGTTGAGTGTGCGTGTTTTCTTCACTATGCTCTCATCTTGTCTGCACTGTGAAAGTCGGGCCTAAAAATAACTTAGGCCAGTGTATAACTTTCAATTTACTGAGATTTGTTGAACTAAATTCATCTGTCTAAAATCAATTTTACCTGCATGACGCATTTTGAAATCAACAGCACTGCTTAAAAAAATAAAAATACTTTGAATCGTTTTAAAGCAATAACGTCCTTTAATTATTGCAAATAACAACGCTCACTCCTATTACAGGTTTCTGGCAACTATTGCCAACGAAGTGCTGTGCTGAAGGAAAAAAATACTGATCTCTTTTGCGAGAAGCAAAATGCAAATAAAAGCAAGGCCATGAGAACTGTTGCATCATAAATGGAACACATCATCCACTTGAAAAAGCCAAAGCCAGATCCATAGCATATTAAACAACATAGACCTAAATGCTATGCACAGAATATCCTAATGACTTTGGCCGCCGCGGTGGCTCAGTGGCTATGGTGCTCGGCTGCTGACCCAAAAGACGCGGGTTCGATTCCGGCCGCGGCGGCTGGAATTTCTTTGGAGGAGAAATTCTAGAGGCCCGTGTACTGTGCGATGTCAGTGCACGTTAAAGAACCCCAGGTGGTCGAAATTTCCGGAGCCCTCCACTACGGCGTCTCTCATAGCCTTAGTCGCTTTAAGGACGTTAAACCCCATAAACCAACCAACCTAATGACTTTGAAAAGAATTGGCTTCCCAAATCAGGAAGTTTTTGCACATGCAGCAACACGGAGTGCACAGACAAACTTGTTCCTTCAAAGGGCTTGTACTGGGCACTTTGCACGAAAATATATATCGTTTATTTGAAAATGTATACTGTTTATTTCGATTTTGTTACGAGGCTGGACCTAGCAATGACTATTACTGTGTGGTACTAACAGCCCAGGGAGAAAATGCACTGGCCATCAGTAAATTCTACAACTTGCATGTAGCAAAATTTACAGAGGGCCCATACATATATTAAAGATATATTTACTACTTGTTGCATTCATAACATGCAATATATAAGTAGGAATGTTTGCGTATAAAAATATATGTTTGAAACGCACACCTTCATCAGTGGAATTCATATCGTGGAATAGTACAAAGCAAGGGATCTTCCCGTGCAGCACATGGTCTGCGGGCACCACACTCCATCAGGCTGCTGGGTAGCCGATGCCAACACTGTGTCCAATGTGCTCATCCATGGCGAGAGCCTTGACAAGGCTCTCGGCCAGGTCGAACTTGGAGATGATTCTGCCGACGGGGGCATCGTTCACCATTTTGTAGCCACCACGTGCTGGCTCATCTGTCAAATAAAATGTTATACATAAATTGCGTGCAAAAGACCAATCTTAACTGGGTGAGAATGGTTAGTGTTGCAAAGCATGGTCTCGAAAACGTTTATTCTCAAGGTGTGTTTTGTGAACTGTGTGAAAGTGAAACGTCTGCAGCCTACGTTTAATTAAAGCCACCTGAACCAGTACTAAACGCTAGCTTGAAACGCTAGCTACTAAACGCTAGCTTGAAACACAAAGCCAGCACATGTGGCTCGTGCCTGAACTGTAAAAAATTTTCCTGCCACTAGCAGCAAACTTCAGCTCTGAAAACTCTTCACGTCATTATCACTGGAACTTTAAATGGAGAAGTGATGGAGAAGTGATGGAGAAGACCCAGCTGAAACACACGAGGAAATGACTGTATTACCAGTTCCAGGATGCCTACAGAAAGAAATTAAGCAAGAAATGGACAACTTATTATCTTGTTAGACTTTTACCTGCATTATATTTTTCCTTGTCCACAAACCACAACATACCGTAGAAACCGGAATACAGGTCAACCCCCCCCCCCCCCCACTAACCAATTCTAAAAATGAAAAAAATCTTTTCCAACGGCAAAAGTACCAAAAGACACCCTTACCTTGAAACAAATGCGACTCAACCAGCTGCACAATGGTAACAGTATTTATTTTCATTTAGATGCTGCTCGTATGTGCTTGTCAGCGCCTTATTAATGGCGCTGAGTGGCAAAACAAGCGAGATACGCACATGTGTACACATGCGCTTACTCTCGCTTCTTTTGCCACTCTGAGATAAGGTGCTGACAAACACGTGAGGCAGTGGTTACGCGATACTGTTAAAAGAATTGGCTGGGTGTACAGTACAGAGAAGGGCACGAAGTGTCTGTTATCTGTTACGGGCACGAGTTATCTGAGTCTTCCGAACTCGAGTTGGATGACAATTGCTTCTAGCTGCCCACGTCTCATAGATCTGTGCCGTCTAGCGCATTGCTTAAGCGGCATTTTCTAAAAGACTTGCGCACCATCTCTGCGGGGAGAGATTTCCATGCCGACAACACCCATCCACAAACTAAATTAACTTTGTGACAACGGAAACGCAAACTGACGGTATAGAGGCTAGACGATTCGACTAGTGTCGTGAGCAGGCGCCCTCGCCAGGCGCCCTCGCCAGCCGCCGCGCCGAAACCTCTTTCGATGCTAGCGTAGGTGGCGCTGTTCGCGGCAGGCGAGCCAAGAAGGCCGATGACGCCGCCGCAGCTCCTCGTGTCGCTCGTCGAGTAAAAGGCCTCTTTCTCGTGTGTTTCCGCTTAGCTCACTTCGCTCCTTACTGCCTGGAATGTTTGTGCGCAGCGATTCAACAATGACAACGCATTTCATAAAATGCGTGTCTAGCCTTCCAGCAGTTCAGTGATGATGTTTTGAAAGGACTTCTTTATTTTACAAGATCTAGACAAAATTTTCAGTACTACTGAGCCAACAGAACGATTTGTGAAACTCATAGAACTCTTGATATTTGTCATGACATCAAGGATGCCCTCCAAAGGGCTTCGCTCAGAGTCAGCAAAGTGCGAGCTTTCTAGAAGAATTTCTAGCCTTTTTGAATGAAGAGGAACGGTACGCCGCTCAGCACGGCGATGGATTTCTCAGTGCAGGGACTGCCCTCGGACTTCGTGTGACGCTGAAAAGCACACTGTCACTTGTGTATTATGTCACGCAGCATGACTATAAGATACAAATATCTCCTGACAGCCAATTTGAGCCAATACAAATTGGAGGATTTATTTGGAATTGTAAGACAATCATTGTAAGACAATCATGACCACCTCTCTCCAGAACAGTTCTTGCATATAGTAAATAACCTTGTCTTCTACAACTTGGCAAAGTCGCCAAGGCACGTAAATTTACCAGCTGAGGTTGTGAGTTCTCTTCTGCAGCCCTGTGATGCAAGGAAAAAAAATTACCGACGATTACGTTACTTCCTAATGCGAAATTTGAGCGCAGCAAATAAGCTGTTTCACCTTTTCGATAGATTGAGGCAAAGAAATCGAGCAACACATGTATGCGCTATCACAGAATTTTTTTTTATTTTTCACACGTATTCCTTTAACAAAGACTCCACTAACAGTTCTTGACAGTCATGAAGGAAGCTTTGTGGTCGGAGAAATAGACTGATATATGTTCGACTTGGTACACCAATGCTTGATTCTCAAAGACGAGATCTATACAAGTGCCTCGCGAGGTTGTCACAGCCGTGGGACGCGTTACGAGCGAGAGGAACGGGATGTTCTCCCGCATAAGTGTTAGGAAATTGCTGTTTGTCTTTATGTCAACATTAAAGTCCCCCACTACTAACATCGGTGTGGATCGATGGACGGTTAATGCGAGTTGCAGGAAGTGCACGACGTCTTTCGTGAGTGCGGTAGGGGCGAAGTAGGCAGCTACTACCAGCAAGCCGTTGGGCAACTTTGCGGCGCACAGTTCGCCAACTTCATGTGACGTGCCAAACAACGCCGCCGATGCCGACACAAACAAAAATTAGGAGTCACTTTGGCGACTAAAGTGGTGCAAGGCGAAAGCCTTAGTACAGCATTCTGTCACGAATGTGGTTGTGAATGATGAATCAAGTGCTGCCAGCGAATGACGCGTCCATTGGCTGTCTGCGTGTGTTACTGATGTGTGGTTAACATGTTAAGCTTCGCCTGTAAGAGTGGAACGCGACAGCGTCTTGCGACGCTGCCAGGGAGTCCACAGAACGCCATCGCCAATTCGGCTGTACGCCTTGCTGGACGGTAAATTTATTTTTTGAGGAAAGGAAATGTATCTCTCTCGCATATCTGGGTGGACACCTGCACCTCGCCGTAAGGGAAAGGGGGAAGATGGGAGTGAACGAAGACGCCGTATTAGCTAGACGCGCCTTTGTTCATTCCAAACCATTCAGCTGGCATTACGGAGTGGCTAGCGTGCTCGTATCGCACTCCGGAGACCCTGGTTCGATTCCCCAACTCGACCAATTTCGTTCTCGGTTTTATTGATTTATGCGGTCTAACTAGAAAGGTTAATTAGGCTATTTCATATTTATATTATTGTATTTCTATCCATCTGTTCTGTCATTAACCTGTCAATTGTTGGAACTGTCTAGGATGTTCGACACAACGTATATGAAACGAGCAACGTTTTACTGAGTGGGGAAGTGCGTGGTGGTGGAGGGAACGCGGCTTCGTACTTATGTTTTTTTTCCAGCAGCGTCTCCTTCCGCGGACGCTGTTGTCGCTGCGGCGCTCGTCTTTCTTTTCTTTTCTTCTGACCTCTTCATTCTCCGCTATATTAATTAGGCTAATCGATTAATTAAGCAATTAACTAAACTCAGTCCAACTTAGTTGCAGCATCACTATACGACCCCTTTGATTGGTTGCATGGTTACTAGCCAAAGTACAATTGGCCCCATTTGAAATTCGCGCACTGTGACGTCACGAGCATTTCGACCAATTGAAAAGCGTGACATTGGGGGCGGAGCTGGTTACGAGGCCGACGACGACGCGAAACCCAGGAACGGACGCCAAAGAGCTGCGCTCTAAAAAGGCGGTACAGATAACAAGCCTAATCGATGATTTCTTGGGCGAGAGAAATCTCGCACATGCTTCAGCAGTGCTGCAAGAGCAGGACAACATGTTTACCATAAAGGCTGTGTAGAAAAGAAAAGCGACAGCCGACTCATTTTTGATATGTCGCTGGCTGCGTTGTCAGGAAATCCCTGTAAATATTCCCATGCCCCGCGCATGTGCATCTGCCTTGGCTATTTCGCCCCTACAGGCTGATAAAAATGAGAATGTCTCACTGACGAGGCGGCTGACCATGGAGGTTTGGTGAACGCTTCAAAGCGCATGGAAGTGCTAATAACTACACAAGAAAATGCATTCAGTGCCTTTTTTAGCAGAAACGAGCTGCATGCTGGTAGCATGATGTCTTTTTTACAGTTTCTACGTGGGCATGAACTCCAAGTTGGCTGCAGCGAGCACTGCCGCGCTCTTACAAGGGATCTGATTAAGTGATATCTATTGACGAGGTTGCATTTTTTTTTTACTAATTCAATGAGCAAAGACAAGGCGTTCAATCGCGAGAAGCAAAAGCTGCTCAAACTGAAGCGGTGCTAGTGAAACTGCGTCATTGAAATGTTCCTGTAAACAAACATCGCGTTGATGTTTTCTGGTTTGGTTTATTGGTTTATTGGGGTTTAACGTCCCAAAGCGATTCAGGCTATGAGAGACGCCGTAGTGAAGGGCTCCGGAGATTTCGACCACCTGGTGTTCTTTAACGTGCACTGACATCGCACAGTACGCAGGCCTCTAGAATTTCGCCTTCATCGAAATTCGGCGGCCGCGGCCGGGATCGAACCCGCGTCTTTCGGGTCAGCAGCCGAGCGCCGTAACCACTGCGCCACCGCGGCGGGGTGTTAATGAGTTCTGTTCCCTTATTTTATGTGATTACATTAATGTATTCGGGGCTGTAACGACCATCCGCGAGTGGTGCCTTCCACACGTGAGGCCGTAATTTCGCTCGGTCGTTATACGAGACAAGCTCAATCTCTTGGATGACGAGTCTTTCTTGTTTTTGCGTATGTAATGTTGTGCTCGTTCCTTTCTCTTCGTCGCTGTCTTGCTGCACACTTTTTTTTTGGCCAAACAAAGCATAAAAAAAGCCAAAATATAACTGCTCACGGCTTCAACAGTCTGTGTCCACCTGAAGCAGTAGCTTCGAAAGTGGTTTTCTGAGAATACCGCTGCTGACCTACGCCGCATGCACCGCAGAACATATGGACACTCGTATTATATTTTATGCTTTGGCCACACGAATATCGCAGCCGTTACAGCGAGATGCGCGCAGCGAAACGCGTTTCCCGGCATTGCTGCCGAGCGCGCGCACAACACACCTGCTAGCTGCAGCGCCCTCTGTGAGCCGTCATTGCAAATCATTTCCACTCCACTGGCGCGTTCACGACACTAGTCAAACCATGGAGGAAGGAAAACTAAGGAGAGGCCCTTCGTATTCCCAATGCATTGGCGAGAATGTGGCGGAAGTGACGTCAAAATTTAGGCTTAAAAAGTCGGGCCACTAGCAACGTTGTCGTTGTTGCTAAGAAAACTCGGGCCACTAGTAACGGCGTACGGCGCCGTTAGCGTCGTTGTTGCTATGGGCCCGAGTGTTTCTCGGTGGCGGTGGACGGGCTTTCGGCACGGTGTGTTCGGCCTTGCGTGTTGAAGACTACATGCCTGGCGTCGTGACATTACGCACGCATCTAAGATTGCTTTTAAATGCAGCAAAAAACCGCTCATTTGATATTTTGTTCGTCAAACTCGGTGTCGTTACGCGGAGCGATCGATGCATTGAAATGAATCTCGCGAAAAGGTGGCACTCCGGAACCGCGCTTCGACACGCGAAGAGGCGTTGATTGTTTTGATAAGCGAACTTTCGCACCTCACCAAACAGCACATAAACATGAAGCCGCTCTCGGCGATGCTGAGCTGCGTTTAGAAGGCCACACGGCGGGTGTACGGTAGCCAAAGAAGGATGGTGAGCTGAGCTATAAGCGGCGCGCAATGTCGTCTTTCTTCGCCTGGCGTAGGAAAAGGTTCACCGCACCTGTGCGCTGGTCTCTGTCTAGGTGCGTGTTTGCGGGGAGGGAAGTGTAGGAGTGTAGCGGCGAGCGGCGCGGTTTTTTTTTATACCTTTCTTTTACGAAGCGCTTGCGAACCGCGCGCGATCCCCGCCCCGTATAGCTGGGTGGAGAAAGAAGATAGTGAGGAGAGCCGAGCCAACTTCCGGTTGCGGGGCGGCTTCACAAAAAGTGACGTCAGGGCCTCTCCTTAGTTCTTTCCTTCCTCCATGAGTCAAACCTTCTAGCGCTGCTGCTGATGTCGATGGTGATGGAGGCTGTTGACTTCAGCCGCCCATTGTTGCAAGACTTGTGTAGTTTTTCCGCCAATGACCGGTATATAAAACGGGGGGGGGGGGGGGGGCGACTTTTTGCCATGGTTTTTTTAGAAAAAATTCTACCTATATTCCGGTTTTTACGGTAACTTTTGGCCAGTAGTCCAACAAGTGTTTATGATCTTTGTGAGCATAAGGCAATGCGGAATTGCCAAAGCGAAATAATTACGTGAACAGAAATTAATGAATCCATCTCTGCATGACTGCACCATACTGCGATGGGCGGGGAACAAAGATACGAACACTACTGAGAAAGGCGAACCTGCAAATTGTGGTGGGAAGATGGCGACCCATTCACGGTCGCAGGCCTTCAGCGCTTCATACATGCGCTCGTGGTCCTCAGTCAGCGGTATGTACTTTGATGGCACCTTGGCACGCTCCCAGAACAGGAACGCTGCATGCACGTGGGTCGCAAGGGAGGTTTAGAGCAACAAGTACCAGACAGAGGTACCAGGTAGTGCAAGAGAAGTGCCCAGTGAAGACCTCTTTGCAAAGCCTTGAAATTAAGTACACAGAGCAGGAGTAAATAAACAAAGTACAGGTGCAAAACAGCACTTGGAAACATGTTTCTCATGTCACATGTACATGCTAACATCTAGCCTAAAACAGGTGAATACATAGAAGATACAAAAGGTGAAAACTATCTGTGCCAATGGGCTATACTCAACAAGCAGCTAATATGCGACAGCTGTAGCAGCCATACATAGGCAGCTTTTAATCACTGCAGTCAGATAATTACGACTGTTTCACGAAATAGAAATGGCAGGAACTGTGTCCCAGCCTACACTGCCGCAAATTGTGCACCGCACCATCCAAGAACACAGCATATGAAGACTGCAGACAAGAGTAGTACTATGTAAAGCACACAAACTTCAGCACTGAATTACAAAATTCTGAGTAAAGAAACTATGCCAGTGTAGTGGACCGTTGGCATTGGCAGTTTGGATCGTGCTGAGAAGTAGTGGGCAGTTTTGCACCTCAATGGCTGCTGCCACTGGCAGTCATTCTTTTCCACCGGTAAGAGCAAATAAGTGTGAAAGACTGATTCTACAAGTTTCACACTGGAATGCTGGTGTCGCAGAGGCTGCCAGCTGATGAATTACTTTACTACACACTGAATGGCAGCCCTGGATGAAAGCGCCTCTACTATTTTTCGCAGTTGCTGATATCTGGTAGTAGTCTTTTGTTCCCACAGGAGAGCATTTCAGAGCACACAAAAATCGGTGTAGCTAAATATGCCACGCCATGTGCACTAAAAATAGTATCGGATAGAGAACACCAGGAAGACAGTGCAGTAGGTCTCAGCATTTTATTCAGTGCGGGCACATTTAACACCAAACAGCACTGCACGTCCAATAGCAAATCTACCACACTAGTGACACTGCTGGGAGCATATTGGTCTCCTCATAAAATTTGTGCAACGTGTCTGCATGCTATATTTCATGAACAAACTGGGACACCAGCAGAGCCATGGCTTCGTTGCATGAGAGATGTCTTCAAGAGATCAGAATAACCCCTTTAGGTGCCAGTTATTATCCAAAAGGGAAGCGTGTTGAAATATTCAGGCTTTTTTTTTGAGCAGCATGCCCAGGTTGCATACAAACAACTTTCCATTCTTCCAGATACTTAGCAGTTTCCGTCAAAACCTCGTATCTCCACATCTTGACTCAACACTGTTTATAGGATCTCAAATGTAGTGCTTTCAACTCATTCCTGTCAAAGAACTCAGCAAATTTTAAGCACTGAACACACTAGAGTTGTACCACAGATATTGTATAACACAAAGGTATTCATCTCAAAACTGATATTTTGCATCCATGTTGTGCCCTCTCCTTCCCACTCCCTTCACTGTTTGAGTTGAAATGGTTCTATGCAAGATTTTTACAGGACTAATTATTTGGAGACACTGCACCTAGTACATGAAGATTTTACAGTGTTAGGTAGCATGAACAAATACCATACATGCAGTGCTTCGAGGGGATATATGCATCAACCATAGCAGTAAATGCACTCAGAAAAGTAAGAAACATGACTTTATACCACATTCAACTCTTTTGTTAAGTGTGAAATACCAGGCTGTAAAAGATGCAGCATGAAGAATGGATGCTTCAAAAACAAGCAGTGCACTAAATGTTGTGCATGTTTTAATGGGGTAGCACCGCAATGATATAACATTAGCAGAACTCAAATGTATGCAGCAGTGCAACCTAATTATAAGGGCGAAGTAACATACCTAGCGATGAGAGTTGAGGTCAAGCAGGGTTTCATAAGCTGTGGCAGTTTGTTCCCACATTTGCTACATGAGAGGTCACCGCAACTTGCCGCGACAAATGGTGCCATTGTTGCTCTGATGAAAACAGGCTGCCATGGATCCAGTGCTCCCAATGGTTGACTTTATTTCGACCAACCTTTCATGAAGCAGTTAAAAAACTTCATTCCAAACTGACCCTAACCCTCGGAGACCTCCGTGCAGGTGTTCTTACCTAGAGTTACACGCTTCTCACCAGAATTACTAGCCTTGCTGCCTACTCACCTTTACATTTCCCTTCAGTGCTAGCCAGGCATGATGGCTCAGTGGTTATGGCACTGGCTCCTGAGCTTGAGTTTATAAGTTTAATCCCTGCTGCAGCAGCCGCATTTTGACAGAGGTAAATAAAACATGTGCATGTATTCAAATTTCGCTGAAAGATGTAAGGAATTCCAGGTCGTTTAAATTAATCCAGAAGTCTCCGCTATACCAAGCCTTAAAGTTAGTTGCACAGCTTCTGTATGCAGAAATGCATGAACATGTCACCGTTGCCAACTCATAAAATCTCTTTCAAATGCATATCAAAGTCAAATTATAGTCACATTACAGATTACAATAAGCTAAACTGAAAGTTTTATGTAGTAGTGCTTCAGTCATTTGCTTTTGATGCGTAGTGGAGCTCTGCAACATAAAGTACAATGGTCTTGTTTACTCTGCACATGCTGAAATTGCCTACCCGATGTGAAGATCCATGCGAGTCCTACAGAACAATTGAACTTATCATTTCACAGCACTAGCCATCTATGTATTTCACTGGGGGCAGTTAAGCTTCGCACGGATAGCCGAGAAGTGAATGTACAGTCTTTAACTGTAGCGTGTCGGTGATCATCACAGTAGATAAAAAAAATTGGTGACTGTGATCACAGCTGTTCGTTCCGCAGCTGTTCATGTTAAGGTATACGAACTTGTCCGAGATACTGTCAATATACATGCTAATAATGCTTAAAATGAGAACGCCGGAAGTAGCTGTATTGTGGCATCCAACATAATTGAATAATTTTTTAGGAAGAATTTTTAGTTTGGTTTAGGTCTGCTTTACGTGGTTTACGGAGTTTACGTTCTGAAGCAACTCAGGCTATGAGGGACTTCGTAGTGAAAAGCTCCAGAAATTTTGACCACCTGAGGTTCTTTAGCATGCACTGACATCGCACAGCACACGGGCCTCTAGAATTTCGCCTCCATCGAAATTCGACCGCCGCGGCCGGGATCGAAGCCGCGTCTTTCTTGTCAGCAGCCGAGCACTGTAACCACTTAGCCACCATGGCGGGTGTCCTTTAAGAATGATTTCTCCCCATTGTACAAAACGATGTGCACAACAGGCCACCAGCCGCTTTCTCTCTCTCCCCCTTTATTTCCCCCCCCCCACCTGTGTTCGAATCACTAGGGACCTCCCTCCGATGGAGCCACACTTTAAAGGGGCCCAGAAACACAATCTTAGTTAACTGTTTTGCCTGTTGATTGCATACAGTGAGTTATAATGGTGCTATTAGCTCGGTAATACCGCGTATATTTAGTTTTTTAATATTTTAATGTCCTCCCAAAAACAACTTCATGGCTCTGATGGTGTCGCCACACGGTGGTGGGTTTTTAGCAGCGGATATGACATCACCTGGCGCGAGCTTGATGATCGGACAAACAGTAAATATACTGCAAATTGTGTGAGTAAATAGACACATTTTGCACCTGTCTGCGTTTTATATAGATCAACAAAAACAACTTGTTTGTCTTAGATAAAAGCCCTGAAAAACAAGTAAAATAAAAATAAACCACCAGGTGCGCTCTGGCATGGAAACGACGCTGCCAGTCTCAGCAAAAACGAGTTACGGAGCAGGCAACCATGGAGTACAAACTTCCGCGACGTGCTCTGGCTGGCTGTTTTGATTGGTTGCGCCAGGTGCCGTCATTGGGAGAGTGAAATAGGAGTGGGAAGCCCCGCCAAAATCGAGTTGAGGGCAGCGTTTTGTTTGCTTGTATTTTAAAATTTCTCCACTGAATAACTCCCGTTCCTGTGCATCGATTCCTGTAATTCTTTTTAAGTCAGCATCTGTGTGACATAAAGAACCCACCTGAAGTATAGCCGGTATCCCCCCAAGCTGTGTTTCGCAGCACCTTTAAGCATTGGCTACAGTAATAACCAAGCATGAACCTACTCATCAATGCTGAATTACATGCTACATAAGGTTTCCATTGTAAGCCAGCTCCATTGCGTTATATGCATAACATAGTTATCAAAAAATGTCAGTATGCTCAGTGGTGCATCAAAGTGTAATCTTTGTGCTAACACAACTGAGTCAACTTCTGACTCTACAACACACAGGCACTCAAGTGCGAGAAAGTGTTGATGACAGAACTTCTGTGCACTCCTGTGGCCCTCTGAGCGATGGAGTGTTGTTACAAAAAAAAAAGAGAGAGAGAGAGTCTTCAGAAAGCCAAGTGCTGCCAAGCCATTCACGTTTGTGTGAGTAGCACATGTTACCATTTCTTACTATCTTCATTCTCGCCTGGATTCACTGCTAGCTCCAAGCTACATTGCTGTTCTAGGTTTGAAGTTGAGAGCTGACAGTATGCAAGACAGAAAAAATGGTGCATATTAGACATGAATGAACAATACCATGCTGCACATATCATCACCTAATACCAGCTACAAACTTCATCTTGATGATCGAAAGCAGATAGCGAGATAAGTTGTGGCATGAAGTATCCATTATGGAATAGCACTGCATCTGAAAAAAATGGAGCACAAGTGGTGAAAAGTGATCACTGACTGACAGCTGGGCTTTGACATTCATCGACTGTTCACCTTCCATTATGTTCGCATCACTAAAACATGGTGCATTCCTGCATTCCACAATTCCTGATGAGTTTGATGAAGTTCTTGACTTACATGATATGCAGACAGAGATGCGCTTGACGCCATGGTCAGACATTGACTGCAGGATGTTCTTCAGCCCATCGGACATAGCTGTTGTTGGACCTGGAAGAAGTGTGGAAAGGGTATGAGGCTTCCCCTTCACGGTTACAAGAAGGAGCTGAGACAAGGGTTATCTGCAGAAACAGTATACTAATCCTTGGATCTGAATTAAGTAGTAAGCTCAAAAAATTATGCGAAAAGAATGAGCTAACCTATATCTTGCAAGCTTCACCTGAGTGATGCACACTGCAAAAATGAATACACTAATTCACTGTGTGCATGTACAAGCATCATGCAATGGTCATCCCTGAGATTGTAGAGGAGCAGCACTCATATACAACCTAACCTTGACTAATGCAGCGATGACCAATCACTATCGGTGACACTGTGCAGATGAGTTCAGCTGTAGCAAGAACCAAAAATTAGGGAAACAATGGCAAAAGAACGCAAATAAGCACTGTGCCTTATTCTACCCTTTTCTCATTGTAGGTATGTGTTTGGATGGGTGCACAACGCTACCCATAGGTTTTGCTGTCGTTTGGTCATTTGAAATGAGGTTTTACACAGCAGCACTTTTCCTGGGTAGAGACCGACTGCATGAGACTTTGTACAAAGAGATAATATTAGATTGTTAGAGACAATAGTGGTGCTTGACGACAAAACCTGTTGCATGGATTGTTTGTCCACTGTGTTTTACTGGATAATTCTGTTGACAGCACAAATGGCTGGCAGACTTAGGTAACGATAGTATCAAAAATCAGAGAATATGCAACCTAATACACTGAGTTAATGACATTAAGGTACGCTGGTTATTCTTTTTACTTACTACCTCAAATAGAGGACAAGAGTATTCTGCAGACCTACAGGCTCCAGCTATACAAAGCGACTTGCCCATCATACAAACGACATAATTCTGCTTGATATGAAGATGAAGACAGTGTGGTTGTGTACTCTGCCATGCTGACTAATGAATGCTTCAAATTATTACAACACAAATATACACAGTTTGAATAGTTCTCTCTCCATTCTTGGTTACCTTAGCTTGCTGGATAGCACAGAAAGAGGCTAGAAAAGCACGTACAATGGTCTCAAAAGTCAGTCGATTAGTTGGCCGAGCTTCATCAGAGTGCTCGCTGTTTTCTATATACTTTTTCAACAGTCTGCAGATTTTGCTATATTTTCCATTTATACAAGAACTTGCACAAGAAAGTTTGCTAACAGTGACCTTTTGTCTCCAATGATGGTGGTTTGGTTTATAGGAGTTTAGCATCCCAAAGCGACTCAGGCTATGAGGGACGCCGTAGTGAAGGGCTCCGGAAATTTCGACCACCTGGGGTTCATTAACATTCACTGACATCGCACAGCACACGAGCCTCTAGCATTTCGCCTCCACTAAAATCGACCACCAGGGCTGGAACTGAACTCACGGCTTGCGGATAAGCAGCCGAGAGCCATAACCATTGAGCCACTGTGGCAGCGTCTCCAGTGATGAATCATGGACACAGCTTGTGTTGCAAAAAGTGAAGTCTACTCATTTCACTTGACACAACCTCAGCCACAGAAACATGGGTTACAGCAAATGAAAGAATTTCGATGATGACTTGACCAGGGGCAGATTTATGTACTGCTTTTGGAGGAGGCGGTTGGCGGGGGTGGTTCCATTTGAACCATTTGTTTCTTTTACTTTTTAGGTAAAAAAAAACCGGCTTCAGTATGGGTTTTCCTGTGCTAAATTCCTCACTTAGGGAGGACTGCCTTGACAGCCCCATCCATTAAATCAACCCCCAGATTTGACTGCAAAAAGGCCGTTTGATCAAGCAGCGCCATGCCCAACGTGTTTCATCTATATGACGAGGTATCAAAGATTGATTTTCCCAAACATTTCATCTCAGGGGAACTCAGCAGTAGTACAGGGGAAAGCTTGAAACCACTGGAAAACCAGCAGGTACCCTGTGGCACTGGGGTTTGAAAACCCACACTTCTTTCTTTCAGGGTGGGTGCTCAAACCACTACACTCCGTTTCATACATAGCAGGCAACGCTGCCAAAGCTAGCGCAACTGTTCGCGCAGGCCAAGTCCGCGCGCAAAAAGTAGTTCGCCATAAAACCAAAGTGAACATATATATATTTCGTTGTGACAAATCTTACGTGCCGCGACTGGCACCTCCTGGACTTCTCTTTACCTCGTGCCGCATTTTCGTAATGCAACTCGTCAAGACTTCGAAAAGAAAAAGTACATGTGGCGGTATGGTACGCGGTTGGTAGGGCGAATCGCTTCTACTGAATCCGCGGCCCAAAAGTACTTCCGACTCTGTGAAAATTATGGCCAGAGAGCCCGCACACTGAGCACCTGACCGCTTCGACCATGATTTTCAATGCTACCATATCGTTTTATACTGCTCTTTATTTTCGTCAAAACACTGACCGGAGTTTTGAAAAGAACGAAGATACGTGGTGGAGTAATATGGCTTCCCAGATGCACTACTTCAGCAACCTCCACAGCGTTGCCAGCTGCTATGTGTGAAGCGGAGTATAGGCCACCGCTGCAGCCCAAATTAAAGTATTTCAGGGTCCGGCTGCGCAACGACTCAGTTCATTAGAGAAGAAGCAGAGCATTCATGTTTGCAGAGGGACGCACAGGGTCAACTGAGAGGGCGCACTTGCACAAGAATGTTGTGTCAACATAAATGCCTCCATGGGGACTCACCCATGTCATCCCTTGTGCCAAGGACCACCACGATTCCGTCCTGGCCCTGGACAGCCTTGTCGACATCTTCCTTCTTCAGCACGTCCCCCACAACCACGTGCTGGGCTGCGCTTTCCTTGGGAAGCCGAGAAGCATCTCGCACAAGGACCGTCACCTCGTAACCTGCAAGACGATTTTTGAATCAAAGACTCAGGCGAGAAGGACAAGTGCATCATTATATACAAACTGGATGAGAACCTCAATTCTGCAAGCAAGAAGACAATGCCCGAAAGTTCAAATCACTTGAGGAAGACTGTAGAAACGTGGGCTAATTTAATTGTGACAAATGTTGCATACGGTCTACGTTCAGTTGCTTTATCTCCTGCAAGACCCAGAACAAATTATGGTAAACAAACAACAGATTATCAAATTATAACATTGTGTAATGCCTATCAGTCTCTTATTCAGATTGCTTTAGAAAGTTATAGCGTGTCTGTACTTAAGAAAAAACCAAAGATTCTTTCCCGCCCCCGGTTAACTTTCAGCTAACTCTGCGGACTTAGTTTTTTTTGTGTTTGTATTGTCTTCGTTTTTTTTACCTGAATGTGCATATTATGAAATGTTTCGTTTACTGTTAATTGATACTTATTATTGTCTGTCATTAAATATCTTCTATTGTGATAATGTTGCTCATTGTTTGTTCTCCTTTGTCCATTCTTCCACCGTTCGCATTATGTGTTAATCGGGGAGTAGGCCTTTTCAGAAGGCGTGCTTGGTCTTCCACCTTTAGCCTCACCTCGAGAGCATATTGTACCGGCTGTTGCGTAAATCGGAGAAAATCGAAAAAAAATTCTCTCGGCCTAAATACACGTTTGTTCAGGCTCAACTTTAGCACAGAGGTTGCATTTGGTGGTCAGTTTTGTATTGTACTACATATAGATGGGCTACTTGCCTGATTCGGTCAGAATTATTTGGAAATCCCCATCGTCTGTGGCGGCGAAGAATAAAAACCGAAAGCCTTCGCAGCACTCGTACCCGTGGCTCCATCTCGCACCCACCGGAGAAACGAGCCTTCGACCGGGGTGGGTGGCGGCGGGTTGGAGTTGGACTCGCATAGCCAAGTCACGGGCATGGCCTACTGTTGATCGCTGTACGATCGCATTTTTCGGTGATGTCTTGCGCTGCTTCGCAGCAGAGAGCACCAAGCAAAGATAATTCGCTCACCAACCAAGCACAACTGGGTTTCTCCGGTGGGTACGAGATGGCGCCACGGGTACCATTGCTGCGAAGCATTTCGGTTTTGGTTCTCCGTCGCCGCAGACGATGGGAATTTCCAAATAATTGTGACCGAATCAGGCAAGTACCCCACGTAAATGAAGTATGAAACAAAACTGGCCACCAAATGCAACCTCTGTGCGAAATGTGATCCCGAACAAACGTGCGGTTAGGCCGAGAGAATTTTTTTTCGATTTTCTCTGATTTACGCAACACCCGATACATAATGTGTCCAAATAAACATCCAACTACTACAAAGTGCTGTCCACATTACTGCCTGAACAGGTTGCCCCATTCTGGAGTGATGATGTCAACAAAGCATAGTTTTTGATGGAAATAGCCTGGCTGTAATTGTGAGCACTACTGATTTTCAAACAGTAGTTCATGTGTGGTGTTTTACCTTTTTGTACTTTCTGATGCTTCTTGTATCAACACGAAGTCGACGACAATGAGTGCTGCAAGCAGGATTTGGTATTCGTGCTTGGACTGCCAATTTCCAGTGTCTTTAATAAATAGGCATTTAAATGACACATTTGGATGAGCTCCATTGTTATTTTTAGCTGAGCATGATCAACAGCGATCAAGAGAGCTTTATGAGAAAGATAGTCATACAGTGATAGCAGAAATGATAGGCGAATAGCCCATGTAGTGAAATTTTGATGCATATTAAAAAGTTGAATGTGATAAAGGTTTAGCCCTCTACTGTGGTATGACTACAAATATAGCTGCTGCACTGTGCCCTAAAATTTCACACATTCTCTTGCAATAGTAACGGGACCACTGCTGTAGTTTCATGAACTCGAACGCCAAAAATATCCATACCAAGCTGAGAGCACCCAGTTCTAGTACATACTGTTTTCGCAACTTACCTCTAAACTTGCTTCCTTATCTGTTTTTTCTCTTATGATGAGCAATAACTACGATCCCATTCAATGGTCAAGCCAGCTATGCAAATGTTACCTACAACTGCACACAAAATGCTAGCATAACTTGATGGTAAACATTTGTCATGCTAGGTAAAACACATTAAGGTAGAAGTGACCACAGGGTACCTCTTCAAGAAAGAGACCTGAATATTTGAGACTGCCTCACTGCTTCTTCAAAACTAATTAAAACTACCAGCAGTAATTGTGGCAGCCAGTCACGTGGCCCAGGCCACCTGTGTATGCAGTTGGCAGGACCCCGTTGGCGTGTCAATGTTTTCAGTGTAGCTTGAATGTGTCATAACTGTAGGGACGGCTCTTAAGTGCTAACCACATGAAATAACTCCCAATGGCACACCGCATAATGAGCTGAGGCCTGCTGACCCACTGTCACTCAGGTTCCGGGTTTGCAGAAATTTTTGCCCATCAGCCAAAAGTGGATCACGAGGCTAGCCAACAGCAGAAGGCATTGTGGGTAGCGGGTATGTTACTTCCAATGTAGTTTAAAAGCAAAGTCAGGTTTCGTAGCATGCTTTCGGCAAAGAAGCTGCCGATGCTCACCCACGTTATGCCCATGTATCTAAACAGTTCAGTGAAAGCTTGTCACAAGTTTTGGAACAGAGAATGATGTTCTAGTGTACATCTCTGTTATATTAGCCTCAGCATCTCAGACATGTAGTTAAGTGACACTATGCAGTGTTCCTTGTGTCCACGTTTTTTTTAATGCAATGCAATGCTTGTATTGTGCCTTGTGCTATTTAAAGTCTTACAAACAGTACTGGCGCAGTTATTCTCGTCTGACAATGTGAGGTGACTAAACACCAAAGCGGCCACAACCGAGCAACACTGCATTGCCGCCAAGTCTCGACACCTCATGCAGGTGCACCAGCAGCACATATGCGGTCTATAAAGTAGCAGCCATATAATATGACATTCCTTGTAATGAAGCGTACATTGGCAATAGCCGTCGCCATCATACGTCGCACCACTTTAGTGGTTGCTGATTTATAGCGGGTTCGTTTTAGTGTCGACTACCAGATCTTTGTAGAAACCTGTGCAATGACTACGGTTTGTTTTGAAGAAGAAGAAGAAGAAGAAGAAGAAGTTTATTCACATCACATTACATGATGCAGGAAGCCTGCAGAAAAAGCTGCCAGAAGCCAGCTTGACAGGGCCGCAGGCCCCCTTTCATTGGCAGTTGGCGGAATGTCGTAAAAAAAAAGTTTATACACAGCATATTTTATCACAACATGCAAAGAATAAAAAAAGTGAAAAAAAACAACATATTACAAGAAAAACGCTAAAACATATATACTGTTACCACATTTCAGTGTAACACGTACTCACATTTTTAATACATTCATGGCGAAATATTATAGACACAAAATCTCGTTTTACTTCGTTTTGAAAAGATCGCGCAGTGCTTTGAAAGTTATATTGTCGAGTTGGATATTTTTAGCTTGCAAACTGTTTAGTAATCGGGGTAACTTGTTTTGCAGCATTTGTAGACCGCATGTAGTTCTATTTGTGTTAACCTTCCATGGTTCAAAATGACGCGTCTGGTATGAAACTACATTATTCTCTAGCTGAGCTATGTTCTGAATAGTACAATTGTTACATTTAGTTTCTTGTTTGAACAACTTGCAAAGCCGGTAGTCATAGGATTTTGTTACTGGAATTACATTGTATTTTTTAAATAATTCATGTGTGTGGTAGTGCATTGGTACGTTTTCGACAGCTCTTAAAAACTTTTTTTGGAGAATGAGCACTCTGTCTATATTAGAGTTAGTAGTCGATGCCCATACCAAGTGACAATAATTAAGTCTAGGGGAGAAAAGACCATTATAAATCAGCATCAGAATGTGGCGAGGGAATGCATGGCGATTTCGCGAAACAATGCCTACTATTTGTGATAGTTTTTTTGTAATATAGTCTATGTGGGCATCCCATGACATTGTGTTTTGAAAAATGACACCCAGAGTTTTAAAACTAGACACAATCTCTACAGGAGTTGACCGTAGTGTAATTGTGTTTTGTGTGTCTATGTTTTTGTTCTTAGTATGATACAAAACTGCTTTAGTTTTATCAGCATTAATCTTCAAGCTATTTTTTTGGGTCCATTCATCAAGCTTAGCAAGCGCTACATTTGCTGCAGCTATTAGGTGATCACTTGATTCTCCTGTGAAAAACACGCTTGTATCATCCGCATAATTCACAAAAGTAGCGGATGGAGCGATACCGTAAACATCGTTCACGTACAAATTGAACAAAAAGGGGCCCAGGATGCTGCCTTGCGGCACACCCTGGGAAACATGAAATGCATCTGATAAAGAATCACCAATGGCTACAATTTGGGTACGATGTTTAAGGTAGGATTTCATAAGAACACCGGCCTTTCCGCGAATGCCATAATGTTCTAACTTCCTAATAAGTATTGCGTGGCTGGTAGTGTCGAATGCTTTCGAGAAGTCAACGTAAAGGCCCAAGACTAGCTTACCTTTCTCCAAACCACTTAAAATGTGTTCTTTCTGCATTCAGCTTTGCCGATATAAAAATGACATCCGCAAATGCAAAGTCTTTATGACAAGTTTTTATGCTGTTGATCAAAAGTACGCACAAAAATTCCGATAAACCAACTCTTGGACTTCTTTTCGGGGATAATCGTTTGAAAGTGGCAATGAGTGATTGCACAGACTGTAAAGGGTGGTAGTTTGTGGTAAGCAAATGAAGAGGAAATGATGTATTTACTACAGCCTACTGAAGCCCTAGCTTGCACTAGGGTGGAGACACCAAATTTTGAGGCTATGGGATTCCTCTGTATGCAAGCGCACTCACAGCCAGGTGTTGGACACCGCAAACGTTTAAAAAAATATTTTAATTCGATTCCATAGATTACCTAATTGCTCACTCTCATGATCTATACCCATCGCTAGCGCAATCAGCGCTGATGTCACTAGGCTAATAGAGTAACCAACGTTTTAGTGGCGTCATACCAAAATACAGTGACGTACGATGAGCGCGGCACAGCCGCAGCCACGAGTGACGAGCCACGCGAGTGCAGTACACGCACCAGCGAGCCACATTTGCTGCGAACAGCCACTCGCTCGGTTAGTTTTTGTGAACGTATTGCCGAACTAGCCATGCTTATTGGAATTTAGCAAAGTGCTTGACATCCTCAAGCGATGCCCAAAACTTTGTGGGCCCACATGACCAGGCAAAGTAGTTGAGCATCCTAGAAAGTGACGTCACTGTCCAACTTGGCGTTCTGAAACCGAAAATCATTCACCTAAAAACACTACATGAAATTATTCACTGTGAATACATGAATCTTCGAGTGTGTATCATGCTTCCCAGAGCAATACGAAATGTTTGAAACAAATAACGCGCCAACCACAAATTTGGTGTCTCCACCCCTTTAAGAAGACTACTTGCTGCTGTCTTGGTACAGGCATGTGTCAGCATCGCACTAAGAAAAACAGGCACGATACGTGCGTAGCTGTAGCAAACACAACATGTACACCTTTTATTCACCGCACAACCGCCGCTCGTTCAAAGGTTTGAATCCACTGGGCCGCACTTCACCCTCCAATGTAGTTTGGTTTCCTCTTCTGCTTGAAAGCGGTGAGACCCTGCACCCTGTCCTTAGACTGCGTCACCTGCACGTAGTACGCCCTCTCGTAGTCCAAGCCATTCCTGAGGGGCACGTCCATGCCCTTGTTGATGGCCAGGTTGGCCATTCTCAGGGCAATCGACCCCTGCGGCCTGATCTCCTCAGCTAACTTCAGCGCCCTCTGGAAGGCGCCGTCACCCTCCTTGTTCTGTTCGTCCACGTAGTTGACCAGACCGATCTCTTCGGCTTTCTCGCCGTCCAGGACCCTGCCGGTGAAGACGAGCTCCTTGGCCTTGGCCCTGCCAACGACGCGGGGCAGCCTTTGGGTTCCTCCTGCGCGCAGAATGATGGCCAGGGCGGTTTCGACCAGACCCATCTTGGCCGAGTTGGAGGCCACTCTCAAGTCGCAAGCGAGGGCGAACTCGAGACCACCCCCTAACGATGGTGGGCACCGGAATGTCGTCCAAGGCGACGGTGGCGCCCCGGAGGCGGGCTACGAAAGGCCCTACTTCACGCACAGGCATGGCTGCACGCTCATTGAGGTCGGCGCCCGCGCAGAAGACGCCCGGCACCAGGC
Source organism: Amblyomma mixtum (assembly GCF_055824585.1). Lineage (NCBI taxonomy): Eukaryota > Metazoa > Arthropoda > Arachnida > Ixodida > Ixodidae > Amblyomma > Amblyomma mixtum. The sequence continues at coordinate 87,817,830 of NC_143019.1, read as the reverse complement.
TGCGCACGATGAGGGCCCGAAGGGAGTCGTCGTACTTGAGGCAGTCGAGGGTGGCTTCGAGCTGCTTGAGGAAGACACGGCCGATGGCGTTCTTGGCGCGAGGCCGGTTGAAACCGAGCACGGCGATGCCGGCGTGGTCGCCGCTCAGCTTCTCGACGACGATCTCGTCCGCAGACGTGGGGAAGGTCGCGGACGAGGCGGCCGGTTCTTGTTGCGAGAGGTAGCGGCGCCCGCTGTGGCAGCTGGCACGGAGAGACGGCGCACGGAGCAGCGTCCGGACCTTCCTCCATGGTCCGGCCGAAGAGCGCCGACATCGACACCATGGTTCAGTGAGGGGCAGTGCGCGAGCCGATGGCACGAGTCTGTCTTTCCGAGAATGCAGGTACGCAGCGACCACGCGCAGGAACTGTCGATCTCCGCGACCTTTGCTCTCGCGACGACAGATAAAATGCGCTCTCCACTGTGCACGCCGCTGCTGCTGCCGCCACCGGAAACGGGTGGCAGCGAAAGTCAATAAACTACAAGTTGTCACACTTCTCACTTCTCTCCGGCTCTCTCTCTCTCTCACGCTCTCGAAAAAAAAAGAGGAGGGAGCAGTACTGCCAGTAAAGTAGTCTCTCTCTGATGGTTGTAGGGAGTTGAAAAATCAAAATTTTGAACTGTGGCAAGTTTGGCCTACCAACTCGAAATATATTTCTAAAGTCGCTGCCGTTAAAGGAAAATTTATATGAGCTAGCATAGCCTCCGAGATAGCACATATAAACTCGATGGTCTGAGTATTTACATATCAATGAAGCATTTATCAAAAATAAAGACAAAGTACGCGGCTTTCGTATCTTATATTAGCTCGACATAAAGCAACGTTGAAATAAACAGAGTTCAAGTACTATGGCATGTACGGATTGTTGAGAGCCGCAGCGCCGCCACACTATACAGCCATGCACTACTTGATAAAGTATAAAGTTGCCTCGCTATACACACTACGCCTCCACGAACAGCGCAAATACTCGCGCAAAAGCGCGGGCGGAAAAGAAATAGAGAAATGGAAACTAGGAAACTGCGTCGAGTGCGTGCCGTCCGCAGCCGACATCCACGGTCTCCGACGGACGGGTAGTAAGACCTCCAAACACGCTCCACAGAGTAGAGGTAGTACAACTGCAAGCTGCGGTATCTACAACTCGCCGCGCAGTTTGTCGCGCTCGCACAGGCCGCATGTTTTCCCATCTTGTCACTTCTTGCGCTTTATCTATTTTTATTCTTTTTACAAAGTGCGTAATGGACGTGCCGGCCGAAATATGCGCGACCTTCGGCCTAGGTACAGGTGGTCGAGAGATGAATCATAAAAACCAATCGGTTGGACAGAGGCGTCTAGAATCGCGGTTAAAACGTATATGATAATAAAAACATCCAACGTCTCCTACACTTAAGATCAAACACGTGCACTGTTCACGCTGTACGGTTATTCTGGGCATGCCATAAACGCCGATCGCACTTAAGAACTATAACAGTACAAAAGTCCAACAATGAAGCTCCTATAGCATCAACGCGGTCTGAACATACGGCTGGCGCCATCTAATCACAAGAAATCGTCAGCGCATATATTTTCTTCTCAAGCAGCTACAGCTTCTGATATATCAAATGAAAAGGAAACACTTCGCTTCCGCAGGCTATCATCAGTAAAAAAACGCGCCGTGTTCAGAAATCAAAACTTGTGTCGTGATCGATAGTTCGGCCCATTGGGGCGCTTTTCTCTGACCCAGCGTTGAGTGGTCGCGTTGTTAAAGTCACACCTCAGAGTTAGCCAGCTTACCTTGTTTCAACGCGTAGTCCAGAACTACTTGGCCCGTAAAACCAGTCGATCCGAACAACGCTATCTTCTTGATGGTGGGAGCCATTTTACACGCCTACTTTCGCTCCGATTCCAGACCCTTCTGCTGCAGACGATACTAAGTGGTCACGTGGCTTACCTTAGAAATTAAGATTTGCATACTTAAGCTAAAACAGTACACAATATTGTAACAATCTAAAATACTTGCGAAAGTTCTTTTATTAAGTTTTGTAAAACATTTTTATTTGCAATATATAAAGAATTTTGCTGATTTGCATCTTGGATACGAGATGGCGGCACACTCGCACTAGTCGCCAGGCGAAACGGTTTTGTTTTTGTTTCGAAAGGGGAGGAGGCACGAGGAGAAAAACATGGAGGAAGAAAAAACTAGGAGGGAGTACGACGTCACAATCTTGAAGCCTAGTCATAAAAAATATAATGGAAAGCATCATGGGAAATAGGCCCTCACGTGACAAGGCAGCAGTAGCTCTTAGCCGGATTTCGGTTTCGGTTTCGCTCTCTCGCTCTACGAGCAACTGCGCGACCATCTGCTTGTGTTCACTGACGGCTCCGTGGTGAGCGCAAACTGCTCGCTCTCCGCAGCGGCCACCACCCCCGAGCGACGCGTGCGATGACTGCGGCGCAGTGGAGACCACATGCTCCTTCGCTGTGCCGCTTCTGCAGTGCCGCGTCGCGAGATGCTCGCGGCCTACAGGGCGCTGGGAATCATACCGGACAGTCTCGAAGCGCTCCTGAGGCCGCGCGGCAGTGCGCGCGCACCCGTGACAGAACAATGGTGAGCCCATGGAGGAAAAAAAACTGAGGGAGCGGCCGGCGACAGCCTTGAAGCCTAGTCTTAACAAGTAAAGATATAGTAAAAAAAGCAATTGTGTCCCCCCCCCCCCCCCCGTGATCACACCACGTGATAGCGTGCGGTAAAATCTAGCCCCGCTGCGCGCGCGCATGCGCAGATTAGCGCGGCAGACTGACTGCAGATAAACCTCCTTGCTGCAGACGCCCGCGCCGCGAGAAGCGTTTGCGGGTAGGTAGGTAGCTCCATGGTAGGTAGGTAGGTAGGCGGGTAGGTAGGCTGGAAACGCTGATTGGTCGATGGGATGCGCTTCTCCGTGACGTTTTTTGACTTCGCCCTCGTTCTCAACCGGACGTGGCGTCAGCGCGCCTTTCTCGACATCTCCCTAGAGCGCCTAGGGAATCACTAGGTGCACCCGCCGCGCGTGCATGGTGAGCGGGCATTCGTTTCGTGATTCTCGGCGCGCTCGTTTCGAGGCGTGTGCAGCTATGGCGTTCGTGCGTGGTGCGCTCGTCGGCGACAGCCAGCTGAAATTTCTGTGCAGTTTTTGCTTGCGGTTTTCGCCGTTTCGCCAGGAGCATGTGGCTAGTGTCGTGCTCGTATTTAAAGTTTTTGCCGCGGCACTACAAGGATCCGCATCAGGCGGGCTTTGAGGACCGCCGTTTGACAGCTACGCTGACGCGCTTGTCGGCCGTGCGCATTCTCAACCCCGAGGTAAGGACTGAACTACATTGTCGCAAGTTTTCTCGTGCATTGAGGACTCACCAAATTGCGGTGCTTGTAACGAAACTTTTTTTTGCAGCATCGTTCCCTGGATATGCTTCTCGGAAGCCGATGTCATTGTTCGCCGCGGACGCTGGGCCTACTGCTCGCCGCCACGCCGCTGTAGGTTGACGTTGAAGAGCTGCTCCAAACGGCCCTTTTCAGGGCCGCTTCATTGCTTCCTGGAAGATTGCGGGAATCCAATCTCGCGGCCGTGTTCCCTCTCTTTGTCGAAATCGGCGCCAGACATCAGAACCCGCGCTAGGCCTCGTTGCAGGGTTAAACGAGTGCAGTGTGGCTTTAGAGAAGTTATGACTTGCGCTTGGTCTAGCTATATCATTCACCCAGTGCAGTGTGCCTTTGCTTCTTTAGCGACTTCTCACGCCTTGTCGAAATCGGATTTAAAGCTCACGCCACGCCTCGTTGAATGGGTTAACCGAGTGCAGCGCCTAGCTTTGTTTTTTTTTACGTTCTAACCTGTAAGCAGTGCACCTTTCTTCGCTCCTTACTTTTGTTCTTTTCAGTCGTTTCCTGAATCCGTCGAAAGAGCCGGGCTTGCCGGATGATTGTTCGCCGTGAATGGAACCACGAGGCGATCGCATCTGCATACACAGCACGACTTTGTTCCCTCGTGTTTTTTTTTACCAAGGATTGCTTCGACAGCTCGGGCAAAACGAGGACTGCGCACGCCTTGTCGTCGCTGCTTAGTGAAGAGGCACAAAACGGATGTCGTCCTTACTAAAGGCCCTTCTCGGGGCCACCTCAGTGTTTCCTGGAAGACCACGCGCTTTCCGCCCTGTGCACATGTTCCCCTCTTTTCCAATCATTTTTAAGTTACATATCAATGAATTAATAAATCAGTCAATGCACTTTATTTACCAGAAAAATCTGGCTGGTCACCCTGGGCTAAAAGCTGTGCACACAGCTTGACAACGCCCAGGGGACCATTAGATGACAGTTTTGAACGTAGGAAAAACAAGTTGGTACTTTAAAAGAACATGGAAAGTACACCAAACAATATAAGAGATAAACATTACAATCGCGCATTACAGTAAAGAAAAAGAGTGCACTTTGACAGCAGACATACAGTATCAATTTACACTATAATACATACAAAAATTACGACATTCAGCACTATGACACGAAATATAAGAACAGCACATAAAGCAAAAAAGAGAATGCAAGTTACAATAGCACAGATAGATTAGCTGTTGTGACGTTCCGAGCGTGCGCTACGAGGGCCCATATCTTCGGCGGAATCTTCCCTGTGCTGAACCCCGGAGGCACCCCGGCAAAGGACACAGCTCGTTCCGTCCTACTCCCTTGTCTCCCCTTAAACGGTCCGCGTTCGACGGCGCCGCGTTGACGGAGCCCCCAGCGGCGGCAAAGCCACTGAATTGGGTGCAATGGTACAAAGACGCCGGCGGGAGGGAAAGCCAGCCCAATTAGGCTGCCTGGCCGTACAAGGACACAGGAGAGGCTGACAACCCGACAAGAGAAGAAAGCTGCCGACGGGAGACAAACGACATCCCAACGAGGGAGGTCGGGGGTGCCGCAGGCGCCGCCGTGGAAAGGAGGAAGAAGGAAACAATCCAGCCTGGAAGACAGGAGATCGGGCGTGGCCGGCGGAGCACATATAGCTGGCCAGTGCGGACGAAAGGCACGCTCAGGACGACATCGTTCACGAAAAGGGTCCTTCAGCGCCGAAGCCGGACGGCGCGCGGTTTCTGCCAGCCACCGACGGATCGCAACTCCGGAGCCCCTCCATCGCCCCCATGAAGGCGTCGCCACGTAAGCTCGGATGCCCCAGCCTCTGATGTACAATGTGTAATTATTGAATACATCACTTTGTTTAAACTGAGCCATACGGTGTCTTCTTGCCTCTCCGTCCCGTGTGTACCTGCGCATTATGTGGGGTCGTCACACTGGTGTCAGAAGTGGGGTCTAAAAAGCAAATGTCCTCTGAATGCTGCGACATTCATGACTTCAAAATTGTAATGAAAGGGGAATCACGGGACTGATTGTGGGACTTTGACCCCCATTTGAGAGGCTTGAGGCACTGGAAGGCTGGAGCGGAAAAAAATGTCTGTAACGGACGGAGCTCCCACTCCACAGCCGTCGCTCGGAGCAAGCATGCTGGCATTAGGAAGCGTCATTCCGACGTTTACGGGAGATAAGACAGGGGTTCCAGTCAGCGATTTCTTTTCCATGCTAGAAGAGATTGGGAAAATGGGGGGATGGTCCGATGCTCAAATGCTGGGAATGGCGAGGTGTAAGATGGCAGGAGCTGCTCATGATTTTGCATGGCGAGACGAAAAAGTAAAATCCACAAAATCATTTGCGTAATTTAAGACGCTCGCGTTCGAGCATTTCGACACTGAACCACGTCATGTGCGGGTACAGAGGTTCCGTGACGCCGGACAGATGGTAGGGGAGGACGTGCGAACGTTTGCGTCGCGGCTTCAGCGCCTAGCGCGCGATACGCTGAGTAGGGAGGAGGAAGGAGACCAGCTAAAGAAGAAATACGCGGAGGAACTACTTAAAGAGGAAAGGACCGCTTTGTTTGTGGCTGGTCTGCAAGACCCCGTGCGCCGGTTCGTGCTCTCGCGCAAGCCGGGCAATTTCGACCAAGCCGTGGCGGCCGCATTGGATGAGGAACGAAATGAGGCGCTAACGGCGGCCGCAGCGAGAGTTCGCGTCATAGAGAGAGCGGTGCCCAACCCTGAGGTTGCTATCTTGACAGAGCGGTTAGATCGCTTAGAGCAGCTGCTATCTCAGCAGGTGGAACGCCAGGTTGAAGCGGGCGCTCAACGGCGCCCATTCGCTGGAAACCGGAGACCGCCACAAAGCTACAGGCGCGGTATGCGAGATTTTGAAGAAATCGTGTGCTTTGCGTGCCAGGGTCGCGGACACATCGCAAGGTTCTGCCCGAACGTGCGCCGTGGGGAGCCACAAAGAGAAGCAGGCGAGACACGCCCTAAGCAAGCCTACAGCGAGGCTCCAGATACAGGGACAAAAAACTAGGTTGTCCTCCCCATCCTGATGAGCGTGGGGAGGGAGCAGTGGGTAATGAGGTGGTGGTGGTTTGTGTGGCCGACGAGGCATGCCCTGTTGTGTGTTGCAAGTTAAATGGTTGTTGCATGGAATTGTTGATAGACACGGGGTCAAAGGTGACCTTGCTTAAGGAAAGCAGCTTTAACACGCTTCGAAAGAAAGGGGATCGCGAGGTGTTGGAAGCGTCTGGTGGTATGGCAACCAAATTTGTAGGCATTACGGGGGATCCTCTTGGCATAAGTGGGCTCTACCGGTTACACTTCACTCTCGGCTGAATTGCATTGGAGCACCCCTGCTACGTATGCCCGGACACGGTGTCTCTGCCAAACGGAGTGTCAGGTATATTAGGGCAGGATTTTTTGAGAAAAGGGAAGGTAGTAGTCTCATTCTCTGAAGAAGAAGTTAATGCGGGGGGCTCAAAAGTTCCGTTTTTGAACAGGAGCAGGGCTGAGGTTCGCAGTACCGATATTGACACCCGTCAAACAGTGGGATCATTAGAGAAGGTATATTCGCGGGTTGCCGTAAAGCTGGTCGATGAGGCGGTCGTCCTTCCGTGGTCGGAGCACATTTTGTACGCTTATGTGCCTGCAGATGTAGAGAGCGGCGCCGTGGGAGTGCTTGAACCGGTCGACTCTCTTAGTAATGGCCTGAAGGCAGCCGCGTGCCTCGTGAATGTTAATGACGCCCACAGAGTGCCTCTACGGGTGGTTAACTGTAGCCAGCAGCCACTGAGCCTTACCAAGAACAAAACATTGGCTTTCTTCACCTCTGCGATAGAGAAACATGAGCCCACCGATACGGTACTCGCAACTGTAGAGCATGCTAGTCCTTCGGCTCCTCCAAATGCGTTGTTCGATCTTTCCCACGTAAAATCCAGGGAGAGGGAGGCTCTGGCTGGTTTGCTGAACGACTACTCAGAGGTATTCGCCGCGTCCAACCTGGATTTGGGCTGCTGTGGCGTTATAAAGCACAGGATAGAAACCGGCACTTCATCGCCCGTTTACCAACGTGCGTACAGGATTCCTTACTCCCAACGTGAGGAGATGGAGCGGCAGGTGCAGGACCTTATTGATCGCGGCATTGTCGAACACTCAAAGTCACCATGGGGAGCACCGGCACTATTGGTGGAAAAGCCAGATGGCTCGTATCGATTGGTGGTGGACTACCGCAAACTAAATGCCGTAACTAGCATCGATCCATACCCCATTCCCAATATACAGGAGACACTTTCTCAGCTGGGCTCTGCCAGGTACTTCACGGTAGTGAACATGGCGGCGGGATTCTGGCAGATAGCAATGGATCCGGCAGATGCTGAGAAAACGGCATTCAACACGCCCTCAGGGCACTATGAATGGTAAAGAATGCCGATGGGTCTGGTCAACAGCCCTGCTGTCTGGCAGAGAACCGCTGATGTTATCCTGGCGGGTCTTCTGGGGAAGCTGTGCTTCGTGTATATGGATGACATAATCATATACAGTGACAGTTTTGAGAACCACTTGCGCGATATTGAGCAGGTTTTGGTGCGACTAAGAGGAGCTGGTCTCAAGCTGAAGCCTTCTAAGTGCCAATTCCTCAAAAACGAGGTGAAATACCTCTGGCACGTTGTTTCAGCTGACGGCGTGCGACCGGACCCTGAGAAACTAAGGTGTGTCTCGGATTTTCCAACCCCGACTAGTGTCCGCCAGGTCCGGCAGTTTCTCGGCCTGATCGGTTACTACCGAAGGCACATAGAGGAGTTCGCCAAGCTCGCTAAGCCGCTCACTGCCTTAACAGCCAAAAATGTCGCCTTTCGCTGGTGCAAAAACGAAGAGGATGCTTTTGGGGCCCTGAAGAGGAAGCTAATGAGTGCACCGCTGTTGCGCCACCCGGATTTTAATTTGCCCTTCGTTTTGGCCACAGACGCGTCAAAGTTCGCAGTTGGTGCTGTGTTATCTCAGGTTATCGAGGGCAAAGAACATCCCGTGGCTTTTGCTAGCCGACAGCTGAGCCCCACAGAGCAGAAGTACGGAGCTACAGAAAGGGAGTGCCTCGCCGTTGTCTGGGCAGTAAAGCACTTCAGATGCTACCTTTACGGCCGCCAATTCAAGCTAGTCACAGACTGCCATCCTCTGAAATGGGTGATCAGTGTCAGGGACCCTAGCTCGCGACTCGCTAGATGGAATCTACAGCTGCAGGAATACTGCTTTGAGGTGGAGCACAATTCAGGAAAAACACATCTGAATGCTGATGCGCTCAGCCGTACAGCTGCCGTGTCAGCTATAGATGAGTTTGTCCCCGTAGTCGACCCCGCTGAATTACGCACAGAGCAGTGCAAAGATCCTGACCTGAAGCGAATAATCGAAAGCTTAGAGGGCGCACCATCTCACCCCGAACAGCTAGGTTATTTCATTGGCAAAGACGGCACCCTGTGTCGGCGCACGAGGCCAACCAGGAAAGGGAGACCAGAGAAAACCGCTTGGGAGAGAGTCGTCATACCTCGGTCGTGGACAGAAAGGGTTCTTCGCGCGTTCCACGATGCGCCGTGCGCCGGTCATTTTGGCGTAGCGAAGACATGCAGGCGCGTCGAGCGTTTGTACTTTTGGAGTGGCATGCGACAGGATGTTAGAGACTACTGTGCGAAGTGTCATTCCTCTCTCGAAAGAAAAACACCCAAGGGACGCAGGCCAGCACCAATTCAGCCGTTCCCTGAGGTTTCGGCTCCTTTCGAGCGGACAGGTATGGATATAATGGGCCTATTGCCCACGACCACTTCTGGAAACATGTACATTTTAGTATTTGTCGATCACCTTTCAAAATACGCGGAAGCGGTAGCACTCCCAGATCAGAAAGCAGACATGGATGCAAGAGCATTTGTCGAACAGATCGTGCTCCGACATGGATCTCCGAGGCAACTCTTGACAGATCGGGGAACGAACTTCGTGTCGCAGCTAATGAGGAGAGTTTGCGAGCTGCTTAAGATCACTAAGAAGCAGACAACACCGTACCATCCGGCTTGCAACGGCGCGGTGGAGCGACTGAACCAAACCGTGGCCGGGTTCCTGTCGCATTTTGTTTCGCGCGACCAGCGGGACTGGGACTTGTGGCTCCTGTATGCAATGTTTGCCTACAATTCCGCAGCACACGAGAGCACGGGCGAATCGCCATTCTTTCTTCTCTACGGCCGAGACCCGGACCAGCCTAGTGAAGTGCCAGAGGGCCCCCGTCGTGTCCCATACGCTTCACTGGACGACTATAAGGTTGAGCTAGAATCGCGCTTGCAAGTGGCGAGGGACATCGCAAAGGAGGCCTTAAAGAAAGCGGCGAAACGCAGGAAGGAGGTGCACGATCGCGGTGCTAGAGACGCGCCGTTTGATGTGGGGGACAGCCTGTACATCGAAAACTGCCAAAGAAAGATCGGGTTGGCTCGTAAGTTCCAGACGAGGTGGAGAGGACCGTGCGAGGTTGTCGAGAAGCTTTCTCCGGTAAACTTCAGGGTCCGAGACGTGAACCGCCGCTTGATAAGGATACACGCAAATCGCCTCAAGTCGGCACCGGTTCAGTATTCACGAAATGAGGAGGGGGAAAGCGCAGAGTTTGATGGGGACCGAAGTGAAGCGGAGCGCGCAGATTGTTCGCAAGAAACGCCCTCTCCTGCATTTGTTCGGCAAGCGCCAGAGGTTACGGCAGCAATGCCACCGGATTTACTTCATGCATTGCTGGAGGAAGAAGCGCGCGAGGTTGCCGCGCAGATAACGCCAAGAGAGGCTCCTGCCACGAGCCCTCGAGAGTCTCAAAGCAGACAAGGGGTCACAGAATTACTTGGTACGACTCATGAACGCCGATATCCGCTTCGAAATCGGAAAGCTAAGTCGGACTAATGGCGTAAACAGAGCGGAGTTGGGGACTGGTTAAGACTGTGTAATGCTGCAGCTCATAACATTGCTATGTGCTTATGTGTTAAGATATCGGAGTTGCTAGTTAAGCCTTTCTGTCATTAAGTAACACTTTTACACAGGATGCAGAACATGCCCGACTTCCTTTCGTTATCTATATTTTTTTTGTCTGTGCCGTGATTGTGCTGGAAGTGGGAGCTCCTTTGTAACTGTGGTAAATTTATTTCGTCCAGTTTGGACTAGCAAGGAGAGGCTTGGGTGCTGAGTTTCATGTTTGTCTGTGAAAGAAGATCAGTGCTACCCCTGGAGACGCCAGTTATGACAGCTGCGGCATATGGTGCAGTGCAGTGGTGTTGTGTGCAGCGAAAAGTGTTTTGTGGGACGGAATGTGCGAGGCGAGGTATGCAAACGCTGCATACGATAGTCATACTGCACCTCTCTTCAGGGAACTAAACATTATCGCACTTCCTGACATTTATAAAACAATGCTCCTTAAGCGTTATTCTAACGGAATTAAACAGAATAAAAACATTTTAGGCGGCATAGCAAACCTGACACCTAAACGAAAAACACGGAATACCCGCAGTACTGAACTGTGGGAAATACCTCGAGCACGCACTAACTACGGATACCAGATGCTACATAATATGCTCCCGTCGCTTCTAAACAAACGAGTTGTTTCATAGCCACAATACTGTTTTTTTTGTAAATATATCATAGCCACAATAATTGCACTTTCTACCTTTTTCTGTATTGCACCGTACATTGTATACTTCATTAAACACTCTACTAATCTTGTAATTGTTTTGCTCATGTCCTGATTTTGTGCCACATCCTCCCATGTCTGATGCGTTGTGTTTGTATTCTAGTTTTGTTGCCAATGCCATGATTTTTAGGGGCCGTGAACCCTGTCAAGCCCAGCTAGAGGCTTTTTGTTCACGGTCCTCAGCATCTGTAATGTTGATGTTGGAATAAAAATGGTGAATGAATGAATGATTCAGAAAAAGAAGGGGAGCTGCCTGGACTCAAATGTTCGGAGAACATTCTTCTGGACGGTGAGCGAGTGTGACGTTCCGAGCGTGCGCTACGAGGGCCCATATCTTCGGCGGAATCTTCCCTGTGCTGAACCCCGGAGGCACCCCGGCAAAGGACGCAGCTCGTTCCGTCCTACTCCCTTGTCTCCCCTTAAACGGTCCGCGTTCGACGGCGCCGCGTTGACGGAGCCCCCAGCGGCGGCAAAGCCACTGAAGGGGTACAATGGTACAAAGACGCCGGCGGGAGGGAAAGCCAGCCCAATTAGGCTGCCTGGCCGTACAAGGACACAGGAGAGGCTGACAACTCGGCAAGAGAAGAAAGCTGCCGACGGGAGACAAACGACATCCCAACGAGGGAGGTCGGGGGTGCCGCAGGCGCCGCCGTGGAAAGGAGGAAGAAGGAAACAATTCAGCCTGGAAGACAGGAGATCGGGCGTGGCCGGCGGAGCACATATAGCTGGCCAGTGCGGACGAAAGGCACGCTCAGGACGACATCGTTCACGAAAAGGGTCCTTCCGCGCCGAAGCCGGACGGCGCGCGGTTTCTGCCAGCCACCGACGGATCGCAACTCCGGAGCCCCTCCATCGCCCCCATGAAGGCGTCGCCACGTAAGCTCGGACGCCCCAGCCTCTGATGTACAATGTGTAATTATTGAATACATCACTTTGTTTAAACTGAGCCATACGGTGTCTTCTTGCCTCTCCGTCCCGTGTGGACCTGCGCATTATGTGGGGTCGTCACACTGTTTACATTTACATATGCATAAAATTAGTCCTCGGCTCCTTGGGCCTCCTTCAAATCCTGCAGAAGGCTTGAATTTGCAACTGCTAATATCAAAGAAGATTTAGAAGAACTTCAGTTTGGGGTACATGGTGCATAGTACTTGAGAAAACAAACAATAGCGCCTACAATGACACACACAGAAGAAGAACGATGCAGCACAAGCGCTATCCTGCGCTCTACAGTATGGAACTGTGAAAAATGAACCTTCACGTCAGTGAAATACGAGTGCTTAGGCTGCCTACAAATCGTTATTACAGAAAGAAAGAAATATTAGTGAATGTTGTGTGAGAGGCTTGCATATTACTCTGTTTATTTACGTTACCCCTCAAGGCCAGTGGCATTACACAGGGGGAATGGTAAATATACGAAAACTGAGAGAAAAATACAGTTGATTACATGAATATTAAACAGCGCCTGAATATACAATGTTAGCTAGTGCTACGCGGAACTGCTCATAATTTTCAGTGCCGGCAACTTCTGCGGGAAGGTGGCTCCAGTCGCATGAGGTTCGCGGCAGGAATGACTGCGAGCAGCATTTTCTGTTGCCATACATGTTGCCATGACATACTTCCGACTTTGTGATCATGATCAATGCGGCGGGATACAGAAATTGTATGGGGGATGAGGTGATCACGAAGAGCGGGATGATGGTACAGCTTGTGGAACAGGGTGATACGAAACAATTTTCTACGCGATGTCAGTTATGGGAGGCAGATATTAGACTTCATAGTAGTTATACTCGCTGTGCGGTTGTAGTTAACAAGGGTTAAACGCACAGAGTTATTTTGCACCAGCTCAAGATCATTAATGAAGTTGTCATGAGCAGGGTGCCATACACGTGTTGCATGCTCGAGTTTTTATCGTATTAGTGTTCGATAAAGGAATAGTTTCAAATTGGAAGGAACGTTAAAGAAGTTGCGACGTAAGTAGCAAAGCATGCGATTAGCATTTGCAATTATGTTCTCGGTATGAAGAGACCAGTTAAGATAATAAGTAATGTGGATGCCGATGCACTTATATGATGAGGCTGATTCCAACGAAATGTTATCGATGTAGTAGTGAGGTGGGACGGAAGTTCTTCTAGATACACGCATGACTTTGCATTTGTTCATATATAGCTGTAATTAAATTGTAAATTAGTTTTTTGAAGAAAGGAAATGGCGCAGTATCTGTCTCACATATATCGGCGGACACCTGAACCGCGCCGTAAGGGAAGGGAGGAAGGTAGGAGTGAAAGAAGAAAGAGGTGCCGTAGTGGAGGTCTCCGGAATAATTTCGACCACCTGGGGATCTTTAACGTGCACTGACATCGCACAACACACGGGCGCCTCTTGCGTTTCGCCTCCATCGAAACGCGGCCGCCGCGGTCGGGTTAGAACCCGGGTACTCCGGCTCGGTAGACGAGCGCCTTACCACTGAGCCACCGCGGCGTGTCATATATAGCTGCATTCACAATTCTTCGCATTGAAGTCAGTGGCGGTCTCGTCAAGTAGTCCCCTGCTTTGTACGTTCACCTTGTTAGCGGCTGTCTTATTTCACACAATTCCACGTTCTACACGTTGATAGTTATACGAGCACAATTCGTTGTGATTGTCGAGGTATCATGTTCCTGCCTTGCCGCCACCGTTGTCTCGCCATGCCGCCGGCGCGGCGGCGACGGCGGTGCCATTCCCCTGCGGTTGCGGTGGCCAACAACCTCGTCGGCGGGGGGGGGGGGGGGGGGGAGCCACCCATTCATGTCTTTATCCCACCATGGGACACAGCAACGCCAGCGACGCGTCCCTTTCTGGCTTGACAATGAGCGCCGACCAGCCGCCTTGAAGGAGGGAACTCAGGGCGGAACAAAGCCACTTCCCAGAACTGAGAAATGAAGGCCGCTAACCCCACTGGTGAAATGTCCGGGCAGGTGCTTCGACCTTAGTGGACATGTCGTGGCGGAATATCTCAGACGTCGACTCGTTTCCCCTGGTATCGAAATAAATATTGCTCGCGTAAACGTTAACATTAAAAGATTGAGTAATGGTATAACGTCTATACCTTTCGCCATTTATTTTTCAATAACAAAGAGCAAAAACTTTGTTGTGCAAATAAAATAAAAAATTGTTGTTTCTATGTTTTCTTTTTTTATATACAGCAGTCTGTCCGCTCCCCCTAAAACTACTCTCTGTGACCGCCACTGACTGAAGTAATGGAAGGTTGTTAGTGTTGGTTATTTCTCTAAAAATGACGCAAACATCAGCGAATAGGTGAATATGAGAATCCATAAGAGAGCGGGGATCATTAATGTTAAATCAGGAACAGTAGCTAGGGTCCAAGAACTGAACCTTGTGGAACTCCGGAAGACACCTCTGTAAAACAGGTGTTATAACCGTTAGCAAAAACTAATTGTGAGCGATTAAGTAGACATTCAATCGATTTCAATAAGTTACAGTCAGATGTTTTAGTTTGTGAGCCAAACGACATACAGCGTCGAAAGCCTTTGAAAAATCCAGAAATATACAGTCAGTTAGTGATGATAGGTCTAGAATACCTATCATGTGTAAACTATATTAATTGCGTTTCGCAAGAGTAAGGTTTTCAAAAACCATGTTGCGCTGACATAAAAAAGTTGTTCAATGAAAGGAAGTTAACAAGGTTGGTGAATATTATATGTTTGAACATTTTGGGTCAAGTATTGGTAAGGGATATGGGACGATAATTAATAGGGGATGCTTTGCTGCCGGATTTGTAGACTAACCACCTTTCCGATCTTCCACTCAGTAGCAGCGTTGACTGGTGAATGCTGGAAAAGTTTGGTTAGTATAATGGGCGAATAAGCTGCAGTGCTTTTTAAGTAACGCAGTCATAGCCCGGAGCGGAATGAACACTGAGTCCATCAGTAAGCTTATTCACACCAGTAGGAGCAACAGTTATAGGTGGCATGAAAACATAGTTGAAGTGGTGAGTTGTAGGCATATTGTCGTGTCCGGTCCCTGTGTTGAATGCAGCCAATTTAAAGCTGATGAGGGTGCGACCAGCGTCGACCGAGGCAGGAGCCGAACTGGCCGCCCGAAGAAAGGAGGTAGCGGTGAAGCGTCCACGGGAGGGAGTGGCTTCCCAAAACAGGAGGAGGATGCGGGGGTGCACCATGGGGGGCATCTAGCGACAGCGTGCGACGAGGGGCAAGTGGTCGTTAGGACGGAGCACTGCACTGGTAACACACACACAAAAGCAATAAGGGGACACAACACATATGTATACATCAGATATGGGTGTAAAGTTGTCAGTGATTGCGCGGTTAAGAATCGTGACACAAACGTCGGAAGGGATGGGGTCGCCTAACGGGTCAGATAACGCAAAACTATCGTCGGTGGAAGGATTAATGACCCGCCAGAATTTTTGACATTGGTGGTTACAGGTGAGTGGAAGTGCTTTTAGCGCTTTTGAGCGCCTGAACATACATGTTGGAAGCCGCTAAATACGAAGTCCGATCACTCACTAGTTGGCGAGAACTTTACGATGCGGTAGAGGCTTTCGTTTTGTTAGAGAAACGTTTAATGTGATTATTACACCAGGGAGGTATTGAGTGGGTGGTAGCAGTGCGTTCAGGAGTGTATTGTTCTGTGAGTTGGGTGACTATAGCTGTGAACATGCTCCAGTTGGTGTGAATGCTGCGGACACCAAAGCTATGGGAAAGCATCGATAAAAAAAATAGTTCATTATTTATCGCCTGAAAATTTGCTCCGTTGTAGTCTCGTATTATTATTATTTTCTTTTTGTTAGTGTTCGGAGTGGCTAGATTAATGTCAGAGTGCATTAGCAAGTGGTCGCTGATGCCTGGCAGTTATGTAATAGGTGAGACTATGTCAGATCGATTTGTCAGGATTAAATCTAGCGTATTCGCCGCGTTGGCTGTTATAGTCCCTTGTGAGCACAAATGCACTAACGAGAATACTGAGCGCACATCTAAAAATTCGCGACTTCGAGACGAGAACGGGGACATTAAAGGGGAGTTGGTATTCCATGTTATCTTCGGAAAAATTAGATCGGCAAATAAAACAATACTGAAATAGATCATGGTGCTTTGTTTTTAAGTGTTTCCATAAAAAAGTATGGCAACAGATAAGGAAAGGCTTAGGTGATCGTGATCGAGGAGGTTAGACTGAATTATATTGCAACAGCTTGAAACAGGTCTTCACATCATTCGTATATACTAGAACATTGCAGGAGCCCGGACAAAACAAAATTACACTAATTATGTTTGAATAGAGATCATGGCAGGAAAGTGGATGAAATATAGCTAAAAGCAGAATTGTGAACCGAAGCAAAGTATGTAATGAGCCAGAAATATGCCTATCAAAGAAGACACTGCACTGAGAAAATGGACAGCATGAAATAAATGAGCAGCGCAAGTGCAGCGTACAGGCCTTTATCAAAGAATTTATTTTTTGTTTATTAACCACGTCCTGGTGGTGTTAGCTCCATAAAGCATTATCAAAATTATCACAATTTTCAGTTTTATTTGCTTAGGAGAACGTTAGAGCAATAAGAACTTGGTTCATAAATGCACTTCAAATATTGCCATAAATCATCGTACTCTTCGTCCTGGGCGACAAGAGCTGGGGCTTCATGAGATAATTATTACGGTGCATTAACGAAAATTTCAACATGCCGTCAGCATGCAAAGATTTTATACTGGCGCTGAAAAAACCGCATTTTTAAAATTTTCACTGGCAGGAGG
Organism: Amblyomma mixtum; assembly: GCF_055824585.1. Lineage (NCBI taxonomy): Eukaryota > Metazoa > Arthropoda > Arachnida > Ixodida > Ixodidae > Amblyomma > Amblyomma mixtum. The sequence goes on along the minus strand of NC_143019.1, from coordinate 87,800,966 downwards.
GAGTAACTTTCTTGACTGCGCTGCTTTCTTCCTAAGCAAATGAAAGACCTGTATGCCGACCTCTTATACCTGTTTTGCAGCAAAAACAATTCGAAAATATGTAGCGTAAGATATAACACTAATGCACTGTGAAGCTTGATGCCTTATTGGTCCAGTAGAGTGGAGAGCTGGGCGAGTTAATTGGTTCACGATTGTAGAAAGAAAACCAGCGCAAAAGACGGGGACACAGAACTGGGAACACAGAATACAGGAACACAGAACACAGCGTCGTCCTGTGTTCCTGTTGTGCGTCTCCGTCCTTTGCCCTTGTATTTTTTCCTTAATTCGTCATGCACTTGTGGCAATTTAAGTGCACTTCCTGTGAATTTTGCACAAAAGTAGTGTATTTTTGCATTCACCTTCTTTACATGCTGAGTTGTTTTATCTTTTGCTCACTTCAGAAGGGAGGAGTTAGTATAGAAGTAACTTGCTTGGAGAATACAAGGAAATATATCTTGCGATGAATTTTCTCATATTTTAATTCTGCCTGATGGGAATGCATTACGCGCCATACGGTGTTACTCACAACCAAACGCCCAGGGCTCTAAGTTGGGCAAAGCATGTACATATATGTGGAAGTGCGAATATGGCTGTGGTGCGCTGGGCGTCTTGCATGCACAGCAGGAAGTTATTTGTGTCTAGACCATCCAGGAGGGAATGTACAAGGACGGGAGGATAGCACAAACGCTAAAAAAAAAAGCTAGCTGGGGCTGGAAACGCATTTTTGGTTCTAGCAAGTACCAACGTTGGGGAAAAAGCAACCAGTTTTGGGCGCCTTGTAAGAAGAAAGGAAGGTTCTGGGAAGCGGAGGCAGGGCTGCGTACGGCGCACGCGAGGTCGCGGGGTCACGGAGTCGCGCGAGATGTCTATGTTTTCCTGCAGCAGAACATCGGGAAAAGGTTAAATTCTTCCACTCGCCACTCGCAGCGCACCGCAGAGCCGACAGCCTTCTCTCTTGTCCGCCCACAGGGCAGGAGCTACTCTCTCCGGTTCCGGCCGGGGAGACGGACAATAGTCGCAGGCGAGAGCGAAGGGGGGGCCCCCACCACATGAATGGCATTAGAAGAATGTCACTGGCGCCTCCACTACGGCTCAGCTGGTACTATTCTGGCGCAGCCTTGGTTGCTGCGTTTCGCCGTAATCGCTTGTCAGCGAAGTGAACACAGCACCGTGCCTTCCCGTGAATAGTAGAAGCAGGGACGTCGCGGCCACATCGGCATTCGCAGGATAGCGCCGCCCTGTCGCTTATTTGCTCGCTTATCCTCTGACAAGTCAAAAAGTCTTCCTGTCGTGGCACGCCATCCATGGCTTACGACACCACGTCTGTAATTCCCCTTCGTACTTCAAGCGTTTCTCTTCTTGCTATGAAAGTATTAGCCGTTGCGGCCACCAATTCAAGCAGCGAGAAAAATTTCAGCGCCGCAGGATTCGTAATGAAAGAGCGCCGCTCTTGTTTCGATCAAGCCATCATTAATGAACAACTTGCACATTTTGAGTGATAAATCTATACCTTTATGCGTTGTGTCTTGTGTATAATCCCAAACTGTGATCTGGAATGCGAGGTCAAAATTTGAATGTCATTGAAATAAACTCATTTTCCTGAAATTCTCTTTTTGTGTCGTCGCCGCTTTGCAGGTCGGGCCGAGCACGAGCGTGCTCAGGGTCTTTCAGTGTCGGGCCGGGCTTCCTGTCGGTAGGTTAAGTCCCGGGCCGGGCGCGGGTTCGAAATTGCGGCCCGTGCACAGCTCTATTCAGAAACCTAATCACATTTCCTTTTGTGAAAAAAGAGCTATGCGCAGAGTTTAAATGGTGCAAGTATGAAGCTACAATGAAGTCAATTACAGACTTCTGTGCAACAGCTAGAGGAATTTCAAGAGCATGCTATACGTGATGCTAGGTGCCTCAGTCACAATTGATGCAGTCAAGTATTATTTCGTATATTTTTTTTTACCCAACAGACATGAAATGTCTGAAGATGAATATTTACCAAACACATCGAAACATCAGTTGTGATGCCTGAAAAAAGTTGTACTGCAACATATAAATGCTCAAGTCTCGATAAGCAGGAATACTGAAGGGGAATAAAAACAGTTTTCTTTTGTTCGGGCTCACGCACCTGCTACAAACATATTCTTTATACATAGCAATAAAACTTGAAATAACTGTTTAAGAAGCCTTTTGGTCAATAGTATAGCTAAGTATGACTGAAAGGAGTCCGCAAGAAATGCACAGAAGCAGGCATGCAGTGTGACAGCGCAGCGCGACAGGTGAGCTTTTTAATCTCGCGCGCGCTCTGAAGAACATGGGTTTATGGTTTATTGGGGTTCTAACGTCGCAAAACGACTCAGGCTATGGGGACGCCGTAGTGAAAGGGGTTCGGAAATTTCGACCACCTGGGGTTCTTTAACGTGCACTGACATCGCACAGTACACGGGCCTCTAGAATTTAGCCTCCATCGAAATTCGACCACCCCGACCGGGATCGAACCCGCGTCTTTCGGATCAGCGGCCGAGCGCCATAGCCACTGAGCCACCGCGGCGGGTCGAAAGACATGACGGGGACACGCCGAGGAGGCAACGCTGCATGCACGCTGCCTCCTCGCGAGCAGCCCCGTCCGCTGACGAGCGGTGGCGGGGAAAATCTAGAGAAACATGCCTGTCCCCAACCGAACATGACGTCACTAAATATCACGTGACCTATGACGTCATATTTTTTTGACCAATCAGTGTTTCCAGACTACCTATCTGCAAACGCTTGTGCGCCGCGGGTCGCACATACGCGCGCACTAAAACATACCAGAATCAAAACATAAAGGACTGATTGGGAGAGCGAAAAACTGAGGGAGAAAACGGCTTCGTAAACACTCGGCTTGCGAACGCTGGTCGCGGGACGTCACGCTCCCTCCTTAGTTTTTTTTTTCCTCCATGGGTGAGCCTCTGTGCGTTCATCGAGCAGGCGGGCTTGACTTCTTGCTTGCTCTTCGCCAGGTAGTGCACGCGTGAGGGCCGTTTCACATGCATGCGATTCTCGCCTGCGACGCTGCGAATTCTGTCGGTCTGCGACTGGGGAGCGCCGTCGGTCTAGCCGCAGACAGCCGGCGACCAAGTTCCGTCCGGTTGGAATCCAGCCGCAGCGTCGGTGTGTTCGCTCTGCGACTGACCAATGGGCAGCGCCGAGACGGCACGTGACGTGACGTCACGCGGGAGCAGCTGCCGCGGCCACGACCGGTCTCCAGGCGCGCGAGCGAGAGCTCACGTGTATAGCACGTGCGTCGAGACCGGCCGCGGCAACAACTCGCACGTGACGTGACGTCACACGCCGTCTCGGCGTGAGGTCACGTGGGAGCTGTTCTTGCGGCGTAAGCCAAACTGTTGATTGTAATCAAAACATACGAAATATTGCCTTGCATCTAAAAACACGCTGGTCATAACATCGCCAACACATTCCGTGCAGCGTTTCTGTCGCGTTTAATCGTGGGTTGCCTATGCGAACATCGAGCAACCTTGCGTGTCCCTCCGACCGAATTCGCTGGGTACGCGTTGCATGTGAAAGCACTGTGCGAAAATCGCACTGCGGCGTCACCGACTAGGCCGACTATTTTCGTGCTAGTCGCAGCATGTGAAACGGCCCTGACACGAACGCTCCATGGGTGCTACCTCGGACGGTATAACGCGGCCGTGCGCCCCACCCCGGCCGCTAGTGCGCGCGATTAGTCGAGACAGGACGCCACGTGCGCGCGGCTATGTAGTACATACAGTGTACTTCTTTTTGTAAGTGACTGTGCGCAGTGGCCGGGAGATCCTGCGCAGGGGCAGACGTAAAGCCGCCGGCACTCTCTCTCGACAGCGAGAGAGAGAAATACTTCACTGCTGCATTTCACGTCGGAACAGCGTATGTGCGCGAGCGTATTCGACTCGACTTGTGCCTCGAGAACGGCGGGCCCATGGGCGGGCCGAAGTCCGCCTGCCCGAGAAACAGAATCTTGCGCAGCGCGCCGGAGCGCTCGTTAAACACGCCCGTCCGCCGCGAGCGCTCTGGAAGCCATTGCGCCCTTTTTTAGAGGCTCGTTTTCTTCGCCTACTCTCGGGTTCTCCGCTTACAACATGCGCTGAAATAAACGCTCCATATGTGTGTATAACGACGAAAGGAATTCCTCCCCATTCTCTTTGTGAACCACAGTTGAACAGTGACGATCGAGGTCGCGGCCGCACCGTTTGATGAAAAGTTTACCTGCAGTTTTCTACAGTGCACCCAAAAACTCCAGTGCAATCAACAGAAGTGTCGAGACGCCGAGCCTTCAGACAACCTCGAGCTCGGTACGCATTCCGCCAAAGCTGCAACACAGGCGCTGCGCTTCTGCGCTAAATCGGAGCACGGACGTTCACTAAAAAGCACCGCTGGTTGGCAGTCTTGTAACTGTGGAGGGCCTATTTCCCAAGAGCCAGTGCGCAAAAGGGCCCTCGGTAGCGGCGTCAGAGGAGGATGGCTTGAAGAGGCTGAGCGCACTCTCTCCTAGTTTTTTTTTCCTCCATGCAGAAAAACGACTTAGAGAGCACGTTTGGTGGGTTGCGGGCGGTGCAGGGCGCCAAGCAGGATCTGGTCTCGCCGGCACTTCAAAAGAAATTCCCGTCGGGGTTGCTGCTGCCGGACGGGAAGCAGCAATTTTCATTCCACGGCGGCTGGAAGCGAACCGGCTGGCACGAAAAAACCGGAGGGCGTAATCAGAGGAAGGTGATCCTCGTTACGATTGGCCAACCGAGAACAGACGTCACTGCTCTACGTTACGTCACTCTGTGGGGACTTTTGGGGAACACTGCGCTTCAACCGACAGGGAAAATCTCAACTCTTCGTGAAAATCCTTGCTCAATATCCCAAGGTATCCCAAGGTGCATTTCTTGCTCGCTTGTTTTTTCTTTTTTGACTTGAGCATGGAGACCATGGCCGCATTTGTTTTTCCAGTCCCGGACTACTTGCTGACAGGTCTCGGCTTCCGCTCTGACAGGAAACAGTCTCATGGTCACATGACCTACTTGCAATAGGCTGCTTTCGAACTCGGCGCCAGAGCCGGGCTCCCCCTCGGTTACCGTACAAGGACGCTGTCATCTGCTAGCAGACGACGCAAGCCACGGCCACCACGACGCTGAAGCAACGCCGTGCGCTCGATCATGATACTGAGTCGATTTACAGACTGAACTGTCAGCTTAGCGTAGGTGCATTACACAACTAAGCTTCGGAGGTATACTCGCCGCTACTGCTTGCGGCGAAGTTCGCACAAAGTAGCCCAACTCGTTGCGGATCGGCAGATAGACGAAAGCCTTCGCAAAAATGTTGACAACAAGCTCTATATCTGCTCCAGTATACGAGTGGTTCACCTGCGATGCTTTCAGGTAAGCGTACAGACAGCATGTCGCAAAACAAGCGAACGAGAACCTCTTGACGACACGAGCAAACAATACGCGCTCGCAGCTTCGAACGCGCGTCCGTGTGCGGTGGATTTCAAGAAAATAAACGAAGATGCAAGAACAAAAAGTATTGCGATGGCTCAGAGAGCAGCTACGGAGCTCATGTGAAGGTTTAACGCATGATATCGACCTCCAGGAACATGAAAAATACTCAAAATGCACACGGAGTCTAACTCAATATGGTTGCCAGCGCGGCGCGCAGCTATCGTCTGCTGCCTTCTCAGCAGCCTCAAGCAGCCCGCGGACTGCCATAGGCTAAAAACGAACGCGTTGCTATGGCGATGCAGGCAGGTAGGCGGAGCTTTCGGGCTGCCCGAGAAAAACAAATACCGGACTCGAGTCCGCAAGTAGTCCCGGACAGTCCGGGACTGAAAAACAAATGCGCCCCATGATGGAGACGGACACGTGCGATGGCGCTGCTTCAGCGGCCACCGGCAAAAATTCCGAACAAAAGTGGTGCAAGTTGTGCGACAAGGCGTTCTCCAATACTAGTCATTTAAAAAAACCATCAAGAATATTCATGGGGAAGGAGCTTTGCAACATATAAAAGACAAGGGAGCGCTGACATGTAGTAAGGCACGGCCGTTCTTGTGTGACTTACGTCCGAAGCATTTTGTCACCCTTCGTGACCTGCGACGGCACCACACCTTCGACGAAGTAGTGGAGAATCTAGTCTTGGACTCTAAAAAAGGTAAGAAACGAAGTCGATACTATTGCATGCACGCACGCAGTGATCAAAGCAACAAAACGCCAAAGCGGGATGCAGTCGCACGCTTAGATTACCGATTGAAAAGTTGCATTTTATTGATTTTTCGAGTGCGCACATTTTAAGTTTGTTAACACAGAGCGCGTTATTTTTTTTTATTTACGGGCTTACACTCACCTGCGGAAACTTGCACGTGGTTGTGTGCACAAAAACAGCGATGACATGCACGTTTTTTAAAGGGACCATGAAATGATTTCAATAAGCTTAGTCAGGTGCAACAGATCTGCAGAGGTAGCCTTTGCGGGCATTCGAGTGAAATGTGAAACGTAACGTACTATAACCTTTGAAAGCCATGACTTGTCATAGTCATTTTGCACTTGCAATAAGGGAGTAATTACTCATTGGCATCCACGCGAGCGCAGCCATATCAAGAATATCAATCGTTTCTTATCCCCATTTAGTTTCGCTGTTAACTTGCTGGGAGAAAGAGTACCCCCTTGCAGCCTCAAAGGACAAACTCGAGCTGCCTTATTTCGAAGTTGCTTCGAACTAGGTGTCCTTAGGCGCGTCCGTGTGGCAGCGCGCGTGCTCCCTTGGAGTAATGGAGCTTTAGTTCAAAGTACCTTCACAGTGACCGTGTGACAGGGGTATAAAACGGACGTCTTAAAGAAGTTTCCAAAAGTCGTCTTGCCGTCGACGTCTATGAGACATTTCAATCTAGCGCAAGACATGTGAAGCCATTTCAAGCTGTTCCAGGACGTTTCTAACACATTCTGTGTTCTGAAGTTCAGCGTCCACAGATGTAGCCAGCCGGAAGAAGCTTAAATATACAAAGTCCTGGCATGATAAATTTCACCACTGTTCATTGCATTTAACGTACTTCCCAAGACCTTTGCATCAGGCGAGGGAATTGTCGAAATGGCTCCTCTGAAGACTTTTGCAAATCAGTACCGTTGCTGCAAATCCCCCCTGCTAGCGCCAAGTGCGCACGATAGTGCAGTGAGCAAGCACTATGCCGACACCCAGGAAGCGCTCATTGCGCAGGTCTAAAGAGAACCGATTATTCGATGTATTGAATCATCGTTTGTCGAAAGTGATAGAGGTTACTAGCATGCATACATTGACCCTCCTTCTTCGCACGATCTATTATGAATGTGGTCACACTATAACCGCCATACACAAGAATGTGCTTTTTATTACACCGCGAAAATACCGCGGTAACATTTTAAAGGCGCGATATATTACTATTGAGGATACCATTAGCTCGTTCTGGCATTCCCGCAGGTACTGCCGCCACTGAAATAAATAGGCGCGTGGAGATTGTAATGTTTATTTTCTTCGTCGAGCAACACATCAACTTTCCCTAGCAGCTGTGATGGATCAGTCGTTATGGTGCTCGGTTGCTGACCCGAAAGACGCGGGCTCAATCCCGACTGAGCCGGTCGCATTTCGATTGAGGCGAAATATGCTAGAGGCCCGTGTAGCGATGTCAAGCGCTTAATAAATAATCCCAGACGATTGAAATTATCCGGAGCCCTACAGTACGGCGTCCCTGATAGCCTAACTCGATTTGGGACGTTGTTACCCCCCCCCCCCCCCCCATAAAGAAAAAACAATTACGTTCTCTGCTAGCAGAAAGCAGCATATGACTTCGCTAGACAGCTCCTCGAAAAACGAATCTTGTTCCGCGATGTACTTTGCTGCAATACGGATGTAATGCGCACTGTTGAATCAGTATGCACAGCTAATCTCCTTGTGGTCTAGTGGCGGAAAAATAGGCACGCTTACTACATACGGGGCACGTGCGCCATATGTAATAAGCGTACCTATTTTTCCTCTACTAGACAAAAATGACATTAGCTCTACACAGTATTCGCACTGCATTCGTACAACAGCCGGGTTTAAAAGCCACTTGACATTCGCGTACACAAGCTGCGCAGCAGCGGTTTGCACTGCACAGCAACGCTGTTAACGATGGCTCCGAAGGCCCGGAATGGCAGCCTAAAGCCCCTCGATACTTTATGGCAGCCGTCCTAGTGGCGCCACCTGTTGCAGGCAGAGCGAACTGCTTTTTGATGCCTGGACGCCACCATCTTACTTTGCTGGTGGCGCCCCGTATGAGCCAAGCCTAAAAAGCCGGCACCGACGCAATCGTGGGCGGTGCGTACGGGGATAATGCAGCGGCTACTGCGCGATGCTTGTGAACGCTGCCCGGCAGCTTGGTGTTTTTCGGTGTTCGTGAAATGAGAATATGGCTGTTTTTGTTTAAGTTAGCCAAGAAACCACATATTCCGAGTAAGAGATCGTCACTGCTACACGCCGGAAGAAATTGTAAGCAGCAGTAGCGACCAGAGCGACGCCGACGGGCTTACTACCCAGATGACTTGCTTTATCTATTGTAGAGCCCATATTTCCAATTATGAATTGTAACTAACTGCAACTGCAACTGCTGTGCATACAAGTGCACAGTGCGGGAACTGCATGCGTAGCGACCGATCACGCGATGCAGGTGTACTAGGGCTTTCCGCAGTACAGCTGCATCGCGCACTCATCACCACGTAGTGAGGCTTGTTTCATGTATGTATCTCCCGATGGGACCTGTCACGACTTAACAGTGTGCTACCTTCATATCGCATGAAAAAATTTTAAGTTTAGCAGAACAAGTCACATGCGTATCGTTCACTATTATGCAGTTTGTAATCCTGTCCCGGTCTACATGAAATCATATGTCGTGTCTTTTACCTGCTGAGCTATGCCGTGGTATTGGGCTGCTGATTTGCCTCGTCCATCTCGGGGTATTGAATGCGCGCCGAAAAGTATTTTCGCAACTCGTTCTGATCGAAGTAGATGATCGTGCTGAGCGGCAGCCTCAAGAGCTCTCCTATTTAACAGACGTTGGGGAAAAACTAGCATTGGGAATTAGCACCGAATTCAGGTTACTAACTTTTGTGTGCACTGTGGGAACGGTCACTAGTGCCGAGATGTTGCTTGTGTTTTGTGCCGAAAGATATTGCTATTTTCACCATCCTCTCTCTTTAATTATTTTTTCAGAGATTGCTCGTATACACACATGCGTTGGAATTCGTCGAATTGCTGGATAAAGTCAAGGAGTGGCCAGAAATTTGCAGCGCACTGTATTGTGACGATATTGTAATTGCAATGTACATACCGAGTTCGCGTTGGAGGACCTGCCCATAGTACGTTAAAGTTTGGTTTGGTTTATTGGGGTTTAACGTCCCAAAGCGACCGAGGCTATGAGAGACGCCGTAGTGAAGGGCTACGGAAATTCCGACCACGTGGGGTTCTTGAACGTGCACTGACATCGCACAGAGTACGTTAAAGTGATGCCGAGGCACCGCGGTCATACCAGTGATAATTAACCAGGTGAAATTTAACAGAAAACAGAGGTAAATTTACTATCGCTGTTACGACATGGTCTCACTAATTTCACGGTAACGAAAAGAACTTATTAAACAATGCGTGACGCGATAAAAAATCAAAAATCAGTTGTCCAGCGCTCGTATCCCCGGTTCAACAGAAGTACCGGACTTTCTACCGTTCGCCTGTCATTCCCGAAATGGGTTGAACATATCCGAAGGTTTGTAATTGGTACGAAGACGTTCCCATTTGCGCAAGACGTCTACTGGCAATTTAATTCCTGGTCGGCGGGATATTGGTGTAACAGAAATATGTCGGAACTGCATTGGGACTGATTTTGCATGCTTCCCGCACATGCTTTCGGCAATCCGCTTCCAATTTCTTTGGTTATTTGTGCAGTCCATAGTCACGCAGTGCTGTCCCGACGACCTTGCAACCGAGAACGGCATTGATGAAGGGATAGAAATCTTTAAAACGGGGAAAGTCTGTCAAAAAAGGCTGCTCTGCAATGCAGAAAGCGCGCGACTGCACAGCCCACTCGAGGCTGGCAACAATGGAGCGGCGGAAACGGAAATGGGTATTGAAGCCAAGGTATGCGGTTAGAGAGTATTTTCCTCCTCCCCAGTTTGTCTTCACTAAAATGATGAATAGACAAGCGTCAGGCCGTGACGTCACGGAGATGCGGCAGGCGCTGGAGTCAGCAGTGACTTTCGTTCTGTAGGCAAAAGCCGGTAGCGTGTGCCTTGGGTATGTCACGCTTCAATATTCCGGCGAGTTGTGGTGCGGGTGGTTGAACCGCAATGCTGAAGAAAGGCAGCGGCACAAGTTTACACAAGTTTACCGGACCTATATATGGGCCAAAGCGATGCGCAGCGTCCGTGGAGCGGGAAAAGTTCGGCGACGGATCGGATGCGCAGCTAGTATTGCATTTGTGCATCGAAATATGACAGTTTGCGTCTCTTAATCCGCATGTTTGGTCTTCGTTCGCCCGGCGAAGAGAGCAAGAATCAACGTCTGCGGCTTGTTCGCGTTCTGTCCGGCTCTCATTATGAGAAGTCTGGACGCGACATTCCATGTGGGTGGGACCGTAAAATGAGCGCAGGGGACCGTTTTCAGGTGGCAGTCATACGTCCCGGGCATGCATCTCTTCGCGCTAAAAAAAAAAAAAAAAAACAGCTGCTACCAGTCGCCTTCAGCATTCATCGGGCCACTAAGCGCGACGTTTGAAGCAGCACTGTAGTCCGGTAATAGGAATATATGACGTGTAGTTTTTTCTCTATTTTCGCTTCCACGAGCTTCAACATGTACGTTTTTTCACCACCTATCCTAGAAAGCGATTAAACATCGCTAAGGTATCGGCAAAATCATGCAGTGTTATATTTCCAATATTAACTGAATTTTACAATTGCTGGTCAATCAGAACCTGACGAAAGCAGCAAATACTGTACAAAAAACCAGTTATCAAGCAGAATAAGCTAGGCCTGCAAGCAGAATGACTTAAAATATTTAGCTCTGCAGAGAAACGTAACTTCGTTGTAGCTCGAGGTAAACTATCCATTCGCCTGTGCACCTCTCTTAAAGCTAAGCGAATGAAAAAGCATTTTTTCAGACATTACCAGTGAAGATCGCATTTGCATGACTCATTCAAAGTAACTGCATGCTTCAGTGTCCAGTAGTGTTCGGCGTTCTCCGCACTGAAGTGGCTGGACGAGAGCAGGCACATCACAAAGGTTCGTCATGGGAAAAAGCTGCCTCGCGTCGTGCATCCCGTCGTTCTTCTTCTTGCACTTAGCGATCGGGTATGCTGTACTGCCCCAAACGTCGAGACTGCAGACCTGTATACCTCGTGCTTTCTCGGTTTCATTTAATAAGTGAACCTTGTCGACCGTAGCCGCGCCTTTGCTGCCGAATATAGGAGCGCAGAAGGAAGCCTATGCAGCCCTTCGCCAGATAATTCCGTCTGGCTAACAGGCTGAAAAAGTGCTTAACTGCTCTCCGGTCACTAAGAGCAATGTCTCTTACCACGAGCTACGCGCACGCTCTGAAATATGCGCGTACGCGAGTTGGTTTCGAAGGCAGCATCGCTTGGCGCGGGGTGGGCATGCTACGTTTTTGCCTACACCCCGCGTCGCTGCCGACCGCAGCGCCACCTTTGTTTACAAACATGACGCTTGTCTATATAGACAGGACGAACTGGCGGGCTAGTTGGCTACACGTCTCTTTTTCTGAGCGCACGAAAACGGAACGAAGACTGACAGAAAGGACAAACACAACAAAGCTCCGTACTGCAACTGATTTATTTGCTTGCGATACGCCCACATTTATGCAATGTATCACTGGCACTCGCAGAAAAAGTACAAACATCACGGTGATATGCCTGGCTACTCCTTGATAGCGGTGATGGCCTTCGTGCTAAGAACTAGGCCACGTCATAAACGCAAAAAAAAAACTGTATCCAGAGCGAGTAAACACGTGTAAGGGCAACCTTGGCAACAGCCGTTACTGGGGCATTATGTCTAAGATTTGACGCTCCTTTGTACTTAACTGCACAGAAGGAGTGCTGACACAATTATCTTTTAGTTTATAGATTTCACTAGCTTCAATAATCTCCCTTGTGGTTCTTCGCACGACGGCCATCACCGCTATCAAGGAGTAGCCAGGCATATCACCGTTTTGCTTGTACTTTTTCCCCGAGTGCCAGTGATGCATTCTATAAATGTGAGCGCATCGCAAGCACATAAATCTGTCAGCCAATCCGCGGACGTGCGCGGATGGGTTCCCTCTCGATACCGAAGCTTCGAGCCATTCTCACCACCGTCGCCTGCCGGCCCCGACCGGTTCCCTACCGACCTGACCGGTTCGACGTGGATCTCGCATGCCGGCTCGACGATGCCGTGCGCGCCGTGGCCGATGTAGCAATCAGCCAGAACGCATCGCAACTCCGGGCCAGGGCCTGGCACGCTCCGCGGGACCTCGGCCATGGAGCCACCTAAGGGAGCCCGGGACAGCGGGCTGTAACGCCCGCAAGGACCCCGTGCCTTGAGCGCGGACCATTCCCTTCCCCGGGACGTAGACCTGACGCACGCCTATGCTCGAAGCGCGACACTGTCAGCTAAGCGCCGCCTACACGCGCGCTGCCGCTGACGAGCAGCGCCGAGTAATGGCCGCCTCTCCCGTCCCTACGTAGCGCAGAGATAGACGCGGCATGCCGGCCACTTCCGCGAAGCAGCCGCCAGCAACCATGCGGCGGGGCGACACTGGGCCACAAACTCAGCTTGCCCGCACTGGCAGAGAGAACGCCATGTGGCCACTTTGCTGTCCACTTCAGTGGTCCCTCCCTCCAGGCGGGCAGTTTGCGCGGTGGTTAAGGCTGAAACCGCGCTCCCTGCACAGCATGGCCAACCACCGTGCTAACGCTCCTACGCGCAGGTGGCCGTCCAAGCCAAGCCGCGGCAGAAGCCGCAGCAGCAGCCACGCGGCCAGACAGCGGACCTGCCCAGCGCCGCACAATACGCCACCTCATCAGCTCCCCTCTTCAGTGGCCAGCCTCCTGATGCGCAAACTCTCCTTGTGGAGAAAATCCTTGCCGCCGTGCAGCCGGTTCTGGTGGATCTCCCGGAGGGATCTGATTCCACACGGCGCTGCTTAGAAGAAACAGCTCTTGCCTCACAGATTGGCCCACACCATGACTAGTCGCCGGGCACCTCCCCCCCACCCCCCTTCCCTCGTATCCCATCCATTCTTCAGTGGAATGTACGCTCCCTTGCGGCACGATATCCCGAGGTCCGTGTGCGCGTGTCGGAAGACACGCCCGAAGTGGTCCCGCTTAGACGTACGTTCGCACGCAAGACGGGGCGCCCCAAATGCGGCTGACAGGCTACGGGGGCTACGACTCACCCACGACATGTGAAGAGGCGTCTTGTGATCCCTCCCACAAACCCGGGAAATCTCGGTGTGCTGTGAATGTGCGGCGCGATGTACAGCACGTCTTCGTTGGTTCGGCGGCGGCGACGTGTGAGTGTGTGGCGGTGACAGTGCGCGTCGGTGGTGTTTACACGTCGGTGGCTTCTGTCTACGTGCGCCCAGTTGCGTGGAAACTGTGGTTTCGTGCAGTGTCATCATGATGTGCCCTGCGACAGATCATCGTGGGTGATTTTAATGCCCACCACTGCGCGTGGGGCAGTGCGCGCGGCGATGACCTGCACGACGCAGCTACGCAACTGTGCCTCACCCTCCTCAACACCGGCGAGCCCACCTTCCGACGACTCGGCACACCTGGCTCCTGCATCGACGTCTCCTTCGCGTCCAGCGGCATCGAGGCAACCTGGCATCGAGCCCCATCACTGTGGGGCTCGGATCACTGCTCCATCCTCATCGAGCCCACTGCTACGGAAGCGCGCGCTAAGCGCACCGGCTCCAGCGCACCGACTTCATCGTGAACTGGAGCCGCTTCCGCAACGAGGTTGATGCTGCAGCCGCATCCGGTGCAGAATGTTTCTCCGGCCTGGCCCGAAGTGCGCTCGCAGCAACGCGGCGCGCTGAGGCCCGGGCAGGCCAACCCACGCTCGATAACAAGCTTCCCGAACTGCGCGCCATGCGAGACCAAGCTGACCGACGCACCGACAGACCAGAAGTCTGGAGAGTGCACAACCGCCTGGATGCGGCAGCGCGGCGGCACGCGAACAAACTGTACCGCCAGCAGTGGGCCTCGCTCTGTCAGAGGATGGAGGAAGACAGCAGCTCGTGGCGGCTTTTTGCCACCTTGCGGCGCATCACGCAACCGCAGCCGAACCCTCAGCCGCTGGCCGGCTCCCTAAGCATCGCCGGGTGGCCCTGCTGCTGATGATGATGTGGTCACACCCTTCACAACGGGAGAACATCTGTTATTATACGCTACCGGCCTGGCAGCAGGAACTGCGCGACTATAAGGTTGCTAGTCTTCCAGCTGCGACGCTGCCGCTCTCCGGAAGCTTGCGTGCGGACCCGGAGGGGCACGGGTCTTCTTCTGGCGGAAATAAAGTTTCTTCTTCATCATCTGTTATTAGAGTCTGACCAAAATGTACAAGAAAACAAATAAAACTAATAGAATAAACATGTATTCAAAAATAAAAGAAACGGACGGCATACAATGCAGCACTGAACCCCATCATTCATAGCCGCGCACGAAGGCCCACCACTGAGCTATAGGCGACGCTTACTGGCCGCTGCCGATTTCATCTGCCCAAAACCGAGCGATGGATGGCTGGATAGGAGCGCCCCCTTTGAAACGGGGTGGTGCCAATTGCCACCATGCTCAGCTTTTCTTTCTTTACTTTTGTTCAACTGTGTTGTTAGTTCAAATTAAGATTCTCCATCTTCTTTTCCTACGGTTTCCTACACTTCTCACCTCATGTCACATCTCTGATTTTCATCCACCAATCCTCTAATCGCTTTTTGATAACTTCCACTGCAGATTTATTTGGATGACCATTGCCATCTTTAAACCTTAGGGCCTCAGGAAAAGTGACTGTGCCTGCATCGACATCCGGATGGATACCATCACATTTGATTATGAGGTGTTCAATTGTTTCCACAGATCTACAACACACTGCACATGTGTCATCTTCGTTAAATTTCTCTTTGTAGCGGTGCGTTCTAAGACACCCTGACCTAGCTTCAAAAAGTAGGGCACTGTCTTTTGAGTTATCATAGAAAAATTCTTTCCTGATCTGCCTTTTCCAGTATCGATATAGTTCTACACTACGTTTCTTTTCCATTTAATTAATCCAATTTTTTTCGTCCCCGTTTTTAACCTGTCGTTCAATGCTCTTTCTTTCTCCGTCCTCATGACTGGCATACTTACTTGTTAGTTTTCTAGTTCTTTTCCGCCACTGTGAGTCAACGCTCTTTCTGTATAAATATTTAAATACCTTTGCTGCCCACCTGTTATCATCCAATTTTCTCAGGCGTTGTTCATATGGTATTTTACTCTTAGCTTCCCGTGCTTCGAACGATATCCAGCCCATATCTGCCGTGGACACCTAGTGCTAATCTTCCAACAGCTCTCTGATTTACGTCTAATCTCGACCGAACTTCTGCCCTTAAGCACAGAACCGCATTGCCGAAAGTAAGCCCCGGCACCATTATTCCTTTTCAAATACCTCTTAGTACTTCATATTTGTTGTACCCCCATAATGCCCTATGTTTCATTATCCTGGCATCTCTTCGTCCTTTTGCCCTAAGAGACTGTTCATGCTTTTCCGTGTATATCTGCCCTTCCTTTAGCCATATCCTGAGGTATTTGTATTCGGCCACTTTGGGTATTTCGTGGCCTTGTATCGTAAGCACCTGATCAGTTGTATCGTTAAAAATCATCACACCTGACTTAGTTGCGCTAAAACTGAATCCTAGAGCGTCTCCTTCGTCTCCACAACAATTAACTAAAGTTTGTAATTCTTCCTGGCTATCTGCTATAAGTACGATATCGTCCGCACACATTAAACACGAGAGACGCTGCACAACTACATTTCTGCCTAATCTGTACGACAGGTAGGTTATAACCTAGATTACTTTCTTCTAGCCTTCTTTCCATATTTACCACATAAAGCATGAACAGCAGCGGTGATAGAGGACAACCTTGCCTTAATCCTTTGTGCAACCCCACAGTTGTGGTAGTTTTTTTTCCCTTACCATGTAATTTCAACTTTATTATCTCGGTAGATTTCCTGTAGAAAATCAATTACCTCATGACCGATACCTAAATCTTTTAATATGCTCCACAGGAGTTCCCTGGTCACGTTATCGTATGCACCGCTTATGTCCAGAAAGGCTAAATACAGAGGTTTGTTTTCCGCCTTAGCTATTTCTATGCATTGGGTAAGCACGAACAAGCTATCATCTAAGCGCCTACCCCTTCTCAACCCATTCTGAAGTTCCTTTGCTTCGGGCAGGGGAACTTCCTCCGCCACCTTGGCGTCCTCCACTGGCGGCGTGAGAGTCCGCGGCAACGGAGGACGAGATGCTCTACATTTTCTGCCTCCGCTCCGCACACTCGACACATCGTACACGTAGCGTCTGTCTCGAAGTGGCTGCGGTAATCCAGTGTCCTGAGAGCCCCGGCACGAGCCTCAAAGAGGAGACTGCTGGCCCCGCTGTTGTCGTACAGCGGCACCGACTCGATTCTCATCTTATGCAGCCGGTAACTTTTCCTCCATGTGTGTGGCCCACACCTTCTGCTCGGCCTCTTGCACGCGACCACGAACTTCAGTTGCCCACTTGGTCGCGGAATCAGCTTTAATTCGCTCGGGAAACAAGCCATACTTCTTTTCTATCTGGTAGATGCGGCTCGTCCTCGACGTTCGGGGGCATGTAGCGGCCAGGTAATCAAAAACTCTGCGAGCGCAGCGGTCTCGGGGCAAAAACTGTAGGCGGTCGTGGTATGCCAACTTGCTCGATGCCTCGCGGGCGTCAAAGGTTGACCACCCCATGTCTCCTTGGATAGCCTCGATCGCCACCCGGCCACGGCGTCCGAGCGCGGTGCGGCCCACCTCTCGCTGTCGCTTCTCCAACCAGTCCCAGGTAGCCGCCGAGAGGCACACCACAGCATTAGCGAACGTCAGCCCCGGCACATGAGCCAGCTTCCACGGATCTCTCACCATCAGGTACCGATTGTAGCCCCAGAGGCATCGGTGACGCAAGATGGACTGCGCCCTGAGAGAAGCCTGTCGAAGATGGGATTCACGTAAAAACCCTGCACGAAGCATTTACTCTTTCTCGCTCGCAACAAGGAACGCATTACTTTTTGATCTCGGATGTAGGCGGCGCAAACAAGAGCGCTAGCCTTGATAGCGTTGCACCTGATTCATGAAACGGAGTGTTGTGGATACCTTCACATTCTACAAAGACAATATAGAAACGGCGGATGAGGTTGGCCGCCACGCCCGCCACCTGCACCTATATGATGACGGATTCAATAATCACCGTAATTATATCAGAGCGTGAACTCTCCCGCATTCTCAGCCGCCAGAATACTGGAAGATCATGGCCACCCCAGCACACTGAAATGCCTCGTCTGCCACCGGGATATCAAGGCTTGAAGAAAACGAGCGCGCCCATGGCGCTACCCGAGTTCTCCTCCACAGCTCTTCTCCATCCAGTGAGATCTCACAGATTCTCATCTGCAATTAACGCGTGAATTAATTTTTTTTTCTGTCCATTAGTGAAAGCTGCGTCTTGTATAAACCATAACGTTTCTCAGAGAAACAAACTGGTTGCAAGTTAATTGCACAATGTGCACATCGTTTATGTTCTTTGTTTGTCCTCGTCAGTATCCCACAACCGTGTTGCAATCTTCATTACATCTCAGCCGCATCTTTCATCAGCAACTTTCCACAACAGAGCAGATGCTTAAATTTGTTTAATTCGCGTGGCATTTACGGCATTCATCCTATGCCAGATTTTATTTTTGTGCGTATTTTCGTTTGCACCCACGTGTCAGAAACTTTTTTTTTTTCATTCCAAATGTGCGGAACTCCTGCCGCCCAAACACGATGGGAAATAGAGGAGTATGATGACCATTATGATGAGCTTAAAATAGGCAATGGCGTTTTTGGTAAAAGAGCACATGGCACAAAGTGTTTTCGTGCACACAAGATGGGGTGAAATACCCATTTTTCGAGAACTTACCCCATAGAAGCCGGACACTAGGCCATAGAAACACTTGTACCCGTTGAGTATATAACCACTGGGTAACCGGCGGCACGGGAGGACCGAATCCCGCTCTTCGCGGTTAAGAGACGGACGCTAAAACCACTCGGCCACCGCTGAAGTGAAATAGCGGAGTATTTAACACTGTTTCCAAGTTTAGTTGCATCCTCAAGAATCGTATCGCAAAAGTCATGGCTCTGAGCTGTCTTATGAAATGGTCGCTTTGTCTCATGACCTGAGTTCAACGAAAAAAACTGGTAATGGCGGAATAAACGAGGACACGGAAGGCACACGAAAGACAGGGCTGACGCCATGAACATTCTTGATGGAACAGCGCAAAACATCGGGACAAGAGACAAGCGCTGACTTACAACTGGTTTTTATTTCGAAGAAACATTGCTTCTTATACCTTCTTCACCCTCTCAAAAAGCACATGCGTCGCAACCATATCGTTCAAGCGTCCACAAAAAAGCATAAGACAAATAATCACAGATATTTATAATCACATTTTTAACATGTCAAATTCTTTCTTAGTCAAAGCTACAGACGGCGTGCTGACACCATCGTCGCGCAGACTCGCTATCGAAGCTGCCTCGATTATTTCCCGGACTAACTGGTCTTTGTGATTAGCCAAAGCTTTGCATTTTTGGAAAACCGGTGCACAACTAGTTGAAGGGCAATCTCTGCAATGGATTCCCAGGTTCCTGCAAGCTTGCTCGAAATTATTTTTGTGTTCTAGCAGCCTTTCATTCATGCACCTGCCAGTCTGCCCAATGTACTGTTTACCGCAAGTCACTGGCAACGAATAAACAAGGCCTTCGGTGCACTCCAAAAAGGGGGTTCGATGCTTTATCGTGCATCCCTGCTTCTTTTTGGTCGGATCGGAGTTGACTCGTCTGCACAGACTTTTGAGTTTATTAGGAGCAGTCATCACTACATTCACGCCAGCTTTTCGACCTATGCCTTTCAGACGATGGGAAATATTGTGAAGATACGGAATTGCTACTACCGGCCTCCTTTCTTTCTGTTTCTGTGCATAATCTTGCTGCTCGGTCCCGATGTTTTGCGCTGTTCCATCAAGAATGAATAACCAACATGCCCAAGCTGCTGTCCTGGCCATGAACATGAACCAACTCGCCCAAACTAGAGTTTTACTTGACCATATTTCTCCTACAATGGGCCCTTTCCTCTTTTGAAGCTTCCGCACCGAACCTGCCATTACTAACGTCAACCAACTCGCTCAGAGTTTTACATGCCCCGAGTACCCGCAGGCGGCAAAAAAAGGCGGCCAATGATCCTTATTGATTTCTCTGAAATTATTTGCATTGTTAATTTCAGTACATCCTCCACCGCATAGGTATTCAGCTAAATACACGTATCGCTACGTGTTTTTTTAAGGCACAGAGACCTGAAGCGCAGAAAAGAATAGCCTGTTTTTGTTTCATATTGCATTTATAAGAAGTTTGAAGAATAAACTCCGAGACCTGCAGCTATAAAGCATTTAGCCCTGTGTTGAAGGAAGCGTCTCTGCCTGAAGATATAAATAAGCGGCGCGTTCTACTTTAGCTGAGGTGTGAAGAGAATACGGGTGGTTCACTTTATATAGAAAAAAAAGAAGCGGACCACCTTGGGTCGATATGAATAGGTTGAGAAACCTTCGCAGTTCGAAGTTCACCCACCTCGTGAGAGAAGTAAATGCTCCTGGACAAAGATCGTCAAAATAGTCGTAAAGGACGTAAGGGACGTGCTGAATGCTTTGAGATGTTGACTGAGTGCAAAGGCAGTCCTCTTCTTTGACAGTACGTCGTACAGTTTGCGAGGACTGTCGGAACATGGAGTGCAATGGATGTAGTAAACTCGTGAGTACAAGAGGGTTATTCGAGTGTGGGTAAACTTACACCGACAGAGAAGAGGATGAATGGAGACGTCGCTAAGAGGCAAATCAATTTTTATTGCTCGTCGCATTTTCATGTACAGTGGCAGTACAGAGCGCTTGTTCAAGCTTGGAGAGCTAAAAGACAGCGAAATGCACTGCGCGGACAGAAGCACTTGGGTAGACTCGCGCGTACAGCGCGCACAAGATATGACGATGAACGAATACGAGAACTTGTGCAAAGGCTTCTATGGATCACAACCGTCGTTCTGACCCCGAGTCTAACGGGCCCGCTTCGCGGCTTCAATGCAGTCGTTGCGATAGCGGCGCTATAATTCGGTGTGGTATAGTACTTCGCGTGCTTTACATGCGGCATAGCTAGTGAGGTTGTTCTAACATGGTGCAACATTAATGTCGTGAAATGCGCGCTGTGCAGTAATGCATGCCGTGAAGGGCCAAAAACATGGCCGACATCACCGCACCGGCTTCGTGGGGCTGTGGGCGTCTAAAGTTTCCGCGGTGCATGAGGTGGCGTCTGCCTTCTACAAAAAAAAAAAAAAAACCTCGGACAACTGTTAGAAAATGAGTCGAAAATGGAGCAGCTATAGTGTTTTCACCAACTCTCCTTTGAGTTGGAGGTTGCGCGGTGTAATCCAAAGGTCCAATACACTTACGCCCTAAGGACTTCTAGTTATTCGAGCTTTTAGGCTGGGCAAACTCTACCGGCTTTATGGGATATCTGTGACCATGACATCATACTGGTTGCCATTCCTTGGATATTTCAGCGTTTGAAACAAAAATCACGCCATTCGCATGTGGCAGTCATAAAGCGAATAACGTCGTGGAATGTGAATCGGAAGAGGATATCCATGTCTATAGCATCCAATAGATGGTGCTGGCTTGCTTTCGAAACGTCGAAGGTACATCGGTGCTTACGTGTCAGTACATTAACAACCTGACGTTCTAAGACGCGCAGAGATCTTACACACATTGAAAACTCGTTATTTATGAGGGAATAAATTCTTTCTGTTGTTGTCTGTGTGTTTACTACATACGATATCACGTTCTTACAACCGCGTAAGCTGGGCACACAGTTTCTACTTTTACGCAGTTTTCATACAAGCTCGAGATAGTGACAAATATGCATTTTTAGATTTTTAACTGCATGGTATCTTAATCGCAGTAGTGCTGTCTGCATTACGACATTGGCTTCAATATAGCAGGCAGGGAC
The DNA here is from genome assembly GCF_055824585.1 of Amblyomma mixtum. Lineage (NCBI taxonomy): Eukaryota > Metazoa > Arthropoda > Arachnida > Ixodida > Ixodidae > Amblyomma > Amblyomma mixtum. The sequence continues at coordinate 87,779,592 of NC_143019.1, read as the reverse complement.
CACTAATACACGAATGCACAAATTTATGTGGAGACAACGTCGCCGAGCTTAGTGCAATGCAGGTATACTGGCGAAAATCAGACACTGGCCACCATCGTGCTCGACGTAGCTCTGTGCCTATCCGCCAACAATTTTTATTTTGCAGTATGTCGGCTCAAACAAATCTGTGACCTCAATCATTTCAGGCCCCTTCTAAACTGCACTTTCGAAATGGGCAATACAGTTTTTTTTACTAGTTCCTACTACTATCTGCAGAGCACAGCCAGTCGAATTTCTGGTGTACACAGACAGTAATCGCACATCAGTACAAACGAAGCAGGGCTTTCTTTTACAGTTTTCAGTTACCACAGCGGTGTACGTCTCCTTACTAAATAGTAACAATGACGCATTATCTCTCTATGCTCGGACGTAATACGTAAAGAACGAAGGCGCTGTACTTAGTGGGTATCGTAGAAACCGCCTTTACATATGCCTTCCGTTATACGTGGATTTCATGTGCTTATGGTGGCACTATTTCAAACTTGCATTCACATAAAACACTTTATACGACTATTTGTTTAAAGTGGGCGCCACTGTAGTGAGTACTGTGGGCGTGTGTTGTAACCTTTATTTGGGGATTCATTACTTGCTCTCTTTGCTAGCGGCAGTTCCAAGCCTAAGTCTGCAAATGACATTTCTTACTCGGTATACCATCCCTAACGTCACAGACATCGGCTACAGAGACAAAAATAATGAGCGCGGAGACGAGAAGCTAGAGCGCACTGTCCTTAGCCTTTTAATATAAGCTCTTATGTGCCTGGCTTCCGGCAGTCGGTGCTGTAGTCACATACAACTCAAGAAGGAAGCCGCTTTTCCCCGTCAAAAGAACACCTTCCAGCCAATGGCGTCGGCCGATTCTCATGATCCTGCTAGTGTGACAATGCAGGCAGTAGCAGATGAAAGGGGACAGTCATTTCTTTCCATGGTCCGGGATAGACCCCTTTCTCTATTGTGGCGCCACTCCCTGCATTGTCACGCTAGAAGGCCCATGCAAATCGGCCGACGCCATTGGCTGGAAAGGGGGTGCCTTTGACGGGGAAAAGCCGCTTCGTTCTTGAGTTGTATCCGACTGTAGGGGGCGCTGTCGCACATGAAAACAATGCAGCAAGAAAATATGGCGCAAGTATACCGCTCTGTAGGCGACACGGTTAAAAATACAGAAAAAAATATCATGATAGCGGCGCCTGGGGGATGTTGGCTCTTTTTTTTTTAAAAAAAATGAATAGTTAGTCGACAATGCTTTGTAATGATAATTTTTTTCTTTTTCACCGCACTATGGGCTCTGGAGAAGTCGTATTTAGCGCTTGTGGCCGAATGCTGCACTGCTGAGCCCTCCAGCGTCATGCACGACAGCACGCTGCATGTTGAGCAGCATGATTACTCTGACCAGGACAAAACAGCAGTGATGATGCAGCTGGCAAGTATTAAATTTCTCAAGTCAGTCGAAGATAGGTGCCGGTGTGTTTTTCCGGAAAGCTTCGCCTGCATTTTTTTTATATAACGACATGAAGGCAACAATGATGTCAGGGCACATCTCTATATGCCGTCGTTGCATCAGGGCTTATATATGTTGGCATATACTGGGCGGATACATTTGTATACGCCCTGTGTATGCTCTGAGGACTGTAAATAAACCTTTTTTACCTACGAAAGGCTTTCTAAATGCTGAGCATTTACACGCGTTCTGGGAACTGCATCTTATAGGGAAGCTGTAGGACGGTCATTAAGGGACACAGCAGAAATGTTCTACAAGTGTCCCTTTTATCTGTCGAGTATGGAACACGCAAGAGGACTTTGGCTAATATGCCACGAGCAAGGAGCAGCGACATGTACAGTTGTGTGTAATATGAAAAGGAACAAACGTTTTGCACAAAACTGAATTTTCTGGTTATTTCACCACTAAATTCGACTATGACATATGGATAGTACGCGCCAAGAAAAAAAGCAGTTAGATTAACAGCAAAAAGCTGTGCGTGTCACACACGAATATAGAATAACCAATGAATGAATGCTGGAACTTTGTACCCTCTCACGTTGCTCACGACTGTACATGTTCATTTCACTTTGCATTCTTTTCTTATTTTCGCTTTCCCTCGGCAGAAAAAAAAAAACTCTGGTTACAGCGTACTTCATTGCTCTGGCCTTTATTCCTTAGCTCTCCCTCCCAAAGGTTGCCTCCTCTCCACTTACATATTTGGCTCCTTGTCCCTTGACAAGGTTCTCCGCTTATTCTCCCCATCGAAGCTACACCGGACTTCGGACAAGGGACATCCTTGAGGGAATCCAGTCGAAAAAACTACAGAACCGTGTCTGAAAACACGACAAAATATTTTGTAGTTTGGTCGTACGACAGATTTTTATGTTATTTGTAGTACTTTTCTGCAGTGCTTTTCTGTAGTCTCAAGTTCTGTAGTACTTTCCTGCATCAACTACACAAAATTCTGTTGTTACTACAAACATTTCTGTTCTTGTTTCAAGTTTTGGTCAAAAACATTACAGAAATTAAGCAGTGACGACAGAAACTTTTCTGGTGCGTTTTTCGACTGGGAATGCGTAAGGGCCGGCCTTGTAAATGCTAAGCGTTCAGAAAAGAAAACAAAAAACAAAGGGCGAGAGTGGCAGGTTGCCAGCGGTGAGATACACCTGCCGGGAGTGCTTTGACCACCTTGCCCAAGTTTCACAGGGATTGTTTCTGCTGATGCGTCAGAGCAAGACGGATGATTCACTTAAGCGTTTCTAACACGTGCAGTCAGTGCAGCAAAGTCGTAACGAGTGGTGACGTTAAGTACGACGACGGCAAAAAATATATGTTGGGTCACTTAGCAGTCGGCTATTTATGCTCGCGCTGTATCGCAGCTGTAAACGAAGCATGCAATGCGGGCATGAATGTCTGAGAGAAGAGAGTGCGACTATGACGACACGCTGGACACATTGAAGGACTCCACTTTGGTAGCCCTGTTTATGTGTTTTCGTCATCTCTTTAGTGCTCACTTTCACACCTCTGTCTTGTATCGCATACAGTACATGCTATGCAATGGCGTCTATCTTCTTTACAGTTGGTCGACATTCTAAGGGCATTACGGGGGGTTGAAGTATGGGAGATTATTAGCAAGGTTGCCTAGCTGGAATGGGCTTGATGATTGAAACAACTCACGCGACGTGCCAGAATCGAATGGCTGGTCCGCTAGGGCCCTCCTCCGCAGTTTGTGTGCATGTGCCCACAGGTTTTCGAAGTATAGAAGCGAGGAACAAGATAAATTTTCTCGCTGACAGGGGGCGCGACCTCATATTGGTGCATGGCGCAGCTGGTAGCTCAACGAATTGCTGAGCGTACGTTCGAGTTGACGTCTGCATGCTTAGGTTGTAAAGTAGTTACGCTTTTCATGACTCGCGTATTCCGGAAACTTCTGCGGGCATCTACATCTGTCTCAGTTGCGGCCTTCTCTTTGACGCACCTAGATATCTTTTCTGCAGTGCACATCATGAGGCACTGTAAAGTCTATGCGACGTAAAGGCGCTATTACTTAAGTAGAGCCTACCTCACACTGCTTCAGCTCAACTTTGCCGACGTGAAGCTTATTCAGTCATCCCAAGCGGAATAACGAGGTCTTGAAAGCGTACTTTTTTTTTCGTCGATAAGTTGCATAGAGACAAAACGAGGAGCCTATACAGGACAAATATGCAGTTCTTTCACATCCTCTTTCTGCAGGCCTCGATAGAACCGACAAATAAATTACTGGCTACCGGAGGCTTATCTGGAGGTCCACTACAATCATGGCAGCTTTCAGCACAGCCGTCTCTATGTGAACAGCAAGTTTTTTAAACGCGTTCACGTCGTCCACATCCATTGCAGGAGGATGACACTGTGCCTCCGAATGCTTCGGAGTTGGCATATTACGATAAAATTTTGGGGCAAAAAAAGAAATAGACTCTTCCCTGCATTACTAGTGGCGATTTGCTTCTGATGCGCATCCTTTCACACACATTCCTAGTGTCATCACTGCATATAAGTGATTTCAAGCTCACATAAGCGTTAGCGACAGTAGTCGAAGTCATATACGATGTTATTCACTGCATGTGCTCTCGAAAGAACGGCCGTAATCAAGGCAGAAGGCCAAACGATAGCAGTCGCGAACTTAACGACTTGTTGAATCGAGTGACAGTGTCCTCAGAGAAGCAAGACGTCGTTTCGTCGGGCTTATTAAGAGTACACATGATAAGGTGGAGTGAAGGGCATGTCGCTTGAGCATTAACCGGAATGAAGCGTTTAGTTCAACGGACAAATGGAAAAAGACTAGGAGCCACGAGACATCGGGCACCGTTTTTTCACCGTGTTCTGCAGTTAATTCCGAAGTAAGGCCTGTCTTTGGCGAGGCGACCTTGCTTTGCTTAGCGGGTTAGTTTTATTTGGTCAGCATGATGACATTGCAGGTAAGACCAAGTGCGGCCGTCAAGAAGTAAATAAATAAACGGACCTCAAAGAAATCTCTCTCATTAGCAGTGGCCGTAAAAGAAAATCAGACAAGTAATTCTCGTTTCTCTACGCAAGGTGGCCTTAACAAAGACATTCCCAGGGCTTACGCTTTTCCGAAACGTCGCCGAGCTCTTCCTTAAGGGACACTTACACTCGGTTCAAAATTTTGCGGTGCCACGTCCAAAAATAGAGACATTTAGAGTAGGGTTACGATATCGGTTATGTGCATAGGGCAACTGCTGGACGCCAGTGCTCAGGCATAGGACGATAACGCCGCTCTGGTCATTGTCCGGCGCACGCGCACTGGCGCACCGCTATTACTCTATGCATATAACCGATATGGTAACCCTGCTCTTATAGTCCCTAATGAGTGCACAGCTAAAAAATATGCAGCGGAATAACGCCCTCTCGAGCGCTGAGGCTTGTCCAGTTCAAGGCGCCTTCGCAGGGTCCCAGCGTGAGTGCCCGTTGCAGGGGCAGTGGTTAGAGGAGCATCGCGGGACCCGTCGCCGGCTTGAAGCGTTGGTGGAAGCGGTTCTCCTTCTGTCTCCACTGGAGCGCCTTCATCCTCAGCTGGTCGTGCACGCTTCGCCGGATGAGCTGCGCCTCGCGACGCTTGGCCGCCACGTGCTTCGACCAGCGGTCCTCGCGCACTGGCAGCCCGAACTCCTGTCAGGATGGAAAGGTTGGTTGGTTTATGGGGTTTAACGTCCCAAAGCGACTAAGGCTATGAGAGACGCCGTAGTGGAGGGCTCCGGAAATTTCGACCACCTGGGGTTCTTTAACGTGCACTGAAATCGCACAGTACACGGGTCTCTAGAATTTCTCCTCCAAAGAAATTCAACCGCCGCGGCCGGGATCGAACCCGCGTGTTTCAGGAAAGGGAACGCTCGGACTCAGTTTCCCAGGTCCCAAGGACTCACTTCATTAACTGGCTAGTATATGGGTTGCACGATGGCATACGACATTTCTTTTTTACGTCTGAGTGCAAATCCTTTTCAGACCAAAAATTAGGCTGGTTTAAGCGCGACTTGAACTTAGTTATTCGAGCGACAGCTTTGTTAAGCATGGTTAGCCTGGTCCCTGCGGCGAACAGTTGACGCTCTCGAACCGGCGCGCGCTTCATCCACAGTGAGACTGAACGACCAGCGCCGGCGGAGCAGCTGTTAAATCTCCGCTAGTGACGCGGCACCGCAGCGGCGAGGTTCCGAGCGAGCGCAGTTGCGACGCCTCTCCGCAGTGGGTCCCGTGACGTCACGTCACGGGACACAAAACCGCTTCGCCGGCTGAAGGTGAAACGCGCGCCACATTTGACCTTGGGAGTTTGCCTCGAGGAGTACAGCTTTCGCTCCAAAACACAGGGGCGCCGTTCTTCTGGCGCCATACGGCATGGTAACCGAGTGCTTTCGGCCTTTTGAGGGGCACAGGACGTCCGGGTTGTTGCTTCTCAGGCTCCCAGAAAACACGAATTGTTGCCGAGTGTTGCCACTTATTAGCTATGTTTCCCATACAATGTCAGTGCTTTCTGTTTAGTTTTTAGACTGTTACCCCACGTTACCGTCTGTTTTTGAGACGAGCCCCGGGAATAATCCCCCTTCACGCCTGTATTCAGTTCTACCTGTCTTTTTGTATATGTCGTTTTTTATTATTGTTTATCCAGCTTTCCCGAAATACTGTACCATAATATTAAGCTCTGTTAGTTTTTTGTCTCTGTTACATTTTTGTCGCACTGTTTGTTACATATGTTGCACTGTTTTTTTTTTTCACTGCATCACTCCCCCTCTGTAATGCCCTCTGGACCAAGAGGGTAACTTGAAATAAATAAATAAGCAAGTAGACAATAGTGTCAAATGACGATCGTACAAATAAGGAATTTCGCAAGAAAAGAGCAGACACGAGAGAAAAATTTGCGATAGATGAAGAGCGAAATGAAGGCTCGAAAAAAAAACGACAAATCAAGCCAGCGAATAAACAAGTAAACGCAGGAACAAGGTGACAAAAAAAGAAAATAACAATAACAAAAGCACACCACAAAGAGGCAAATGAAAGGAGGTGGCTAAAAGACCGTGGCTGGACAGCGGTACCTTTCCATGCTCTCGCCATGGTCTGGGCGGCGGAAGTTGACTTCCGGCGGCCACCGCCCTCTCAGTGCGTCGGTGCGCCTTGGAGGGCGGCGCGGGCGTCGATGAGGCGGCCGCAGCGGTCCGCTTGGCAATCGCTGCTTCCGGCCTGTCTTCCTCCTCCTCCTCGTCGTCGGCCTCCTCGTCCGGCTCGTCCTCGTCGCTCTGACTGCTGCTCTCGCTGCTTCCCGGGTCATCCTCGTCTCTCTGTTCGTGGTGTGCGCCCTCGCTGTGCTCTTCGGCAGAGTGGTCGCCACTGCCATCGTCGCTCCCGTCACTCACGGTCCTGCAGTCAGCGTCGCCGCCAATTTAGCCGGTACACAACCACGTCCATGACTAACATTGTTGGACAAAAATTTTTAAAATTGGAAAATTTTAAGGTACTGTTATGGAAATATTGCAGGTAATGACCCATTATTCCGACGTGTAGCAACATCTTTCTTTTAAAGTTGTTCCATCGCTTGCATGGAGCAGTTAGGACCGCCATAGAAAGTCAATGGGGAGCGCTTTTCACAATCGCAAAAACGTTAATAGCAAAAAAAAAATGCAAGCCTGTTGACGGGAGATCTGCGGTTATACTGGTCGTTAGAGTGAAATCTTAGAACATGTGAAAAAAAATTGTTGTCATAAACATTTTCCGTGCAAAAATTCAGGGGGCACTTAAAGGGAGACTGAAGCACGTTTTTTGAAAATCGGGCTGGCAGCGGCATCCTATAGTTTTTCATGCTGTATACTGGAATATCGCATCCAAATAAGGCAAAAACAAGCGCGAATTGCCTTTTTTAGCCGAAATATGCGGCCTGTGCCGCGGGGCACGCCGCGCGGCGCGCCGCCGCCCGTGATTGGTCAAGAGAGGTCGTGACGTCACTTTGAGGACTGGAGAAGCTGCCGATGCGGATCCGGCGCTGCGTTGAGTGCATATCGCAGCTTTCCGTGTCGTTGTAAAAGCGAATACGGCGACTATTTTTTTTACTGACCTCCGAAGAAAAGGATACTACAGTTTGCTCATTCTACGTATCGTCTGAAACCAAAAAAGACACAAGCAAAAAATTCTACGCCTAGCACAAGCATACGCCAGCGTCAAAGACGCGATGCAAACCATGCGTCAAAGGTGCCAGCACAACCTCGGCTCGTATTCTCGGAAAGGAATGGGTGCGAACAATACTCAAGTCAATTACCACCACCGAACGCCTCCTGGCTCGCCCGAAAGAGCTTCATCCGAAAGAAAAGGCCCAAAGCACTATGTACAAAAAATCCTGTTCTCAGTACCCGGCGTTGCAGGTTGGGGCAAGAAAGTATTTCAAGGAAACGGTGAAGGAGCACAAAGTTGGTGTCAAAATTAGCGAAGCGCAGTCGCCAAGCACTGCGAGGCATGTGACCACAAGATAGTGACGCAATCATAGTGCGCTGGAAACCAAGCCAAATACGCGCACAAGGCTGCTGCTTCACTCATGGCGCGTTCAGCAGATGCCATAAAATATTAATCGCTGCCTCGGAAACGTACGCCCTTCCTAGATTTGCAGTTTAGGTTCAGTGAAGTAGTTGCCAACTATATGTGTGTTTAAAAGCCAAGCTAGCTGCAACTCGCCCGCTGCCTCAACTTGATGAAGAAACCGAGTAAGGTTGCGGTTTTTTCTTGGAAAAACTCGGTTGGCATTCATTTCTCTCATAAATTTGCATCCGAAATCAACGTCGAACGCTTTCATTTTAATTGCTTAGCTACGATTAAACGAGATACCGCATATGAAGAGCTTCGATGCTTGCTTGCTTTGCTTTATTGTGCTTTGCTCTGCTTGCTTGCTTGCTTGGACACGTCGAACCGAGTATAAAATCACTAACCGAGCCTTGCTGAGCACGTCTCAGGTGGTCTGGCCGCACCTAAGCTGAGGAGAGCGACACATGCTTGAGCCTCTATAAGGTTTCTTCATGGGCTAAGTGAGCATGTTTCTACTTTTAAAAAAGGCGCTTCTTCGGAATGGTGACACGCCTCTCATGCGCGAGAAAATCGAAGGAACTGTCACATGGTTCAGCCGCGCCTTTTCGACAGAAATCTCCAGAGGCCACATTAGGGACAAGCTCTGCATGTAGCCGCTCTTACGAAAGTGCTTCGAGCAGAGTAGGCTTGCTTTGGTCAGCTTGAATTCTTCGTCACAGCAGCGAGCGCTTGCGCTGCGAGCTTTTGATCTTGCTAAAAACAGTGGAAGACGACACAGTCTCGGCCGTATTTGTTCATGGAGACGAACGCAGAGTAGTACCTCGTGTTGAATCTGATTCGCAAGGTCGGCTGACACGCTTTGTACGTCACAACGCACGCAGCACAAGAAACAACGCGCGCTGAAAGCTCGCTCGGGTGCGCTGAAGTATCCCCGGGTCCTCAACGTGACGTCACGTTGGCCGACATGGACGAGGTTTCCCTCTCCGCTGTTCTCCTCACCTACGCTCGCGCGGGGCGCGGGAGATTTGAACATCGCGTTTTTAATTGGTGATTGCGCCACTGTTTTAGCCAAAATCGAAAAAATAATTTCACAGACCTGATCAGCAATGACACTACTTCAAAACCCTAAAAAATTAGCTGATTCCAAAACCGCCTCAGTATCCCTTTAATCTCTAAAGTGCTGCGAGGCGAAAGCCTTTCCTGCCGCACTGTTTGGCGTTGATTTCTATATTTTTATTTTATTTGTTTTTCTTAATTTTTATTTACATTGATTTTTAAATTTTGTGTTTTAACTCTGTCTGTTTAATTTTTGTTTGTTTTTTTTATTTACTTATTTTGAATTTTTTATTTCAATTGTTTTTAACTGCTTAATTTTTTTAATTCTGACGTCATAACCATTTCGACCAACCGAAAAGCGTGACGCCTCTGCTGTGAAGCTTCTGCTGACCACCTTCTGTCGACAACCATCTGTCGACGACGATGAGGCATTAAAGGCTTTCGCCTTAAAAATGTTATTTTTTTTTTGCAGAACTGTTGGGTTCTTTGCGTTTAGGTGCGTCTTCGGCAAGAGGTTTGGGCGAGTCTACTGAAATAATCCGAGATTTCTAAACAGCATAAAATAATCCTCCGCCGCACTGAGCTGCTTCTGTTAGGTTGCGTTCATTGATGCATCGGCAACGCAGGCCATTATGCGCAAAGAGAGGGTTCTATCACCTGATAGCGTTTTTAGAAGACTTCTTGCTTGTTTAAAATGTTCGTGCTTTCAAGAAGCCCCCTAGCAGAGGGAAAAGACTGAAGCATGAAGCTAAAAAAATCTTATGGTTATCTAATCCCGAGTATAAGTTATTAGGCCTACGTACCTTAAAAGCTTAAAAATCACTTGCCTTTTTGTGGCAGCAGGTCCTTGTTTTTTAGACAAGTCTAATAGGTGAGAATAATATTTTTTTATCCCATTCTTTTATTATTTAGAAAAGCGGGATCCGAGAACTCAGCACAGGAGTTGTGTGAGGGATTCTTAAATTAAACAAGGGCAATACACCAGAGCTGACCCTTAGAGATAGGAAGTCAGTAGAAAACAGTAACCAAGAGCTAAGCATAATAAATAGAATGGAATATTCTTAATATTTGGTATAGTTCTTGTTATTCGACTCATGGTTAAAGTGTTCTAACTGTTCATGTGGACGCAGCGACATATCCGTAGTAACGGTTTATGGTTACGTATTGCAGAGTTTTTAGCAAAAAAATGAAGCTCAAAACACTCCGCAATTTGTTCGAATTGGCGCACGGTGTGGCTACAGTGCGGTATGTGGTTGACCGTAGTGCATGCGTTGCTGGCTGATTTGTGAGCGCTATCACTGCACATCTCACAGTGAAATGCATCACTTTGTAAGTTAAGGCTAGCAGATGGCATTTAATGCATGACGTTAGAGGCGTAATATTTAGTAGTGAATTGGCAGCATACAAGATTCACTGCAAAGGCGTGGCATTGCGCACACATGGAGCACGTGGTACATACACATACTAGCCAAATATTATACCATAAACTGTCTGCAAAAATGCGCGGCAAGCTCCTGGAAGGCACTATCATTGGTTCTGTTGAAACAAGCACTCATTGACTGCCAGAGCCCACTGCGCTAGTGCGTAGAGATAAAAGCACAAGAGTTCGCTCAGGAATATTATTAAGAACGAAATAACATCGCCAAAACCGCTTAAGAGGAACGCAGTAAGCGGAAGCATGTGAAGCGTTTGCTGTGGGAACAGAGGAAACATATCGATGTACAACGTACTGTTCGTGTACGCATGCGCGTGCTTTATGGTAATTGATAGCCACATTTTGCAGCCCTACATAGAGATGTACTGCTCATGTCAACTTTAAAACATTGAAGTTATTACTTTTTTTTTTGAACGGAGGAAAATCAGAGACATGTAGTCCAAAACAGCAGGCGTGAGCATATTACATATCACTGTACTAAGGTAATAAAATTAGCAGCGCAACAGTCGGGACAGAGAAGAAAACGCACACAAGCGCTGACACTATGAACCGAAGAAATTTTATTGCAGCAACAGCAATATAGAACTTAGTGGCACGCCCGCGCTATTAAAAGACACACAAATACTTTAAAACAAAGAAGCAAGATTCTTCGTATTCCTGGCCATCAACAGATCGTGTGTCTTTTGTTTTCAAGGTCACAGAAAGAGTTGCTCACGGAGTCTGTCCCGCTGCGATCAGTTACACGCGGTTTACAGAATTCACGCTTGGGCTGCTGCTATTATCTTCCGAGAACCTCGCTTTTGTCAAAGCTTGCAGCTCACTTGCAGGCGACCACGTCTTCAGGTAAGCCCCTCTTTACGCTACCTTTGATATCTTTGTTTGCTCTCTTTTTGTGCTTTGTTGTGTGAAGAGCGTGTAATCGTCGCTCCCTTCTGTAACCCCCAAAAGAGATTAGGTTTCTTGAAGGCTGAGAATGAGAAGAATCTTGCTGCTTATTCTAAAGTTTTAATGTGTCTTTAATGCTGTGGGCGTGGCCCTGTGGTTTATATATTGCGTTTGCTGCAATACAAGGTATAATTTTCTTATACTCATATAAAAAGCCTCAATCTACTATATATTGCTGCCATAAAGTTCCTTCAATTTATAGTGTCAGCGCTGGTGCGTGTCTTCTTGTATGTCCCGTCTGTTGCGCTGCTAATCTTAAGTCATTTATCAAAAGGTGCGGCCAGTTGGGGAGGAGGGATAACCGCAAACTTGACAGGACTGAAGATCGAGAAGAGGACAGGACGAGCGGCCAGTTCTTCTACTGAGTATTATTATACCCCAATGGTAGTTGCATCCGGAAGCGTTACGCTGTAATCCTCTTTCATCATCGTGGTAGCTGTACTTTCGTAGTGAGAGAACACTGAATAACGTCATCACCTCTACGGCATTTGGGCCATATCCTGGATGTTGAGCATCGCCATGCTGAATAGCTCAGAGTCTGTGGTCATGCTACATGAGTTAGTCATGGACATGTGGACGCGAGATCAGGAGTCATTTGACCGCGCAGCTGAAGAGAAAACTATGGGAGGTTTTTGAGGCTATTTCCTACTTAATAAAGGACTCTTTAAGGTACTTTTAAAGCATGCACTGCTCTGCTTGGCATGGTCAAAGTCATATTGTTTCCTTCGTCTTCATCAGCTCTGGGAAAGGTGGGAGTCAATGCGAGGACGTTTTACGATGGCGGTTAAAAAAGCAAACGGATTCACTTGTATTTTCACCTGTAGCAGTTACTTGTAGCCATGATTAACCCTTATTAGCACTAGCAACACTGCAACCAAGAAAAATAGCACAAGCGAATCATGTCCAACATTCTCCGACAAAAAAAAAATTTAAATTGGAAAATTGTAAGATACTGTTACGGAATTATTAAAGGTAATGGTCCATTCTTCTGACATGTACCAAAATCTTTCTTTTGCAATGTTTCATTGGTCGCACTGAACAGTTAAGACTGCCATAAAAAAAAAACAATGGAAAACGCTATTGACTATAGCGAAAACGTTAACAGAAAAAAAAAGACTGGCGTCGGGGGATTTTCGGATATAATTGACTGCTATAGTGAAATCTTACATAATATTAAAAAAATTGCATCCGTAAATGGTTTCGCGCTCAAAATTGTTTTTGCCCAAAATTGTTGGACATGAGGGAGGTCTAACTGTTCCCTGCGCTTCGAAAGTCTGGGAATTCTTTCTGTGTTGCACGTTTTCTAGCATACAGGCGAAAATTCGATAGACAGTGAAGTATGTATCAGTCATGTTGTGGGACCAAAATCATCCTAATCGTTTGAAAAGAATCAGTGGTACTATTATCACGCACATCTAGGAAATATACGTGGCTGCAAGATTTCTGAGGCCCGGTTACTTTTCGAAATGCTCAGTACAGCTTTTGGCTGTTGTCCTCTCCCTCAGGATTTGAGACACTCGCCTGTAGGTGAGTTCTCTGGAGATGTGCTGGCGCGGTTCCTTCTTCCGGCCTTCGTCCTTTCGGTCTTTTCCACGCTGCTTCAGTGTCAGGTAGGAGGTCGGCAGCGGAAGCAGGGCGTCCAGCTCTTTCTGGATGGATACAACATAGAAGGGGACGTCTGTTAACCCACTACCTGCCTCTACACAACATTCACGACTAAACACAGGTTCCTGAAGCAACGAGGGTTATTTAAAGATAAACAAAACCATCGGTGATTGCATTTACGGTCAATATCATCTGTGTCCAGCATGCATACGGCACATCGGTCTATAGCTGCCGGTGACGGTGACTTGCCAGTGACTGCCGGTGACTTCCGGTGACCTGCTTCAAGTGCACTTGAGAGAGGATTACGAAAGATACATCAAACATATGCATAGATTATAGGCACCTCAACCGTGTCCCGCTCCTCGGAATACCGACCGTTTGCTTGCGTTTGATTCGACGTACGTTTGCTCCGCACGCTAGATGTATGGTAATGTGCTTTCGTAGCATCCACGAAGGAGCTTCAGTGTTAGCTGCTACACGGCTTGCAGCGCAGGTCCCTCGTAGAAGACTACTTAAGTTCACTTCCATGCATAAGCAGGTGTCTGTTTTCAACCGAATTCGAACGGGCACCTAATGAGAAATTTAAATAACACAATTAAAGCGCTGTGACTTGGTTACGTCAGGTGCATTATATGCGCCTGGGCGGCGATAGTTCGTCACATTTTCACCGCAGGCACGCATGACGCTGGATTCGCTTTCCCGAGGCTTTTTTGAGACACACTTTGATGAAAAGCGATCACTAAGCCTACCGGAGGTGGATAATCATCTTTGTCCACTTGCTAGTGGAGAATCCGCTTAAAATTAAGTACGAACCTATACCTGCTGGTTGGAATCGGTTCAAGAGAATGCATGGTCTTCGGCAGGGATCCAGGATAGCACCATTTTTTTTTTCGTTTTGCAGACTGCGACAACCGTTGAGAGATTAAGAGGGCTCGATGTCGTTTTGAGTGGATACGGACACAAAGGGTAAAGCCCAAAGAGGAGGTCGTCCTGAGCATCCGCTGCGCCACTGTGGTGCCGCCAAGAAGGGGTGTGTAAAAAAAAAGTGGCAGGGTTTTGAAGTAGTTAAGCCGACTAAGCGTGCGAAAGCATGTGATTAGCCTGGTTCGCTAAACGTCGCTGGTTATTTTGTTTGTGCAAGGGATGTTGCTACGCTAGGTTTGGCCACGGCCACCCTCAACGTCGCCTTCCCATTGGCTGCAGCTGGCCCGACGCTCCTCCGGACAAACCCGAGCTTAGCCGAGCTACTCCGAAGCTTCGCACGAGAATCTTGGTTGGGGCTGTGTTAAGTAGTGCTTTCGTACTTAAAGAGATATGCAGTGTTCTGCAGACACATACTACTCCCTCGATTATTGTCCCCTACGAGCCTCTGAGAAAAAAAAAATAAATCTAACTTTCTGTTCACTGATTCAACAATTATCCAACTTTATTTAGAGACAATATGTTGGTACGTCTTAGCAGCTTGATATCTTTAAATGGTGCAGAACTGCCGACTCCAAAAGTATGCGCTGGTTCGAAACAAGTGACCTCAGGAAGGTCGCTGTAACCGCAAGGTAACAGGTGGTTGCCAAGAGGCGTTAAACGCTGCCAGTTGCGTGAATCTGGAGGGGCTGTGCGCGGTACGGCGGGGGCCTCTCTTTAGCTATAATCTCCGTACAGGTATATTAGCGCTACGGCCGCACATCACTGTGCTTCCAGAAAGCTGTCTCTCTTTAATTATCCTCATCACATGGCTGCGAAGCCCCTGCTTATTTCGTTTTGAATCTTATTCAAACACTGCTTGTTTGTTGTTCATAGCCTCCAGTCCGCGGCATGGTTTTTTTTTATTCTCCCTACCTAGTGCGGTCGTCTATAGTGTAAGCTTGATCGACACTATTAGTGAGCTCATGGAGGGCCGCGATCTCCTACGCATGCTCAGTATCAGGCAGAAATGAACGGGAGTATTGTTCGCAACGAAAAGTACTCTAATAGGCCCCGCCGCGGTGGCTTAATAGTTATGGCGCTCGGCTACTGACCTGAAAGACGCGGATGAAAGACACCGCAAGCCCAACCGCCCACCCGCTCGACACCAGAGGCAAAAAGCTGCTACACGTGGCGTGTAAAAACGTCGTGGATGTCCGTGGCGCTGCTGCTCCTGGTCCCGTTTGGTAGGGCGACCTCTTCAATCAGAGCGGCCGCGTCCTCCTCGAAGGCATACGCGCGCACCTGCCGTAACACGGAGGGGTCTGCTACGGCCCTGCCCTGAACGAGAGCCCGGCTCACTGCACGCGATGACTGCCGCAACAGGAGCAGCGTTTACATGAATGCGACAGCAGCATCGCATTTCCTAGCGTATCCCGTGTAGCCGATGCGCTACTGATTACACGTACAGCATCAAGTACGGTGGGACAGTGAACCTTCGCCCATTGCACGAGGCAGAGGGGTCCAGTGACCACCATCTTGAGCCAAGTCTGCTTTGTTAACCGGCGGGAGGGGAATTGCGTAGGCACGACAAGAAAGAAGAGGGACACCTCCAAACCTTTTTGCAGTCACCGCTGAAGTCGACTTGCCATTCTAGATCTACCCCCATCTGGCGCATTGATGCGATGCGCTTTCCTAGCGCATTACCACCGTTTCCATGAATACGATGCGCTAAAAAGTTGATGCGATGCGCTGCCGTCCTTTTCATGTAAACGCGGCTACTGTCAACTGGCGAGTCAAAAGGACTGGTTCTAAGAAAACTCGACACAAAATTCTACTTCTACGGAATTCCATCAGAACGGAGCCAGGGTCTCGTAGCTCGCTTTCAACAGGTTAAATTTGTCGCGAACGTGTGCGGCTAGCCTCGCTTAGCCAGCCGGATACGCGCCAGCGTCTCATTGAGCTCGCGAGTGATGCGAGCTCTGCGCAGGCGGCCCTCCCCGGTAAGGACGGAACGCCACTCGCACACTACTGACAGTGGCCAATGGTCAGAGATGCGCGGAGTGCCCTTGGGAAACGCGAGTACATCGCAGGACGTAACGAGTCGCGCGAGCACGGGTAGAAAAAATTGCCGACGATTACGTTACTTCCTAGTGCGAAGTTCGAGCGCAGCTCATCAGCAGTTCCAGCTTTTCGATAGACTGAGGCAAAGAATTCGAGCAAGACATGCATGTACAATTACAGACTTCTTTTTTTTTTCGCACATATTTCTCCTTCAAGAAATATTCCACTAAGAGTTCTTGATTGTCATGAAGGAAGCTTTGTAGGCGGAGAAATAGAGGGATATACTGTATGCTCGACTTGCTGCGCCAATGCCTGGTTCTCAAAGACGAGGTCTACGCAAGTATTTCGCGAGGTTGTCGCAGCCGTGGGGAGGCGTTACGAGCGAGAACGGGATGTTCTCCCGCATAAGTGGTAACAAATTCCTGTTTCTCATTATATGTACACTGAAGTCCCCACCCACCCTGCCACCCTGGCAGGTGGCACTTAATGGTTGATCGCGAGAGTTCGCTCGCCACTCCTCTCCCACTCCTCTCTCTCATCACCCCACGTACCTGTAAGCGCGATTAAGGTGTCCGCTTACCTAGGGAGCCAGTTAGGCCCAATTCCTTTCCTTAAAATGATCAGAGTGTAAAACGTTGTCAATGCCCGGCGACGATAGTAGACCGCTACGCCCGCCGCTGCGGTCTTCAATGTTCCCCTCAAAAATCGGAATTTGTGCACCTCCGCCCCTCACAGAAGTGCACAACTAAAATATCTCTCTCTCTTGAGAGTGGTCCCATACGCGAAAGTGATGAGATACGGGTACTCGGACTCTACATCCACAAACACAGGCGGTCAGACACTACATTGGCCAAACTCCGTAAGGTGGGGGACCAGGTGGGCCGCATGGTCCGCCGGGTTTCCAACAAACGCGGTGGGTTACGAAGTAAGGATGCCTTGCGGCTGGCAAACGCCTTCGTAACTAGTCGAATTCTCTATTCGACTCCTTATCTCCACCTACGGAAACAAGAGGAGGACGCCCTTGAGGTCATCCTTCGCAAAATTGTTAAACGTGCCCTTGACCTCCCTATCACTACTTCAAACAGCCGGCTTATGGCTCTTGGGGTGGTGAATACTTTCCGGGAGCTCCGGGAGGCGCACCTTACAAACCAGTACACGCGCTTGTCGCTAACGGAGTCGGGTCGCCGCCTTCTTGCTCGACTCCATATCCAACACACCCCTCCAATGGAAGACAGGTTTCGCATCCCGGAACTGTGGAGACGTGCCCTCCACGTGCGGCCTCTTCCAGCAAACATGTCACATGAAGGCCATAATGGTCGGCGCCTGGCACGAGCGGAAGCGCTAGCCCGATATTATGGCAACAAAACAGGTGTATACTACGTGGACGCCTCCGGCCCTCACCATGGGGGATGGTACACGGCCGCGGTAGTTCACAACAGCAACACAGTTAACGGCCTAACTTTTAGAGCTCGCAGTGCAACACAAGCAGAAGAGGTCGCGATTGCTCTCGCGGCCTCACATTCCAATTCAAAATACATAATCACCGACTCGCGAGGGGCCTGTCGGAACGTCGAACAAGGCTGCACTCCCTTCCTAGCCTATCGAATATATCAAAATTGCATACGGGATACGGACCCCGCACACCGTTACCTCATATGGGCCCCTGCTCATCAGGGGTTGGCAGGAAACGAGGCAGCAGACGCAGCCGCCCGCGCGCTCTCTCACCGGGCTGTTTTCTCCTCCCCATCCGATCAGGAACCCGATTTTAATCCGGTCTATACATTCAAAGATATTACAACATATTATCAAAATTGTCATCGCCTTTACCCTAGCCCATGTAAAGGCCTGAAGAAGGCGGATGAGCGGCTCCTTCTCCGCCTTCTCACCAATACTTTGCTGTGCCCGGCAGCGCTAAAACATTTTGACCCCTCCTTTAGCGGCAGCTGCCCACACTGTAGTGCAGTGTCTTCTGACACCTATCACATGGTGTGGGCCTGCCCCTCCAACCCCGCTATTCCCCCCATCCCCAACCCAACCCGGGAGGACTGGGAGGCGACCCTGCTCGGCTGCCACGACTTACAGGCCCAACAAGCCTTAGTCGGGCGCGCCCGGGCGGCGGCAACCGCCACTGGGGTCCCATACTAGGGACCTCCACCTAGTGTTTGTAAGGATCGGTCCCTTACGGGCTGATCCAAACATACCTCCAGTTCATTCGAAATAAATGTTTTCACCACCACCAACGCCAATGAACGCCAATGAACTACGACGGCCTATGGCTTCAGCGCCGCGTTTCTGGCACAATGTTGTCAATGCCTGCAACCCACATCTCTCTCTCTCATAACCCCACGTACCTATAAGCGCGATTCAGAGAGAGAGAAAAACTTTATTGCAAGAGAAATTCGGGGTACGCCCTTTGTCCTCAGCCGTGTGCTGTACACTACCCCATACTTACAACTATTCAAACATGACATTAATGCTTTGGATGCTTTAATTCGCAAGGCATTCAAAGTAGCACTTCATCTTCCCCTCAACACACCCACAGACAGATTACTAGGCCTGGGCCTCCACAACACGATCGGGGAACTGGTGGAGGCCCATCGACAGGCCCAATACATCAGGCTCACAAAAACCTCCACAGGTCGGTATATCCTGGACTCCCTCGGAATCAGAATACCGGCCAACGACCCAACCCTCCTCACCATTCCACGATCCCTTCACCGGGAGCTCCTTATCAGGCCGCTCCCGAGGAATATGCACCCATCCCACCATGAGCAGTGCCGCAGAGCCCGTGCGAAGGCACTCACTCCATCGAGCGTACGGCTCTGAGCCGGACGCCGTATGGGTGGATGCTGCCAGCTCGGGTGAGGAAGCGACAGCAGCTGTGGTGGACTCCTCTTTATCCACCCTCCTCACACTACCTCTTCTAAAAACACCTTCCCAGAGGCTGCAGAGGAAGCCGCCATTGCACTTGCTATCACCCGCACGGAAGCCCGGTACATTTTAAGTGACTCTAAAACTACGATTCTAAATTTTGCTCGAGGCCGACTCCATGTCCCTGCTTTTGGCATACTGGACTCGCCGGATGCACCCTCACCCCGCCAAGTGGAGCTGATATGGGTGCCTGCGCACTCCGGGAATCCCGGAAACGAGGCCGCCAACCTTTTAACCCGAGGTTCTTCAAACCGGGCTCAAGTGGCCTCGGATCGGGGATTCACGAAGGAGCGCATGCACTCATTCAGCGAGCTGACGCAGGCCTACAGAGCCTCACGCCAGCTCTATCCCCCGCCGCTCCACTCCCTAGATAACAAACAAGCAACACTCTGGCGCAGACTACAGACACACTCTCTCCCCTCACCCCTTACCCTAGCCCACTATCATCCCTGCTTCCCCACTCCGGCATGCGCCCTATGCCCAGAACCCTTCGCTTCTTTCCTCGACATCCTTTCCCTCTGCCCGGCGGACCCTCCCCCACGGGACCTAGCGAACCTCAAGACCTAGGAGGACTGGGAGACCCTGCTGCGCTGGGAGGACCCGGCCGTGCAGACCATCGCCACCGGCCGGGCTGCCAGTGTTATGGATCTTAGGTACATAAACACTTGAGTGCAGTGGGGTCGTGCGGGGACCCTCTGGCGTGCCCCGAATTCCTGTTGTAATAAAGTTTTCTCTCTCTCTTCCCAAGGTTCCTGCACGACCCCACTGCACTTAAGTGTTTATGTTCCTAAGGTCCATAACACTGGCAGCCCGGCCGGTGCCGATGGTCTGCCCGGCCGGGTCCTCCGAGTGCAGCAGGGTCTCCCAGTCCTCCCAGGTCTTGATGCTCTCTAGGTCCCGCGGAGGAGGCTCCGCCGGGCAGAAGGAAATGATGTCGAGGGAAGAAGCAAAGGGTTCTGGGCATAGAGCGCTTACCGGAGTGGGGAAGGAGGGATGATAGTGGGCTAGGGTAAGGGGTGAGGGGAGAGAGTGTGTGTGTAGTCTGCGCCAGAGTGTTGCTTGTTTGTTATCTAGGGAGGGGTGGGGCGGGGGGTAGAGCTGGCGTGAGGCTTTGTAGGCCTGCTTCAGCTCGCTGAATGAGTGCATGCGCTCATTCGTGAGTACCCGATCCGAGGCCACCTGAGCCCGGATTAAAGAACCTTGGGCTAAAATGTTGGCGGCCTCGTTTCCGGGATTCTTGGAGTGCGCAGGCACCCATATCAGCTCCACTTGGCGGGGTGGGGGTGCGTCTGGCGAGTCCAGTATGCCAAAAGCAGGGACATGGAGTCGGCCTCGAGCAAAATTTAGAATCGAAGTTTTAGAGTCACTTAAAATGTACAGGGCTTCTGTGCGGGTGATAACAAGTGCAATGGCGGCTACCTCTGCAGCATCTGGGGAGGTGTCTGGAGGGAGAGGTAGTGTGAGGAAAGTGGATAAAGAGGAGTCCACCACAGCTGCCGTCGCTTCATCAACCGTGCAGGCAGCGTCCACCCATACGGCGTCCGGCTCGGAGCCGTACGCTCGATGGAATGCCTTCGCACTGGCTCTGCAGGCGTCCACTCGCTTTCCTTAAAATGGCACATCGTTGTCAATGCCAACGCATGCAGTGCACATCCGTCACTACCGCCACGTAGCTTAAAGCACAATTGAGGTGTCCACTGTTCCCAGAGGGCAGTTATGGGCCTTTCCTTTGCTTTCCGAACTCCCTCTCCATTGGTTTCGCAGCTTAAAGCGCGACTAAGGTGTCCAATGCTGGTTACAACGGACAACGGCGACGGCGGCGCCCCGAAACGGGCGGCAAAGAGTTGCGCTCTGAAAGAATCTTATCGATCCTACTATCTTATCTCCCCCTTTCCGACGTGGCTTCGACCATCAGACGAAACTTCATACATGGGTCCCAGGCGCTAACATGACGCGTAGGGTTCAGTAAAAAATTCAAATCACCCAATGTAACAGTAGGATAGGCTTCCGAGACACAACAATCTGGACGGTCAAATGAACAACCACTCCGGACCACCATAACGGCACTGGAAAAACGAGCTAGGCGAGCTTCTGCAGAGTGGGTTATGACAGCACACTGAACGCTCGAAGGTGCACTGGCCCTCTAGTGAAGCAAGACAATTTTTTTTGCAGAGATTTTTTAGCGCACCAGCACAGATTCTGAAATTTGCTACATCTCAGGATTTGCGTCAATCTTCAAGGTCGAAAGACATTTATGAGAAAAGTAGCCAAGATTTGCAGCGTTAGCGGGCAGGATTTGACGCCTACATCGAACTCGAGAGAGAAAGAGAGAGGGAGTGCTGCGACGCTTTGGTAGAACTGGTTGGTTTATTGAGGTTTAACGTCCCAAAGCAACTCAGACTATGGACGCCGTAGAGAAGGGCTCCGGAAATTTCGACCACCTGGGTTTCCTTAACGCGCACTGACATCGCACAGTACACGGGCCTCTAGAATTTCGCCTCCATCGAAATTA
Source organism: Amblyomma mixtum (assembly GCF_055824585.1). Lineage (NCBI taxonomy): Eukaryota > Metazoa > Arthropoda > Arachnida > Ixodida > Ixodidae > Amblyomma > Amblyomma mixtum. The sequence continues at coordinate 87,758,076 of NC_143019.1, read as the reverse complement.
CACCGTCGCGACCGGTATCGAACCCGCGTCTTTTGGGTGATCAGCCGAGCGCCGTAACCACTGAGCCACCGCGGCGGAGTATTAGCATTGGTAAATGAAAATTGGTTTTCAGGAGAGGAAACTGCGCAGTAACTGTCTCATATATCTCGGTGGATGCCCGAACCGCGCCGTAAAGGACGGGATAAAGGAGGGAGTGAAAGAAGAAAGGAAGAAAAAGGTGCGGTAGTGGAGGACTCCAGGATAATTCCGACCACCTCGGAATCTTTAGCGTGCACTGACATCGTACATATACCGCACGGATGCCTTTTGCGTTTCGCCTCCATCGAAACTCGGCCGTGGTCAGGTTCGATCCCGGGTACTCCGGCTCAATAGGACGAGCGCCTTAACCACTGAGCCACTGCGGCGGGTAAAAAATTAGGCAGTGGCTTAGCTGTGCCCTATTGAAAAAACTCTGCGTGAGTTTGCACGAGAACAGTGATTTTTGTACGATCACGTTCATTTTGCACACGAATGCGCAGAAATTGGGCGTTACCTGTACGCATTCTGTGCGTCCTGTGTGTACATATGCGCGTACTGTGAGCTGATAGACGTTCACACACACTCTTTGCGTGTAAAAAATCGTGGACTCTCGTGGAGAACTCTCTGTACGTGGACATCTGCGTGCTGAGAGGGGCTTGCCGAAGCTGTGCGTGCTTATGTGCATACTGTGCAAGCTCAGTGAGGCTGCGTGTGGCCATGTGTGCGTTTGCTTCCTTAGTAGCAACTTGTCGAGACTGTAAAGGCCCATTTAGGGTGAAAGCAAACAAAGTTCGAGCATTCAGTTAATGATTACTTCTCAATAATAAGCAATAAGCTCACGTTTTGCTGTTTTATAATTTTCGTCTTGGCATAAGTACCCATTAATCATTTTCAACTTCAGCAAACAAATAACCAAAAAATTATCTTTTAGTGCAAAATGGTTCCCTTCGATACTGCAGGGACCTGTACATGACAACATGCACACTGAGCAAGAACTTGTCAACATTGCAAGTTCATTGTAAAATAATGTAAAAAACAAGCTGCTAATGACTCTTACAGCATCCTTCAGTTCTTCCTTTAACCAATTCTGAAAGTTACAGATATCTTATAGATGCATGATGAAAGCCATCCAGAGCACTTATGTTGTTGCCCGTCATGCAGACAGCCATATTTCGAAATCAGAAGCAACACAACCATTTGTTGCTTGCACTCGAAAGGAGTCAATCAATGGAATAACTCTGAAAGGGCAACAGTGTTTGTTAGGTGCAACAAACAAGCTTGGGGATATAATCAGGTTCAATCAAACATGACGTGCAGAAAGCGAATTGTGAGCTGTAACAGGAATGTTTCGAGGCAATTTCCAAAACCATTTCCAAAGCAATTTCCAAAGTCATTAGCATAAATTTACATACACGTAAAAAGGCCATGTAAGCCTACACGAAAAGACAGTTTTGAATTCACAGTTGGTGTCAAAAGTTCAGAAATTAGTGCCCTCTTTCAATTTCAGTGACAAATCACAGATCGATTAATTAATTCCCAGTATGGCTCCAGAACAAATCCAATGAATCTCAAATGTGCGAAGTATATATACCACACATGTTGCCTGATTAGCACCAGCATTGCATGATGCATGACGAAGTATCGCACTCTTCATTCTTCTTCAATCTGTTTTGAAATTTGCACTACCACAAAGACCGTCTGGATGGACTATGATTCCATCATATTGCTGAGAGCACATTCGGAGACCAAGAGCAACACAACAGTGTGCTGCACATGAGTGGATATAATGCACTGGGACAACTGTGCACAGTAAGGAACGCTTGTAAGGCGTCAGGTATTTGCTTGGGGAATGTAATCAAGTTCAGTCATGTTTCATGTGTAGAAAGGAAGATAAAAGTTGTAGCAGAACTATGAAATCCAACATCCAATACTGAACTTCCCCAGGTGATCTACACACACATAAAAAGCACGAAAGGATAAGCTCAGCGGTACTGTTAAGTTTGATGCCCTTTGAGGTTTGACTTGCGCGTCTGTATGCAACCATCAGATACCATCTTGAAGTTACCAGAATGCCCAAAACAACTTTGTTGAACTGTTCTACTCTAAACTGAAATACTTTTCCTTAAAACATTTTTTTTTGCGACATGCTGTGTAGCTAATTATAAAATAAAGAAAAGAAGCTGATAAAATTTTCTCATCTCAAACGTACTGATAAGTACACAAATCTGAGTGCTTTCAAGAGAGGTGACGCACCCGGTATTCAGTGTCCAGAAGCATACATAATGCTGCAGAATCCTATAGCAAGAACATTTCTTTTAGTTGACAGATGGCTATGTCTGGTTACAAAGTCAATACCATGTAAGGCGCATATCCTAACCTGCAATTACATGAAGCTGCACGTGCTTCATAGGCTGTAACTCCGCCAATATCTGCTACATATTTCCCACCTCTAGCACGAGTGCGGAATCAATATACAGCATGGAAACAGCAGTTTTGTTGCTTTAGCTTCTTTACTATGCTGTTTAGGAAAGAGACGAGTTGAAATATTTGCATGGGCAGTTCTCGATTGAAGTAACGTAAAAAACATCCGCACTCCTTTCTGCTGAAGCGACTGGTGGACCACTTTTGCATGTCGCATCTCGTATGACTTGCTAAAGGCCGTTTCACATGGAAGCGAAAGTGCTTGCGATTCCCGTCGCCGCGGCGTAAAAACCTGTTTCGACCCGTCGCGGCGGCTGCGCCGGCCAGAGCGAAGAGATTCCAACAGGTTGGAAATTTTTCGCTGCGACAGCGCGATAGCTCCGCCCTCTGACCAATGACTGCGCGGCGGAAAAGCCACGTGACAAGAAGAGGACTAGTGCGGGAAAGACAATGTTTGTTTACTACACGTGCTTCCGGCAACACGGCAACATGTCGCGTGGCCTGTTCAACGAGGCGCTTATTAACGAAGTTGCAAAGCGCCCACTGCTGTGGGACGTTAAAGACAACAGCTTCAGAAATAGAACTACTAAAGAGTCCCTGTGGGAAGAAGTAAGGGACGCACTCAAAGAAATTGACGACACCGGTAAGTGAAAACACGTTTTGTGGCGAGCTCAACGATTGTCACCATATTTGCCATTGTGCAGCCAACAAATTTTTCTCGTCACTGTGGAAGGATTCCGCAGCCTGTCATAAACTGTTTTGTCCCCGCGCATTCCTGCATACTTTACGGAATTTTTTCGGTGCGCCGGCTATTCTGCGCATATAAGCTATAGCTATATAAAAAATTGTCGGCATCACGCAGCCGTGAACAAACGTTTTTGGTTCTCAGACACGCTAGAAGCATCATTTTGTACCATTCTCTTTAATCGTGAAATGCACGACCGGCACGTTTTCATGTACTCAGCTACGTCGCGTTTGTAAACGCGGGAGCGGGCCCTTCGAGTTCGCCCATGCGCGAGGTTAATCCGGACGTTCAGAGCCTAGCAAAATCGTGTCTTGCATGTACGTACAGTCTTTATCAAAAGTAGCCAGGCTCCATGGTTTGCTTCTCATTCGTATAACAGAGCCCTCACGGCTTCCTTGAAGATCAAAAATTTCTTTGAAGGTGCGAACAGGGGTTCATCTTACCATACAGAGATTTAGAGCTTGAGGGCTGACATATAATAGCCTTAATATACGACTGAGAAGAAAACCATGCAGCCTGGTTACTTTTGACAAAGACTGTACCTAGCGCGAGCGCTCCGTCCCGCGGCACTGCCCGCTCATCGCCGTCTGCTAAGCAGCAATAATCCGGCGCTTCTGACGCGCACAAAATAGTGTCGTGTGTTCGGTAAATAGAAAAATAAATCAGTCGTCATGTGTGTGTGCCCCAGTTCAGTCATTCATGCTTGTAAAATCAGTAAAAACAGCCTTTTGAGAAAAAAAAAGAACCTGTACTTTTGCAATGAATCAAGTGTTGTAAACGCTGTCATTTTTTTCTTCTGTACTAACAGGCAACCATTTCTACATGCTCATGCTAACCTTTGGTCCAAATGGCTGCCATTGTTTATTTTGCTAATCTAACATTATGCTGTATACTGCTCCATATTTCAGTAACAGTCGAGGAGATCATCGCGAGATGGAAAAATTTAAAAGACACCTACCGAAGAAAAGTTAAGGACGAAAAGGATTCAAAAAAGAGTGGGGCAGGAGCCACTCCAAAAACTGCCTGGCCATACCTCAAACAAATGGAGTTTCTGAGGGACTGTATTGAACCAAGACGGTAAGCAATGACTAATAGTAATGTTGAACTAAATGTGTAAGCAACAGCAATTAACAGCATGTACATTCTACCCAGGAGTTTCGGCAACCTAGATATTGGCCGCGTGCAAGTGGCCAGTGCAGCGGCTGAGGTGAGCCACACCAACAGCGCAGCTCCAGAAGCAGTGGAAACCTCAGCGAACGAGTTGCACACGATGTTCCTGCTCCCAGGCCTTCCGGACGAAGATGGAGCAGGGCCATCCTGTGCAGCAGTCGCCACCACTGCACGTGAGGTTCCGCCACCCAGAAAACGCCAAAAAAGGCGGCAGGAACTGGAGGCCACCGACAAGGAACTTCAGGCCGTGAGGAGTGCACTCGCTGCACACAGGCCGATGGACGCCTCCAGCCACTTCCTGCTGTCCCTACGGCCACAAATGGAGGCAACTCCACCGCATATGCTAATGCATTTGAAGATGGAGCTTTTAAACATTTGCGAACTGTACAGCCAGGGCGAATACCCTGCTAGCCTGGCTGTGCAATCAGCACAGAACAAATGAACACAGTTTCTTGTATGCCTTTATTTTTTGGTGCACTTGCTCTTTCACAGACACTCATGTATGTTGTAGCAGCATACACGTCAGCAACACATTTCCGCGAATCTTTGTAGTGTATGTTCATTAATCAAAGCTGCCGGCAGCTTTGACGAATTGTAAGATGGGTACTGGGATGGTTAGAGGTACTGGGCGCCGGCGGTAGACACAGAGGTCGAGCATCACGAGCACACACACAAAGCGATGGCAATGCCGCTCAACACAACGGTCAGAAGTTCATCGTCGTCTTCGCTTGAACAGGAACTTCTTTGTCGTTACAACTGCCCCCCTGGGAGGAGAGGAGCCATCCTGGCGACTTACGGCGTAGGCGGGATGGCCGGGTCATAATACGGCTTTAGGCGCTGCACGTGAACAGTCTCTCGTCCGCGCCGGCGAAGATCAGGCGACGGCATCAGCGGTTCTACCACGTAATTAACAGGCGAGGTGCGTTCCACAACTCGGTAGGGGCCGTGAAACTTTGAAAGAAGTTTCGACGAGAGGCCCGGAGTACTGGATGGAATCCAGAGCCACACGAGGCTACCAGAAGAAAAGTGCGCGGACATGTGATGGCTGTCGTGGCGGGATTTCCGACGGTATTGGGCCTCAGTTGTGAGAGAACGGGCGATTTGGCGACGCTCTTCTGCGTGTCGTGCAGCTTGCGAAATAGGAGTGCACTCAGATGCGTCAGGCTGGTATGGGAGAATGGTATCGAGTGGAGCAGAAGGATGATGGCCGTAAAGAAGATAGAACGGGGAGAAGCCGGTAGTCGACTGCGTTGCGGTGTTGTAGGCGTATGTCGCATACGGTAGGACGAGATCCCAATTGGAATGGTCTGATGAGACGTATATAGAGAGCATATCGCTGAGGGTACGGTTAAATCTTTCTGTAAGGCCGTTAGTTTGCGGGTGATAAGAGCTTGTTCGGTGAATGATGTTACACTGGCGGAGCAAGGCTTTGACAACTTCCGATAAGAAAACGCGACCTCTGTCGCTCAGCAGTTCGCGCGGTGCGCCGTGGCGAAGAATGAACCGTCGCAAAATGAAGGAGGCTACCTCGTCAAGTGGTCAACAGCGACGAAAGCCCAACGGTTACCGGCTGCAGTGTAGGGAAGAGGTCCATACAAATCAATGCCTACACGGTCGAATGGGCGCGGTGGGCAAGGTAGCGGCTGCAACTCGCCTGCAGAACGGTGAGCAGGGGGCTTGCGACGTTGGCAGGGCAGGCATGAGCGATGTGCTTAAGGATGAAGTTATACATTCCACGCCAGTAGTAACGCAGCCGGATCCAATTGTATGTTTTGAAGACTCCTGCGTGTCCGCAGTGTGCGTCAGCGGGGAAATAATCACAGACTTGCGAGCGGAGATGGCGAGGAACAACTAATAACCACTTGCGACCATCTGCGCTGCAGTTGCAGCGGTAAAGGAGATTGTCACGAATGGCGAAGTGAGGAGCTTGGCGACTGAGAGCGCGTGATGGAGAAGCCGCCGTAGGGTTAGAGAGGAAATCAAGCAGAGACGCAATCCAAGGGTCCCTGCGCTGCGCTGAAGGCATGTCGTTGATGTGAAGCAACGGAGGGGAGTCTTCGAGTGTTGAGAGGCCAGCGAGCTCAACCGGAAGGGGGCAGCGAGAAAGGGCATCGGCATCTTGGTGCTTGCGTCCGGTGCGATAAACTACGCGGGCGTCGTATTCCTGCATACGAAGAGCCCATCTTGCGAGGCGGCCGGAGGGGTCTCTCAGGGAGGATAACCAGCAAAGCCCATGGTGGTCCATCACGACGTCAAAGGGACGACCATAGAGATAAGGGCGGAATTTGGTAAGAGCCCAAACGATAGCCAAACACTCTTTTTCCGTTACTGAGTAATTGGACTCTGCCTTCGTCAGGGTGCTGCTTGCATAGGCGACAACGTACTCAGCAAAGCCAGGTTTGCGCTGCGCAAGTACAGCCCCGAGACCAACACCACTGGCGTCGGTGTGGACCTCGGTAGGGGCCGTCGGGTCGAAATGGCGCAGGATAGGTGGTGCGGTGAGGATGCGGCGTAAGGTATAAAACGCGTTGTCGCATGCGGGTGACCACTGTGAAAAGTCGGAGCTGCTGGATAGGAGTTGTGTTAAAGGGGCAGCAATCGATGCAAAGTTTCGAATAAACCTACGAAAGTAGGAACACAGGCCAAGGAAGCTGCGCAGTTCTTTGATAGATGTAGGCTTGGGAAAAGCAGCGACCGCACGAAGTCTGGCTGGGTCTGGAGAAACGCCTTCCTTGGAGACAACGTGCCCTAAGATAGTGAGTTTACGAGCGGCAAAATGGCATTTCTTCAAGTTTAGCTGCAAACCGGCGTCAGAAAGGCAGCTCAAGACGTGCCTCAGGCGATGGAGGTGGGTGTCAAAAAAAGACGACGATGTCGTCGAGGTAGCAGAGGCATACCTTCCATTTTAATCCCTGCAAAATGGTGTCCATCATCCTCTCAAATGTTGCAGGCGCATTACAAAGGCCGAATGGCATAACTGTAAATTCATATAAGCCTTCGGGGGTTACAAAAGCGGTTTTGGGGCGATCGGCCGCTTCCATGGAGACCTGCCAATATCCGGAACGAAGATCGAGGGAGGAAAATAGTTCAGCCCCTTGCAAACAGTCCAAAGTGTCATCGATGCGCGGAAGAGGGTAGACATCCTTCCGCGTAATCTTATTAAGGCGGCGGTAGTCGACACAAAATCGGATGGAGCCGTCTTTCTTCTTGACCAGCACAACAGGCAAAGCCCAAGGGCTACTGGAGGGCTGGATCACACCGTCTTGGAGCATTTTATCAACTTGCTCTTCGATAACATGGCGCTCGGTGGCAGATACACGATAGGGGCGCTGCCGCACTGGTGCGTGGTTGCCGGTGTCGACACGATGGGTGACCGTGGAAGTTTGGCCCAAGGAACTCCGATGACAGTCGAAGGAGGAGCGGAACTGGTGAAGGAGGTTAAGAAGCTGTGTCCGTTGTGGGGAAGGAAGATCGGTGTCGATAGAGCGAAGGAAGAGGTCTGTAGCGGAGGAATCAGGTGCAGAAGATGGAGGGCTGAGCGCAGTCATGGCTAGATGAGGCGAATCGGCGGGGTCCTCACAGGTGAGAATGGAAGCAATAGATTGTATACTGCCGAGACATTCGCCATGGCGCAAAGCAGTAGGAAAGGAAAACGGGTTAGAGACCCATAGCATGGAAAGGCCAGCAGAAATAGTGAGCACAGCGTAGGGCAGCGGGAGGGACTTGCGGCGCAGGAAAGTGCAGGCATTTCAAGCGTGGGAAGAGTGCGGCTACACAGCTCCACGATGGAGATTCCTACCCAGCACCTCCACCAAATGTAAGATGGGTACTGGGATGGTTAGAGGTACTGGGCGCCGGCGGTAGACACAGAGACACAGGCCTCGTAGACACAGAGATCGGGCACCACGAGCACACACACAAAGCGATGGCAATGCCGCTCAACACAATGGTCAGAAGTTCATCGCCGTCTTCGCTTGAACAGGAACTTCTTTGTCGTTACAGAATGAACAAACAAGCACTACCAAGATTCACGGCAGTGTCATCTTCATCGACGCAGCCCAGCCGATGCCCACTGCCATGGCACGGCTCCTTGGCTGCTCATGAAATATGCTTTAAATAACTCTCTCGTATCTGCTGCAGAACGGCTGTAGTTGTGCCCCACCGGAGGCTCCAGGTTCAGCGTGGCTGCGTCCTGAGCTGCTGCCCGCCACTGGCCTTCAGTGACGTTGCCATAGCCATCTTCCACATCGGCATAGTTCGCTGGCATATACATGTCATCATCCACAAGAAAATTGTGCAAAACACACGCAGCCATGACTATGTAGTCGGCATTTTCTGGAAGCACGTTGATGACGCGTCGGAAAATTCGGAACCTGGACGCCATCACTCCAAAGGCGTTTTCAACGCACCTTCTGGAAAGAATGAAACATCGAGTATTTTGATTTTTGTCAACTGCAGACGCACATGAAAAGTATCTGCATTTTTTGCCAACAGGCTAGTGATGAAATCCATGCAGTAGGTAATTTTTGCACTGCAACAAACCTTGCACGGCTGAGCCTGTAATTAAATATTCGTTTGGCGTCATCAAGGCCCCTGCCCGGGTAGGGTCGGAGGAAATCAGGGCGCAGCTGGAATGCCTCGTCTCCAAGAAACACGTGAGGTGCCACCGTTGATGTTCTTGGCAATAATTTCGGTAGTGGGAGATTTAGCAGGCCACGCTCAAGGCATTTTCCCAGCCTTGATGCGCTAAGCGTTCCTCCGTCGCTCTGTCTCCCATAGGCACCCACATCAATGAGGATGAACCTCAAATTGCTGTCAGCCACAGCCATAAGTACGATAGAGTATGTACCCTGAAATGACAAGAGTTTATGTACACAGAAAAATTATGTAATTGACAAAAGACCCTTCAGTGTGAACATTACCTTGTAATTGAAATAAAGGCTGCCTGAATGTGGTGGGGCCTGAATTTGAACATGTTTGCCGTCCACGGCACCAACACAGTGCGGAAAATTCCACTTTTCAGAGAATCCAGTAGCAACCTTCTCCCAGTCAGCAGTGGTTGGTATCTGCGGTGACAATGAAGTAGAAATGTGAAAGTATCTTTAGTGACAAAATAGCAGGAGCACAAACTAAAGGCAATGAGGCGCTAAGAAGCACTCATCCTGTCTTCTTTGCCTATCCCTGCCTTTGGTTTGTGCCCATTTTCCCTGTAGTACAAAACAAGCACAGCAACGTGTACTATTCAGGTGTTTTCAGTACTTTGGGGGGGGGGGGGGGGGGGAGACTTGTAAGCTGCAGTGTTCATTAAATATATCATTCATTTTTAAGCGAGCACACCGCACACATTATAAACATTCTGTTCCCTTTATGGGATTCACAAATGTGCATTTGACTGGGAAGACTGTATGCAGTCGCTTTGTAGCTGCCCCAGTAACCATGGCTCAAGTTTCGATCATTTACCAGTCCATAAGGTTTTGAATTTAAGAAGCAAATTTTAATTGTTTGTTCATTACGAGGTGCCGACTAACAGCCACAGGCATTGTACACTGGTGCAGTGAGATATGAAAATGAACAATGAAAACAATAACAAAATATCAATGAAAACGATGGAGGCAATGTTAGTGAATGGTAGCATTAACAGTCAAAAGGTCCCAGTGAGCACAGCAGGCTTCGCTTGAAAGAGCATTTCATCCAGCTGCAACACACCTTGAGGCAAATCGGCTGAAGAACTTCCCACAGCAGCTTGCAGGTGTCGCAGATAATGCCTTTCGCTGTGGAGATGCCCACTCGGAAGGCCATGGCAACATCCTGGATGTGCATTCCCGATGCCAAATACCTAGAAGGGATTGCAAAAACAATAACCGCTCGCGTGCACTGATCAAGGAGTCATCAGTGACACGCATTTCCGAGTACCTTAGTGTCATGGCAAGCCTTGCGCGTGATGGTATCGGCTCCCGTACGACGTGCTGTTTGGTGAGGGGCCCCTCGACAAGGGCGTGTAGTTCCTCAAACTTGTTTGGGGACATCTTATAGTACTTCTGAAAGTACTCTTTGTCCCCGCTCATAAGTAGTGGCATCTGTGAAGAAAACTTCGGAGTTTAAGGCACCAGTATCAGGCAAAACTGCAACGTATAACTCACCGCGGTGTAGTACTCCGACTCTTGCTTGCGGTTCTCCCAGACGGGCCTCACCCACCAGCGCCGCGGCACTGGGAGCTCCAGCAAAGCCTTTTTTTTTTTTTAACAAACAGTATTGCTCTAGCAAGAGGAGATGGGTGTACGATGAGTGAAAAGTGTCGCATACATCCATTTCGGACGACTCAACGTCTGCTCCACCGTCCGCACCTCCGGCTGCGTGAGCGTCCATGTTTGCAAAAGAAAGCATTCAACGCCGGCGCCCCGGCGGTTACACCGCACGTACGTACGAACTTGAGAAAAAAAAGATATTATCGGCATCAAAGTAAGAAATAATTGATATTTAAAAAATAAGAATTTTTTATTTCTTAATAAAATTTGAGCATTTCTGGCAAAATAATGCATAAACATTGCCCATGTTGATGGTTGCAAACCACCGAAACCAGCCACGAGCTCGTATTCTTTGTCAGCAACACTGGGATTCGCAGCGGCAGTAAACGCTTTGGAACGACCCATGTGAAACGGAACCTTGCGAAAGGCGTCGCAGCGCCGCGCCGCTGGTCGCTCTGTTCGCTCAATCGCTTGCATGTGAACCAGCCTTAAGGGTCCAGCTGACACACGCACTTCGTCAAACCTTCACACAAAACACTCTTCGCTTTTGCTATAAGCTCCGGCCACAGGCAGTAAGTGTCCCGTCACCGTTCACATCGCAAAAGAAGGCAGCGCTCGCAGGCGGTCAGTTTGAGCTGACAGCGATAGGCGTTGCAGGCACACCGCCGACTAAGTTTCCAAGGAAGCCACACTGTAGAAGGGCGCCGTCTTGTAATCGAAACACACCACAGAAACAATGGCCACTGTCGCTGCTTATGAGCCAGGCATTTTTGCAACGAAGTTAGCAGTGCAATAGGCCGAAAGGTGCGACTCATCAAACGACGGCACCGCACTGCTGACCTCATTATCGTTGTCGACCAGACATCCATAACACATATGCCCCGACGGATCGCTTAATTGGGAGCTGCTACCACTCTTGGATGAGAGCGCGCCCACCGGCAGCACACACCGGTAATCCTTCTTCTTTTGCGATTCCAGCACAGTAACAGCGGCGCGCAAGAACGCCCAGCAGCAGCACAAGAAAACAAGCGAAGCTCACGGCGGTGATCTCAGAAACCATGCAGCATGTCGGATAGGCTTTGGATTTGACGCGCTAGACCATGCCCACTCACGCACGCACGCACGCACGAATGTACCGACACGCATATTAATGCGTCCATGCGTCACAAATTTCTCAAGTTTTTAATGCTAATATGTGCACAAGAACTTAGTTATTTTTGTAACGAAAGTTTCATTTGGTTTTAGTCCTTTGCTATCGCACTGCCCAAAAGCATAGAGCCCGAAAGAGACGACCTGGAGGAATGCCTGGAGGCGATGCCTTTCTAAACGGGCCGAAGGAAGCCGGAACTGGCCGAAGCGCTAGCCAACGAACGCAGCGTCTGGGGAGGGACAGCATGGCGGTCAGTGTTACTACGTTTGTCGTGGTCCTTTGTGGTGCCGAGGGCATGAACCATCGCTGGAATGAGCATTTGTCACTCTTCCGATATGTGATGTGCCGACAGCAGTGAAATTCGCTGGTGCGATGTACGAAAACGTGGTAAGGTGCTGAGTAAACCTGTGTTTATAGCGGGCTCAGCGGGCTCGACGGATAGCGCGTCGTCCTTTGCGCGCCTTCACTGGAAACGCTATGCTGACGGTGGGGCTCATTTCCTCCATGGCGCAGCAGCTGGTGGGAGACCACTACCCGGGTGACATCTCGCATCTTGGGGGTAAGTTAATTTTCTTCGAACCTGTTCATTATTTCAAAGCCTTTGCGCACAACTGGCCACGTCAACACAGCTAGTACAGAGACGCGAAGACGCAGTGCCTATCGCGGCAGCACGCAGCGCTGAAAGGTTGTTTGCTGGCGGCACACGGGCATGAATGCGCGTGTAGTGTCAGTGGTTACACGGTCATGGTCAGTATGCCATGCAAATATGCACAGCTGATCCGATCGCGGGGTGCACGATATCGGCGCCGTACTGCCGCCGTACTGCCATTCATCTCTCGCCGAGAATGGAATATGTGCCCACCAATAGTTCTTCGGCCCGGGCTTTACATTCTCGCCGCATGTTACGCTGTAATTGGAGTAACAGCGCTCGAGCAGTTTAACTACGTAGACTACGATTCAGCTGTATGCGTTAGGATTGAGCTTCCTCCTCTTTCACTTGTATTTCACTTGTACTTTTATAAATTGTGTATTTAAGGTACGAAGCTGCATATGATCCAGCTGCGTTCGTACTTATAGTCGAGCCTTGAATAGCAGAACGGTGAGATAAAAACAAATTGCTCTGAAGTTTTCCGCTTCTATTTTGGCATTCGCTTTTTCATACTTTGGCTCGGAGCTGAAATGGTACAAACAACTGCAAAATGCACACAGGTGCCCTAGCTCCATTTGCCCTAAATCCCGAAGTTGCAGTGAAATTTAAGGGTAATTGAGCCTTTAATAGGTACGAAGAATAAACTTGATTGTTTCATGATTATAACCAATGGCGCAAATAAATCTGACTTTGACTTAAATATGCTGAGGTACCTCTCCAATACCTTATTTGATGTTAAAGGAAAAAGTGTGGTTTTTCTGCAATTGGCACTATTAATTCATCATACCTGTGAGAATGTGAAATCAGTGCTAATCATGCCAGATTTCAAATTGAGGGACGCATGCAGAATTTGAAGCAAACCAGCCTTCTACTGAAAATATCGTTCTGCTGTGGTCTGTTCTTTTGAATGGTGGCATGTATTGTAGAAACGATGCTGGATATCGATATGCAAGTGATGTCTCGTCTGAGGCTAGCTTGTGAATGACTGCCGTGGTTATGAATTTCTTGTTGCCTGGCCCACTTCGAAATGTGGTTAAACAGTTGTGTTCCATTCTGCGACCGGCTCCTTTTTGTGCCTTGCACTTTGCCTTACATGCTTGATTCTAGTCCATTTTTTGCACTGTGCTGCTGTTAAATGTGTCTATTTACCTTGCAGCAATCTCCACATAGCTTTACCAGCAATGCCTCTTCCAAGCTCTCCAGTATGGCTGTGCCAGCCTTTCACTTGGTGCTAGGATGCCCAGCAAGCAAGCAGGCTTTTGAGGTAAGCACTGAAGACATCTTCCGACACAAGTAGCTTTTATTTTCCTAGTCCACTGCTACTTGTGTGACCCCTCGTTATGTTGATTTTCGCAAGTTAGGTTGCCTATTAAGGGCTCTCTTTTGCTTTTCACCTGCTGCTGTGGCCTACTGCATTGGTGTTCGGCTACTGAGCCCAAAGACGCGGGATTGAATTGTGGTGGCTTCGTTTCGACAAGGCGAAATGCATATTTGCTCGTGTGTTATGCAATGTCAGTGCATGTTAAAGAATCTTTGGTGGTCGAAATTTATCCACAGCCCTCCTCTATGAATGGAGCTATTGTTCAACTTTGAGGCATTAAAGGGACACTGATGGCAAGCTGAAGTTGACCTGTGATGATGAAGTTCTGCATCCTAACCACAAAGACGACACTTTTTCTGAAAGTGGAGCTTTATAAGCCAGAGGAAGCAAAACATACAATTTTCATCAGCACCGGCTGATTTCGGAAGTAAATTGCGATGCGCTGACTCCGGTTTTTTTTTGGCACAGATTCCAGAGGCTAGGCTGAACTGCCATTCACCTCAGAACGGTTATCATGGAGTCCTTTCTGTAGACTTCATGAGTTCAAATCGAGTGGCGGGAAAATTTTTAAATGTAATTTTTGCGCCAATCATTGTGTTGATGGCCTTTGCGCTGCTGTTAAAACCGGGATAGCAGTATGGTATCCCATAAAACTAGGTTCAGGACTTGCAGGAAGTGGTTTATCACATTCCGCTAGCTTGTGCAAGAAACTACTTCAGGGATATGTGCAGGTGTCTTTAATGTGTTCCTGAGTGAGCACTAACTTGTTAGGGGGAAGGCAGCTTCTAATCTGGCACTACAGTGCCAATGTCGTGAGTGTAAATTATAAGATGACCCATCAGTGTGTACGCCTGATTTCTGTGACACTTCAGTGGTGTATAGAAGTGGTAAACAAATCTGTAAGGTATTTGATGCATATCTCCAAGGCAACGGTTGTATGAGTAGCGAAGCCATTAGTCAATCTTCAACGGAAAGAATTTTCTCTTTTAGATGACGTGCTTGTATATCAGTGACAGTTATTTGTTGTCCTGCCTTTCGCTGGTGTGGGTCATGTGTGGCGCATCTTCATGCGAGCCTTCTTTTCCTTCACAAAAAATTCAATTGATAGTCCAACCTGTTTTCTTCTCTTTTCCTGTGTTGCATCTTTTGGCTGGTTTTAAATCTGTAACTGAGCTCAGACCGTGATAATTACAGCCGGTAAACAGAGCTACTGAATGTGAGCTTGGCATACATGCGCACTGTATGTGTGAAAGTGCAGTTTACAATATTCAGAAATGCTTGATAGCCTTACAAGAATCTAAAATTTTGTTGGAATTCCTATTTGTTCTCTGTTCAAGTGTCAAGAGTTTTTCCGCTTCATCGTGTAATTAGAGCCACTTTGGTACTTAATTAAGCTGAAATCTTTTCTTTAGCCTGCATGTTTCTCACTTTTGGGACAGAAACTTGGAGGCTAATGAAGAGAGTTCAGCTTAAAAGAGTATAGACACCTAATCTTGGTGGCATGTTTTCTTCTCTATAATGGTGCGGAAGACACTACTATGCATGAATCACCATCTGGTATTCGCGTGAGACCGCTAAATAATTTATAATCAACTTTTTCTGCCATCCTGTTTAGGTGAACAATTTGACTATGGCTATGACATCAAAGAGAGGTTATAGGTCATGTGAGGCGTGGGAAAACTGCACTTATAATCGCTGCTTCGTCATTTTAATTTGCTACAGCGCTGACGCCAGCATTCCTTAAGAGCCAGAAGTACCAATTGTATTGCAGTTTTTCATGCCTCACGTGACCAATAACCTCGCTTTGACGTCACAGCCATCATTCAGCTGTTGAAACCGAAACAAATACAGCAGGAGAAAGAAATTTGATTATAAATTATTTAGCGGTCATAGGAGGATGCCATGTGGTAATCCGTGTATAATACTTTATGCCTTATTACAAAGAAAAAAACACATGCCAAACGATAAGGACAGCAAAGTGAGCTATGGAAAGAAAAATGATAAGTCTAACATTAAGAGACCAAAAGGGGGCGGAGTGGGTGAGGGAACAAACGCGGGTTAATAACATGCTACTTGAAATTAAGAGGAAGAAACGGGCCTGTGCGGGGCTTGTAATGGGAAGACAACATAACCGCTGGTCCTTAAGGGTAATGGAGTGGATTCCAAGAGAAGTCAAGCGTAGCAGGGGACGGCAGAAAGTTAGATGGGCGGATGAGATTAAGAAGTTTGCGGGGATATGGTGGCCACACCTAGCAAAGGACAGGGTTAATGTGGAGACATGGGTGAGTCCTTTGCCCTGCAGTGGGCCTAGTCAGGCTGATGATGATGGTATGTGTCGCACCTGCTGCTTCGTGCTATCAGCTGGCCCATGCTTGGCCGACCAGACTAGCCAAATTTGTGATGTGGGTTTTCTATTGCACCTGCATTTGTGTACACAGAGGACTTGAATGGTAGCAGGCGATGCTGTGCATGTGTTCACGCCACAGCACACATGACCCACACTGAAAGCTTCTCTGCCTTTAGTAAGACAGCTGCATCAGTCTGGGGCATAACGTATCCCAGTGCTAGAGTATGAGTAAATTGCTCTGGAATTTTAATCTGGTATCAGGTAGCATAGCGCAAAAGAAGGCTAGCGCGGCTGCCTATATTCTCTTGGGCAGCTGTGTTGGATTTTCAGTGCCTGTTAGTGTAATCCGTGAAAGTTCACTGTAACCCATTCGTTTCGATGTAAATTAGGAAGTCCTTAGAGCCCTGTACTTTTTAATTATAATAACAAGGTAATGCAGTAATTCAATTGTACCTGTTCTCTTTCAACACAGTAAAGTGCTGCTGGGTCGAGATCACAGTTTTACTTTGTAGGTGTGCTCAGGCTGTGATCATCATCATCAGCAGCAGCAGCAGCAGCAGCAGCCTGACTACACCCACTGCAGGGCAAATGCCTCTCCCATGTCTTTCCAATTAACCCTGTCCTTTGCCACTTGCGGCCACTTTATCCCCACAAACTTCTTAATCTCATCCACCCACCATTTTTTCCTGTGTGTGTGTCTTTTTCGCCATTCTGAAATTCAATCACACAAATGGATTGATGCATGTAGTGTCAGGTGCGTAATGTGATACCACCAGCTCACCCCAAGCTGTGCTCAGATTTGCCTCATTGCTGCAGGAGCAAGAAGGCAGGCTTGAGGCTGAGTGGTGCAAAAACATGATTTTTCAAGAATGTCTCTGTGGAAATTGCAATTAATCATGTGAATTTGCTTTCATTTTAGGAGCTGCACACAAGCTGGGCGCCTTTCCATGCTGATCATGCTGGCCAGGTACGCTTATGGTTACATTCCTAGGTTGTTTTCATAATGGCAGTTGTGGATTTCTGTGTGGTTTTAAAACATAAATTGTATAAGTATTTGGCCTGCCACAAAAGTATAGTGGTGCATTCAAGGCCAGTGTTACAAAGGGATGTTTCGATTGCTGCAAGAACTTGAAGGCCCCTGTGTGGTCACTGTGGAAGGCCCCCTCCCTACTTAGGAATTGCTATTTGGGTTACTCAGTCATTTGGCAGAGGAATAGTGTATAGAGATAAGGGATGGAAGAATGCTTCCAACTAAAGAAAAAAATCCAGCAAGCAGTCATAGAAGCAGAAGTACAAAAATGGCAAGGCTTTCTCTAATTTACATCGAATCTTTTTCACTTAGACTTCTTATTGCATACAACGGCTGATGCTTGGCTTACACACATATTTTCTTTAGGTATGCAGTAGGTCTCACATTCTTGTATGATATGGTCACGGTGCCAAAAAATGATGGTGGTGTTAGAAAACTCGGAATATAGAGGAATTTTATTGCTGACCTTATGGAGAACTATGGTAGCTGTGCAGTCGTTATAAATATCTTCCAATATTTTCACATAACACTCTTCTACACCCTGATTCCACAATGCCTGCATGGCAGCTGTGGTTCCACCGAGTCAATTGCTGTCTGGTAGTCAATGAAGGCTATAATTGGGGTTGGTTATATTCTGCCCATTTCTCTATCACCTGATTGATTGCATGAATGTGGTCTCTTGTTGAGTATCCTTTACGAAAGCCTGCCTGATCATTTGGTTGATTGAATTCGAAGATTGTCCTGACTCTATTAGTGATTACCTTAGTAAATACCTTGTAGGCAATCGATAGTAAGCTGATCGGTCTGTAAATCTTCAAGTCCTTGACATCTTCTTTCTTATGAATTAAAATAATGTTCGCATTCTTCCAAGATCCTGATACGCTCGTGGTCACGAGGCAAGCGTGTACAGGGTGGCTAGTTTCTCTAGCACAATCTCTCCTCCGTCCTTCAACAAATCTGCTGTTACCTGATCCTCACCAGCTGCTTTGCCCCTTTGCATTGCTCCTGAGGCTTTCTTTACTTCCTCCCTCGTTACTGGCGGGATGTCCCATTGCTATGCTCTACTGCCTCTCTCCGTAACATTCTGATTACATTCACTACTGTAGAGATTTGTGCAGAACTCTTCGGCTACTTTAACTATCTTATCCATATTGCTTATGACATTGCCCTCTTTGTCTTTTAGCGCATACATCTGGTTTTTACCTGTGATTAGTTTTCTCTTCACTGATTTTAGGCTACCTCCATGCTTTAGAGCATGCTAGGTTTTCTCCATGTTAAACTTTCTTATGTTGGCTACCTTGCACTTATAAATAACTTCGATAGATCTCATAGTTCTATTCTATCTCTGAAGTTAGACGTCCTCATGCTTTGGCGTTTCTTCATCAGATCTTTCGTCTCCTGAGATAGCTTGCAGGTATCCTCTCGAATGATCTGACCACCTACTTCTGCAGCACGCTCCAATGAATTTAAATATGTATTTAAAGATAACAGTTGAGGTGGGAGATTGAGCTTCGAGATTTGCACTTCAACTCGGGAGTTATGCCACTGCTACACAGAATACTTGATCGCCGTAGAGATATTTCATCATCTGGCACCAAGCTGCTGTGGCGCCACTGTCACAGTTGATAATTTTGCTGGGAAGCTGTTGTAGCGCTCACACAGTTTTGAAAAGGTGGTATTCATTGTTTTTGTGCTATTGGCAACAGTGATAATATGCTTGCTGCAGTGTTTTGTGGCTAGCCTTCTTTTTTTTTAGTGAAATAAGTTGTACATTTCATGTTGAGTATTCTTTGAGCGATTAAATTGCTTTGATTTTATTCCTTCGTGTATAGTTGCGAGTGCTCCATGTCTGAGTGCAAATTTCTACCACTGAAAAGCCTTCAAAATCTTAATAGATGTCCACACTGTTCTAGGGACTCAGTGGCTATTGGAAATGCCCATTTAGCTGTATTCAAGTGCCACTGAGTTAATAGCCATTTGAAAGCCTTCAAAATGCCTGTGTGACACGGTTATTAGATTTTGTGCAGGTTTGATGCTGAGCAGTCTGCGTGCTTGAGTCGGGTTTTCCAGTGTCTGTATTTCAAACCTGAAACTTTTCGAAATCATCATTAGTTCATTAATGGAAGAAGTACTTGTGCCCTTTTCTGGAATTTCCAGAAAACAGATTAACTGAATTTTTTTGCATATACTCCTACCTTTTTGCAGGTGCTGCATAGTGAGAACCTCTATCAAGACGCCAACCTGCTGGACTTGGAGAAACTGAAGAAATTGTTTAGCCACTGTGTGGCACCCATCATGAGGGATGTGGCATTAATAAAGCCAGTTAAGGTGACCTTATCTATGTCCTTTTGCAAGCATGCTACACACATGAGAACCATCCCACGAAGCACCGTTTCTGCAAAGCTTGTTATCTCACAACATGCATGCTGAATGAGGCAGTGACAGACAGATGAGGAGGCCTTAATGCAGTACATTAGCGTACCGTGTTGAGCAGTGATGTAGGAGCCTTGCAGCCATGCAAGGTATTATCGGCATCATGATGGTAACTCCATTAGACACTGTCTAGTGCTCTGTGAGCCAGACTCGGCTCTTGAACATTCTGGGACTCACCCTTGGCTCTCGGACATTCTGGAAGCCTCACCCGGCTTGCGCATATTACGCGAGGATGTCTCCTGCTGTACGAGCCTTACGTGGCTTGCGCATTTACGTGAGAGATGTCTCGCGTTTGCGAGCTTGCTCAGCTTGCGCAAATTATGTGAAATATGTCTCGCGTTCTGCGACCTCGTTCAATCGTCGCATTTTGCGTGGCAATAAACACGCAAAGATAGGCACGCAGAATTCACGCTCAATATTTTCAATAGGGTGGTTAAGCCTGGATATACAAGCGAAAAGCTGTAGTTATGCTTGGTTTGACGTCATGACGTTTGACGCCGTCCCTTATAGCCTGAATCGCTTTGGTACGTTAAACCCCATAAACCAATACCAACGAATCAACTTTACGGGCTTCAGCGGTGCCTGTGCGTCAAGCCTACAAGTAGCAAGTGTAACTGGCTCACTAGGTCATGAATGCCTAACGCGCTGGATGGATGAAAACAACTTTATTACACAAAATAGATCTTTAAGGGTGGTCCCCTACTGGTCCAGGAGTCGGGCTTGTGCTTCACGTAAAGCCCGATCCACAAGCCATTTCTGGCCGGCGGGCTGAGCGGTCCGTAAAGCAGCATCCCAGGAAGAATGAGTGGGATTGGGGATGGGGGGCACTGCCTTTGGGGAAGGACATTCCCAAAGGTAGTGGAAAAGTGTGAATCTGGGCATGCCACAGGTGGTGCAATCAGGAGGAAAGGTGGGGTGAAAGCATGAGAGACGGTGGGGGGAAATGAAACAGCCTGTCTGTAATTGTCGTCATGTGGCGCTGGATGAGGGCGACAAGGTACTGTGGGGTGGTGGCAGTGTCATGCGGCTGAGTCTGTAGAATGTTGTGATTTGATGATATGTATACAGGACCGACGAGGCCTCTTGCACAGGGTTGGGTGCCTGATCATCCGGGGTCCCGGAGGAGAGTTCTCAGGCCAGCGCATGAACGCGCTCATTATCGGGGATCGAGGCATGCCCAGGGACCCACGACAGAGTAACCGTTCGGTCGAGAGAGGTGGCCGTGGTAAGAATACGATGTGTTGCCGGCGTCGCCACGCCCTTTAGGCAATGGCGGTACGCGGCCTTGGAGTCTGTGCAAATTTCAGTTACGTTTTTGTCAATGGTGGAGTGGGCCAGAGCAAGTGCGATGGCGGCTGTTTCCCCTTTTGAACGCGCTGAGTAGGCGGTGGCGTCCCTATCAACAGAGGCCGTTATGCGCCTTTGCTTTTCTCAAAACCAGCGGAATGAATCCGTTGATTTTGAGAAAAGGAAAGGCACATAGCTGGCTCCATCAGTGGACACCTCAGTCGCGCTTGGAGGTACGTGGCGCTGGTGTCCAGCTGCGAAAAACCCTGCCTTCGCACAATCTTTTGTGCTTAGCAATGCTAATCTGCCCGCCATTATTCTTGACGCTGAAATGCCAATTTTGGGGCGCCGAGACACGGACCGTTCGTCGCGGAGGGCAGGCTGGGTATATTTATAAACTATCCCAAGCGGTCGCAGCAAGGGGAATTTAGGAATTTTTGGCAACCGCGTGTGAACAACGTAAGCCTTGATATTGAGGGGTATAAACTAGGGCGGAAAGATGCGCTTCTGTGTACGTTAGCTTCCTTTGTGAATTATTATTGATCAGTTTATAAAAATGTGCTTAATCTAAAGGCTGGTCCAAGCAGGCAGGGCTGAGGTCATTTTGAACAGAATCGAAACAATCGAGGAAAGCTGATGGATATGCCGCTCGGCGCGGATCCTGATGGCCGATTTTGGAATTATAATAGGGAGAGATATACAAGGTGTTTCACTTCAGGCTTTACACAATCTTTAAAAATACTCTTTGAGTTAGAAATCGCTTTTTTCGGCCTAGCACTGCCAGCGGTGTAGTATATCAGAATGCAGCTAAGACGTTCTAACTAGCATGCTGGTCAACTAATACTGAATGGTTAACTTTTTCACTATTACCGTTACGCTCCTTAATTATTGAGAGGCGGGTTGCCCACCGTAAGTGATATCCATGTCAGTTTTTAGAATTTCCAAAACGTGGTTATCCTCGGAGTGGTGGCCCAACAAATTTGTCTATTTCAACAAGTTACATGCACTGGAAAGGTTGCTTTGACTGCAAGCTTTTCGAAAGCGCATTGTATTTTGGCGCGAAGCGCCGAGTGTAACTGCACTTTCGAAATTCTATAAACTGACATGGATATTCCTTTCTGTGGGCTACACGCCTGTTAGTAATTAAGGAGCCTAACAAATACAGTTAAACAGTAACCTTTTCAATACTGGTGAACCAGCCTGCTAGTTAGCACTTCTTATCTGTATTCTGATGTACTACACCTATGACCATGCTATGCCTATTAAACAGCTCTTCTAAATCGAAAAGCCTATTTTTAAAAAAATTGTGTAAAGTCTTAGGTCCAACACCCTCTATATTTATGGAGCCTTTGACCACATTTTCTTGTATTCTGCTGTCGTTCTAGATGAACTACTAGTAAGTCTATGTTTTCCCTTTCGTTCGCTCATTAATGATCGAATAGCGTACACCACCAGCAATATGAAACAAAAAGTATGTACTAAGGACGTTCATTTCTTTTTGTTTCTGAATTGAAGAGTCATTGCGGGCACCATACACCTACAGAAAAACTCCGTAAACGACAAAAAGTACACTTGTCACTTATTATTTGCTTACAATCGCCGGATGTATGTTAATAAAGTTCTCTCTCCCATATTTGCTTCTTCGTAGGCTGTTTGAAGAAGGAACTCATTATCTCTGGCTTGCAACGCGCTCTTGGGTCCACTAGACCCAGCGGAGAAACCATTACCGCGACCCAAGCGAAACACAAGGGTCCACAGTCGCGCTTACGGTATGCTCTCCGTGTGTTTTCACAGAGGCCGTCCTCTGGCGAACGGCGCGACGCTGTGTCATTAGCCGCCATTAAATATATGCGCTGGATATTTTTCTGCTTTGTTGGGTGAGACCCACTACGCCTTTGATCAGGGTGTCTGCATGCAGATATTACAGTATGCGATGCATGCTAACGCGCCGACTCCGCCGCAGAAACAAAAATAAGAGATCACTGCGCCGACCCGCATTGGGAGAATGTGAAAGCTTTGACGCCTCCTCGGCACTAGTCGCTTCTATTTATACTTTTCGTTTTGTTTGTTAATTCATTTAACTACTGAATTAGCGTAATTATCTTATACTTTAATTAGAGATCGTTTTATTTACTCTGGTTATACCTTCTTGCATCGCTGTAAACCATTTTGGTTTTTACATAGCATTATAACAACATCCCGGTACGGTTTCCAAAAGACCCGGTCTACAGATTTGGAACTTCTGGATCAAAATGAGTATATTTAGCACAATTTCGAGATAAAACAAGCTGTTGTAGGTGTTTTTGCTGACTTCACTCAGGCATTTGATTATATTCATCATAACATTCTCTTCGAAAAATTACAGCATTATGGCATCCGTGGGCTTCCGCTTACTTTGTTAAAAAGCTACCTTTCATATAGGTGTCAGTTTATTTCTGTTAACACTTTGGTATCGAGCAAGAAGCAAATCATATCCGGCGTCCCACAGGGTAACATTTTTGGTCCTTTGCTTTTTATTTTGTACATAAATTATCTGGTTAATATAGCTTCAGAAACTAAATTTATTCTTTATGCTGACGACACCAGTATATTTACTGCCTCTCGAAATGTCAATGACGCAATTGTAAAAGCAAATGATGTCCTGCGAGCGTTAGATATATGGACGAGAAATAACCACCTAAATGCTAATGCTACAAAAACAAAAGCAATAATTTTTCAACCTAGAGGCAAACAAGTGACCATGACTACTGACTTAATATTTAAATCTTCAAAGAAAGAAATCATGCAGTGCGTTAAAGTTCTTGGAGTATATTTTTCCGAACACCTGCAATGGGATGATCATGTAAATTCTATGCTGAACAGGCTAAGCAGTACGATAGAGATAGTAAATCGAAGCAGACGTCTTTTACCTGAGAGAGTGAAGTTAATCTCTGTTCGCATCCTACTTAAATTATTCATTTCTAGTGTGGGGCACAACCACAGACGGTAATCTAAACAAGTTATTAATAGCACAAAAGAACTTTCTACGCATTATTGCTAACGTACCATTCCCGCAATCTACCGCTCAGTTTTTAAACAGTTCAATATACTTAGAGTTTGTGAGCTATATAGGTTTAGGTTATCACGAGAACATATTAGTCAAAAGCGCGGAAACAATTGCCTAACTGACATTGCCATACTATGCTTAGCCGATCCAGTATACACCACAAGGTCTGCTCCATTTTGGAAAATATCTACCTGCCGGACTAATTACGGTCGACAAATGCTGCGCGATCAGTTACCACGGATGCTAAAGGACTATATAAATCACGGTATCGACATTACTAAACTGACACTTTCTGATTTCATTGCCATGTTTACCTGTTGAAACTACTGAATCCTATTCTATTTTGTGTACCATGTGATACGCGCTAAATTGGTGTATGTAGTATGTTTTGAGAAGTTGCATGTTTGGAACACTTGGTATGGTTCCATTTTTATTGTTGAGTATTTTGCTTTGTTTTTGCGCTGTTCTCACTGCTGCCAGTGCTTGTTGTGGGGCCAGGGACAACTCAAGCCGTGCCTGAACGGCTTTTCCCTTGGTTCCTTTATTTCACTTTATAGTGAGAAAATAAAAATAAAATAACTGTAAAAAAATTAACTGTTTTTAAAATTGGCGCCGTGGTTGCTTTCCCGTCTACTATATTCCCGTCCAGCCTATTCAACCGCCCAATGGTTTTGCTGATAATTAATTAATTAATCTATGTCACTGAACCTTTTGTTGGATTAATTATTACTCAATAAATTTCAAATCATTTCAAACTTTATTTTCACTCCTTTGCCTATTTTCCCACTATTTTACCTTCAACGGGAGTTTTCCCGTCCACTCAATATATCGAAGTGCGAGCTATTTCGACATTTTTTCGACATTTTTGCCTCTAATTAAGTAACTAATCACCCTATCAACATAATTTGTTTTTGCACAGCATCCTGACACCGTTTTCTATCGATCACAACCATTGGCTTGATGCTACCTCTTCTGAGAACGTCACAACTACTGCGGACACGTTTTGGCGACATGACCCCGCCGACATAGCCTAGAAATGCTTTCACATTAAAAAGGAAATAATGCCATCAAAGCGAATTAAATATTATGCTACACTGCATTGGCCTCAGGATCACAAAAGTAGGTGTGATTTTGTCGCGTTCACGTGAAGCTTTAGCGAAGAAAGCGCGTCGTTTAAAGAGGAGTCAAGTTTCACTTCTACTAACAAGATTTTTATCGCTTATTCTGGCCCTTCTATTGCCTCTTTACCTCAGTGCACCACTCCATAATGCTTGATACAAAAGTGATCGAAAGCTTTTTCGAGATACGTAATAGCCATTAGATGTGTGTGATGAAAATGCAGGGAAGAATTGTTAGAAACATGATGCCAAAATCTAGTTCCTGGAGGGCCACTTCTTTTCACGTTATCAAATGAAACCTTTGTACAGAAATTAAGAAAACGCGTGAACGGCATGGAATTAAAACGAGCACTTCAACTTAACGAATACAAGTCGCATTCAGTCTCTGTGCACATCCAAGGGATGGAGGGGGAACGAAGATTCTAACGAAGTTCAGCACTTGTCCTGTGTTCTCGTGTCTCTGTTTCGTCCTTGTTGCTTAGCTCCGCCGCTTTCCAGGATGATTCAACAACTAACCCGCACCAAGACATTAATCGGAGCTGACAGGAAGTAGAAGACACACAGCGGAATTTTCTAAAAAAAAGTTCAAAAATCTATGAGTGCTGAAGACAAGTGGCGCACGACACACTTCGTGAACAAGACGGTATATAAGTCGCAAGGTTGGATGCGTTTCTATACTTTTTTTTTATCCTTCCTTCGTACTTCTTTTTTTGTAGTCGTCAGAGCGAGGGGACACACAGTTCCACACCTGTGATGGATCAGCGACGCAGATGCCCTCCCGCTCTCTTTTTTTCCTTGCTCTCTTTCTTTTGTTCCTTTCACTTTCCAGTATTTTAGTTACCATGTCGTTATTTCGTGGTGGCATGAGAAAATGCTAGTGGGCGGACATCCCGTAAGGTTTGCGAACAGCTAGCTGCCGGACCAGCGACACCACCGCCATCTGATGTTACTGTATGACGTTTGTTCTTCCTCTGATCAGGTTTAGAACACTGACAAAACATAATTAGCTACACGGTGTGACACAGAAGCAAACCCTATGTGCTTTAAACTTTTGACAAAGGCTGTACTTGCAGTGTTTCCGGAACTATACAGCATGTAAGTTGATGTATCTATCCATTCGTGGTACACGCAAATCAAGACCAGATAATACATGCGCAAGAGACGAGACTTACTGCCTCCGGATAGCTGAACGTCTCGTAGAGCAGCTTGTACACTGTGTCCCACCCAGACGATGTCGCCTTCGATGCATTGGTGTTGCGAAGAGTGCTGGCCTGTGACGTCACCTCCACCTTCGTGTCATTTCTGGGCTCCACCGTCTGGAAAAAATATTGCATAGTAAGTTTATGTAAGCGATATAATTCGGTCCGACATAAACTGTTTACCAAAAGTAACTGATCAGTGGGTTTTGTTTCTTAGCCAAGTAACGGTGCACTTATGGGAGCCCTTAAACTCTAAATCTGTGTAAGGCAAGGAGGACCGTTGTTCTCACTATTCCGGACTATTTTGTCTGTAAGAGTGCCGTAAGGGCTCCACAATACTCCTGAGATGTGAACCTCATTGCTCCCTTACTTTTGCCTAAAGGGGTACGTTCACCTCAGAGAATGGCTTTACGGTATTTAATGTCATCACTTCACATTAGGTATGTAAAATTTCCGAAAATTTTGTTGGCGGGAGAAAAACGAAGAAATAAACAAGCTTATTTTTCAAAGATATTCAAAAGATTGGAAATATACTGGAAAGAAAAATACAGAGACGATTCATTGCCAAGTACGTGCAGTTTTTTAAGAAATATTTTTTATGAAGTCTTTGTCGTATGCATCCATTACTGCGTGTTACTATGGCTTCCTTGCTGTTTGGTGACGTGTGGCATTTGTGAAGGGCATCTGTCCGCGCCCACTGCCACGGTCAGGCAATGAATGAGCGCACAGACAACACTGCCACGTGTGAGGAGTGCCCACCAGACATTACGTACTCTGTTCACTCTATAGAAGCCACCGTTTCAGGGACTTTGTCTGGCTGCAGTCGCTCTGAAGCCAGTTCAGTGAAGTTGTTTAATTAGGGA
Organism: Amblyomma mixtum; assembly: GCF_055824585.1. Classification (NCBI taxonomy): domain Eukaryota; kingdom Metazoa; phylum Arthropoda; class Arachnida; order Ixodida; family Ixodidae; genus Amblyomma; species Amblyomma mixtum. The sequence continues at coordinate 87,731,034 of NC_143019.1, read as the reverse complement.
GTACTTTGTATAAAGCGGACAGCACCCAAGATAGGAAGGATCCTGACAAGAAAACCGCTCAGCATATTTCTACTCAATCGTCTGTTGAGCGAATCGCACCAGTTCGCCAGAACAAGTTTGAAGAGGCGCGGCCACGAACACTCCAGGTATATCGGCAAGCATCTATCGACAGTAGACAGAAGGCAGGAAGATGCGATTCCTGACAACACAAACCAAAATAAACAAGGCTAGATGGGCGTACTGTCCATAGGTGTCGAGTTATTGAATTTTTCACTTTTTCTGTGACTTCTGTATCACACTGTACCTGAAGTGCGAAGCAATGCTTCTTCAAAATACCTTCAACACCCAACGTCTATCAGGAAATAATGATTGTCATCGGGAGATATCGCAACAAAGGTCATTGTGAATGTAAAAGCTCCAGTGCACTTTTTTCATGAGGTCCAGAACAGGAAAGGGAGGAGTAGAAAGACAGGTAGGCAGATGAGATCAGGTAGTTTTGAAGGTGATAAGGTGGCCGCAGCTTGCACATGACAAGGTTAATTGGAGAGATATGGGATAGGCCTTTGTACTGCAGTGGTCGCAGTTTGGCTAATGACGTTCACATTGAGTTTTCAACATTTGGTAGGCCTAAGCTAAGAAGAACACTCAACAGCCACATATTGTTCGGCAGTGAGCTTGAGCTCTGAAATGCCTCTTCATTGCGAGAACGTATTCCAAGGCACGGGCTGCAGGTGAAACAAAATTGAAATGAACATGCAAAATGCTTTGTGGACTCTTGGGCAAAAGCGCTTTATAATAGATTGCTCAAAGAAGCCCTTGTATTTTGTCGAAGCTTTCTTATCCTTTGTCAATAACCACTTCTTTTTTATCAAGCCTTGCTGTTCTTTCATGCTCACCTGGTGGACAGAGATAAACTATATCATACCTACGCGGCCATTTGTAAAACGCACGTGATACATGGCAGTTTGTAGTGTTCGAATTCTTAAAGAAATAAGTGATCTTTATGGTTATCACGTTAGCTTCAACCTAAGTTGTTGCCTAGGTGAGCTCTGCAGTGCAGAAGCAGAAGTCGGTGAAAATGTGGCGAGAAAACATTACAATGCGCTATTCCAAAAAGACTGACCGAAAGCTGCACCGCCATTTCGGCACCCTTCTCGAGTACAACAACCCGTTTCAAGTATGGGGGCACCTGCATGTCTGTCCATATTTCGGAAAGCTCGCAGATGAAGTCATTTCATGTGTGCGAGATCGGCGTTGGGCTCGCCTTGCTCGTAATTTTAAAAGCAGTTACAGTTCATTAAATACGCGCGATTACATTAGCGGCCAGTACAATTCAGTCACTCAGTGCTGCTAACCATCTTCGGCCATTATGCATCTCGCAGACTGCGAGCTGTTTTCACTTTATTCCTAATAAGTTCCAACGAACACCTGTCCCCCAGCTTTCGCAGCATCCCCACTTTGACATCTATTTCCACCACCGTAGGTACCGGTATGTCCAGCATTTTTTACACCAAATTTTCAGGCCTTTCCGGCCTTGTTTCCCTTATCATCCCCCTGGTTAACATGCATATATTGTGTCCGCAATGTCCACCGGGTTTCTCAGCATCCACAATATTGTTGCTATTATCGCCGCTATTGGAAAGAACATCATCATCACCGTTCCCACTATTTGCATCGTCTTCAAGCGTTGTTTCCATTATCGCCAACATATCCCCAGCATGCACGTGAAGTGCGCCACACAAGTGCGCCACACAAATGCGCCAAGTGTGAGCATTCTCACCGCTGTTGCCAGTATTAGCCCCTTGTGTTCCAGAATATCCGTCATCGTTCGCAACACTATCATTAAGTCTCCCTGTCTACCACGTGTTGTCTCCACTATAATCGCAATGGTATCAGCATGCGTAAAATTAATTTAATAATGCTGACTGTCTAAAAATTTCAATTTGTTGATCATTCTCATCATCAAGGGATCCAGAACATCCACCATCGTTATGATCACATCCGTCAAATCTCTCTTCTTATCAAATGTTTTCATCATTACCAGACTCCAGCATGTACAGAATAATTTACAGTATACTTACAAATTATTCCAGCATTAGTAACGGTAAAATTTCCACTAGGGCTGTCGACGCCCACCTGTAGATAACAGGATTACATCGAGCACACTCTCGAGAGTGCCCTTTGCGCTTCCCATATGTGAACTCGAGAATTATCGCTTACGACGTTCGACGAGAGCCCCTGTCATCCAAGAGGGAGTCACCTCACTTGGCTATCATGGAAAAAAATTATCTGGGGTTTAGCTTTCGTTAAACCTGGTAGGCTGCGTAAGCATCCATAGCGTTCCATTCGGGATCATCACCGGCGGTTATAGACGATTCGGTTTCGAGAGAAGCGCGGTGCGCCAGTCTAGCAGCGTCTTGAGCGTGCTGCTTAGGAAGCCGCTGTTTGCATTCTTCATCTGTCTTTGAAGCCCGTTGTCGTTTCCTGGCTTCATCAAGCCGACGTAGCCTCCCTTTCAGTTTATCAGGCGGCATAAGACGGAGCTGTTGTTGTTGTTGTGACTGAGAGAAGGATGAAAAGGAAATTGCACGGGCCTGCTACTGGCTCGAGCCAAGCCACCACCGCTGCCACGTGCAGATAGAGGAGAGTTAGAAGAGCAGAGGAAAGAGAAAAAGGAAAGAAAAGACGCGCGTCGCAGCAACAACTGCGTCCGCCGGAGCGGACGCTGCTCAAAAAACAGATAAGCGGCCGAAGCCGCGCTCAGCCGTCAAGCGAGCGAACGCATTTTATACCCCCCTCCCCCCCCCCCGTTCTCCAGCCTCCTCTCCACTCTCCGCAGCTGGCGAGAGCGCGGCGTAGTGCGCCGTTCCTCGCGCCGCCCTTCAAGGTCAAACGTGCCTCGCGGCCGCCCCGACGCGAAGGGCTGAAACCTGTCGTAATATTGCTTGCGCAATAAAACGCAGTCCCGGTCTTCGGTAACCAAAATTTTTACCCCGTACACCAAGTGCGGAGCAATGGGAGAGCCGGCTCACCAGCTGCGAGCTAGAGGCCCAAAGGGCACTCATAGCACACGCAAGCGAGGTGGCCAGACTCAGTGGAGCCCTGGACTAGGGGACCACCCAAGGCTAAGGAGGCAACCTCAAGACTTGAAGAGAAGACTTGAAGAAGACCTCCACCGCAGGCTAAATCTTATAAATCAATAAAGTTTCTACTCACTCACTCACCCCGTTCTTGATGGCCATTTTACTTTTTTGTCTTTCATCGTGCTAGTTGGTAGTCATTTTTTTTTGTTGTGCATAAAGTCGTTCGATGGGTTGCTCCTCGCAAACTCTTAGCAACAACAAACATCACTGTTTTTTTGCCTCTTATCAGTGAATGATGAATTAGCAATCAATTTTTCCTTTTTTTTCTTGGCGCATGGAGCAATTCCTTCGATGTAACAGACCTTCTTTCAGGATAAATTCTGGGTTCTAAGCGTGCGGTTATTTTAAATATTTAATTTTTTTGTCTAGCCGATGCTGCAGCTGTTCAGTCACAGGTGCCCCAAGCCTGTCAACTCCTCTAAGTCGGAAGCATTTTCTTGAAGTTTTTCGTATCCGTAAAGTAACAGCTGGCGAAATAAGCTGATTTAACGCGATTACAACTAACGATGCTCTCTTTTGTCCTGTTATAAATTGGTATATATGTTGCTTCGTAGTGAAGCTGCTGCGTTATGCATACTCCGTGTGTAGTGCTGCTTAAGTCTGTAATGGTTTAATTATACGCTGTAATTATACGCGAATACGCTGCAAGCACAGCTTAGCGCGCTCGTATCGCGCAGCGCTTCTAATCTTCAACTTCCTCGAGTAACGCGTTTCAATGCAAGGTTCCTGGAGTCTCCGCGTTTCCCTAATGAGTTTTCTTTCACTCCCTCAAAGGGGAACCGCGGTGAAAGGCTCGGCAGAGGCTTTCAAGACGGAATGTGAGGCCTGGTGAGACAGATTTGCATACGCCCAGGTGCGCGCGGGGATATGTTCGGCCGAGTTGGCCTGATTCGACGCTGCGTACATTCGCCAACTACACGAACCGGACGCAAATCGGAACCGGCTCAATTACGCGCGCACTCTTGCTCCTGGCCATTCATGCACCATTTAATGCACCATTCATTTTCTTCAAAGTACTTGAGGTCAGAGATTTTATAAGCTGAGCATGGACGCCTCGAATAGACTGAGTTCTTTTCGGCACCGGCACCTGTTAGCGGCATTTTTCCTATACCACCTATGGATGTTACAGGCACTGGTTGATTTCTCTTTTAGTACGCATACCCAACAATTTTGAACAGATGTATTTTTGAACGGGAAACACTTTATGAGCGCAATGTTTTAATATAATGTAAGATTTTACAACAGAAATTAATATATCCGCAAATCTCCCGACGGCAGTCTTTTTTTTCTGTTAACATTTTTAGTATCGTGAAAAGCATTTCCCGTTGGTTTTCTATGGCAGTATTAACTACTCGGTACGATCGATGGAAACACGTGAAAAGAAAGATTTTGTTACGCGTCCGAAGAATCGACTATTACCTTCAATATTTCCATATCAGTATTTTACAATTTTTCAATATTCAAATTTTTGTCCCCGAATGTTGAACATGATAACGTTTATTTGTGCTTTCGCCGGATTCTGTGGCGTCCTCAGCCAGATTAGAATTTCATCAAGGTGGCGTCACTGGTACCGTTGACTAACTTGTCGGTGTTACCGAAGTGTGTGAGCAACTACTACGAAGTGCTGCAGCAGTCCTTCATTTACAATAGAACTCGACTCTTCACAAACACTTTCCCTCTCGTGCTACCTTATACTATATAATGTTATTAAATGACCAGCAAAAGAACACTGTCAGGTCTGTGATGGTTATCCTGAGACGAAACACACGGGTCACATCATCGAGCCCAACTATCGCCACAATCCCTCCGTCTTGACCTCCTTCCTACTTATGTACACCCCGCCAAGTGGAGCTGATATGGGTGCCTGCGCACTCCGGGAGTCCCGGAAACGAGGCCGCCATTCTTTTAGTCCGAGGTTCTTTAAACCGGGCTCAGGGGGCCTCGGATCGGGGATTCACGATGGAGCGCATGCACACATTCAGCGAGCTGACGCAGTCCTACAGAACCTCACGCCAGCTCTACCCCCACCCCACTCCTCCCTAAATAACAAACAACCAACACTGGCGCCGACTACAGACACACACTCTCGCCTCACCCCTTAACCTAGCCCACTATCATCCCTCCTTACACACTCGGGCATGCGCCCTATGCCCAGAACCCTTCGCCTCTTCCCTCCACATCCTTTCCCTCTGCCCGGCGGACCCTCCCCCGCGGGACCTAGATAACCTCAAGACCTGGGAGGACTGGGGGACCCTGCTGCGCTCGGAGGACCCGTCCGTGCAGACCATCGCCACCGGCCGGACTGCCAGTGCTATGGACCTCAGGAACATAAACACTTCAGTGCAGTGGGGTCGTGCGGGGACCCTGGGGCGCGCCCCGAATTCCTCTTCAAATAAAGTTTCTCTCTCTCTTATACACGGAATAGTTGGGCCACTCCAGTACCAGCCTTGAGCCCCATTCTCTAGCCTCTGCTAGAGAATGTGCCAGGCTCTGTGTACGGGTGTTAGTTGCTGCGCCCTTCCAGTTTTTTTTTTTTTACTAAATCGACCCCCATCTCGAATCAAGACTCCCAACCAGAATTTCTCACCATCTGGAAACACTATCAGCGACCACGTCTGAACGCAGCATTTACAAACGGATTGCGATGGCCTTTCGAACATACGAATAGTCCGCTCTGTGACAACTGCGGCTCGTAGAAACTGTGGAGCATATCCTGCTTGAGTGTCCTGTGTATGCTGACGAGCGTGCGCATTATGAACAGTGCATGGAGAAGCTCTCCCCAGTGCGTCCAACAATGAACAGTGCTTTAGGTCCCTTACCTGCCCTAGGCAACAAAGACATGCAATGAACTTTTTGTTTGCATATCTAAATGACATTGGACATACAGAAAAGCTCCAATTTGACTTTGTATATTAACCTTACTGATTCTTCAAGCAGGGAACTTTATTAAGCCCATTTGTCGGACTATGCACTTCATCATTACCTATGTTACATCATTACTCGCCGATGCATCATAATACACTTTTAATGGCCGCATTTCATGTTCTCCCTTTTTTATTTTCTTTATTTTACCTTTTCTTCACTTCCGTCTTTGTCTGCCAAATTCCCTTCCCCATGCAGAGTAGCATTCCAGTGATTTTTAAACGCCGGCTAAATTCTGTTTTTCATTAAAGGGTTTATCTCTGTCCATTAATGGACACGAAAGAATCGAAGCATTTCGTTAACTTGCATGCTGCTTTTTGCACATGGCGGAATATCTCCATGTGGCTATACTTCTAACTACTCTAATTCTGCGGAAACTGCGCAGTGGCCCTCCTGCTGCTGGTAATATGCACTTTACACGATAGTGCAGATTACTTGTAGTTTTGTTCTTAGTTGACGCTTCTTACCGCCCGAACTTTGTTGGTATCGAGTAGACAGTGACCACTAGAGGCTATTTCATGCTCCAGACAACAAGCACAGCGGCGGCCCAACGGTTAGAGCATCCGCCTCGCATACGGAAGGTGCGGGGTTCGATTCCCACTGCCACCAGGTACCCACCGGGGATAAAATGGGAACAAGCCCTCCCCTGACCCAGCACTCGGCCGCTTTGGGGTGAAATTCTAGGGAAATGGGTCTCCGACCCCACCTTGAGAAGACAAAAAACACCGTGTGCAATGGGCCGTAGCAAGGTTCTCTTTGGCCCCATATGCCTTTGTGCCATAAAAATACATCATCATCACAAGCTCCAGGGAACAGTTTGCTCAATAAAAACCGTGCTTCCACCCATGAGGCGGTTGTCTGGGTGCTGTCTGCGTCCTGAGACAAGTGCCTCGACAAACTGCGGACAGGTGCATATCGCAACGGATGCCCTGGGTAAGCAATTATGCCACTCTTGCCCTCCGTTGCCATTGGCGTCTTTCACCACCGTGCGATTCTACCGCAGAAAAGGAAAGCGCTCTGTATCGATCTTCTCAGCCGTCTCCGAGCCGTGAATATTTTAGCGCCTCTTGGCCGCACGCGTAGGCAAGATTGATTGGGCGCCGCGCAGCAGAGGAGAATCGGGCCCGCGCTGCCAGTGGAGGTCATTTTTGGAGGCCGGAACACCACCGCGATGGTTATCATGATCTCAGTTGCGATAGCATAAAGTGATACAAGATGATGCCAGATAAGACGGAGATATGTTTTTGGCTACCCCAAGAAAGATACGGTGCTGCCGGTATAGATTATCCTTTTTCCGCCCGAGCCTTCCCGACGGTCTTCATTGTACCTACGCAGTTCTAGAGGGATGTCTTGAATCAGACAGTACCGTATTAGAGTCTGCGGCAGGTAAGACAAAATTACATTGTTTGCCCGTTTCTTCCCGACCCTTTTTTAAGCGTTGGCAGTGGGATGGACCTGCGTATGCATCGTTAAATAAAAAAAAAAGTCTGACAGACCGTCAGTTTCAGGACATAGTGGTTAAATTATGACGGTCTGCTTAGCCACCATCGGTTCCCGAAGTCGCACTCGTTCACTTCTTTCGATGCGTACACGCATAGCATAAGACAACAGACACCTATAGCATACCATGCCCTGTGTTACTGTTACTGTTACCGGAGTACTCGGAGCCCGCGCGCAGTCAGTGCGCATGCGCAAATCATCTTGACAGCGCCAGATGGTGCCAGGTTCTCGGCAGCTGCGGCATCGGGACCAATCAGCGTGTGCTCACCGGCGGTGGGCGGGTTCCCGACACTGCGGTTACGGTAAGACGTACACGGTATGCTAAAGGTGTCTAATGGAGGCTTTCATCATAGCGTAGACGAATACCGCTTTACACAGCGATTCCTGCGCACGTGCAGTGCAAGAGGCGGGGCCACTGCGTGTCCGTAGCCAGAATCATCCAGTAGAGTGGTATACGTCTACGCCTAGTAAATATGTCATTCCTGAACTAAAACCACTAATAAGTCTTGATAAAGAATTCCAGAAACGGCAACAAGAATTAATACGCAGGGGGGCTGAGCTCAGCACCTTTTCCGTCGTATACTTCTAGTATACTGCTGCTGGCGACAGGATGAAAGCTCCCAGAGAGAGAGAGAGAAAGAGAGAGAGAGGCCCTTTAGTGAAAAAGCAGAGAATTTAGCCGGCGTCTAAAAATCGCTGGAATGCTTCTCTGCGTAGGAAAGGAAATTTGGGAGATAAAGGCGGATTAGATCGGTGCGGTAAAGTTGAAATAAAAAAGTGGGAAAAGATAAAATACAGTCATTGAATGCGTACTACGATGCATCGGCGAGTAGCGACGGCACGTATGAAATGATGAAGTGTAGAGTCCGACATATGAGCTAATAAAGTTCACTGCGTGAAGAAAGGTTGAGGCAAACATGCAAGGTGGTATTATAGCTCGTCAATATGTCCAAAGTCACACCATGATGCTGAGTGGAAAATGCAACAGTGTTAGTTGTGACGGCTCCCCCCTCCCCCTCCCCGCCCCCTGCCACCCCCAGCTAAATAAAGCGCGTAATCGATAATATAACAAAATTTCTAAATTAACAGAAGCGTTGTGTTTTGGGCGAGTTGGCTCCTCATGCTTTTAGAAATTTTTGCACACGCAATCGACTGGACATGAAAGCGGACACACACAGGCCAAATTATGAATGATTGTGGCTAATTACAGTATGATGAAAGTCCCAAACAAGAATTGTCCAGGCGACCAAGTCGCCTGGAAATCAACTGATTGAGCTACCAAATGCGTATTTTTGACGTTCGATATTTCTAACCCTATTGCCGGTAACGAAAACTAAAAAAAGAAACAAAAACGGGGTAACCTTCGATGTTGACGGCCTTCAATTTCGCAATATATATTTTCCCCTCACACTCTAAAATAAAGGATGAATCAAGTAATTTTATTCAGTTATTCGCCTTATTATTGATCAAAAGCAGGTACCTAAAGTCCCCTTTGCTGCGCAATCCACATGCACAAACCGCACCGACGTATCTCTCAGGGTAAAATAAAAATATGTAAACGTTAAAGAAGTCGCTCTGCATATGCTTCTTTCTAGGTCAGCGCAAATGTGCATTACTCGACAACCGCCACAGGTAAAGCAAAAGTTACAACATTGTTCTCGACGCATATGCACTGACTGCGGGGCTCGACTCTATTCATGAAAAAAATAAATAAACGCGGCAATGACAGCCGCCTACGCTCGTAGAACGCAGCTTGCCGGAACTGTCAAGCCTTATATAAAACACTCACTGTTCTCCCAACATGGATACAGAAACCCGCTCCCAAGCCCACCCCAGCACCCGCCTCGGAATAGGCGCGTGTGCAGAGTCACGTGCGGAGAACGACGCACTCGGTCGATCGATGTCGACAGCGCGCAGTGATGTCCCCCAGGGCCGACACGCGGTTCTATCTCCAGGGCCACGGGTTAGTTCCAACAAAGAGCGGGTAGAAACGATGCTCGTTTTCTGTTACAGTCGTCCGTGCGCCAACGTCGCTTGCCACGCAGTTACGGGCGTCGCTCAAAGAAAATGCGCAGATGCATGCCAAGAGATATACGGCATGAGGAATATTGTAATAGGCCATGGACACGCAGTTATACATTGCAGATCAGAAAGACAAATGCCGAACAAAAGCTGAGAAATAGAAAAAAACAGCAAAGAGAGCCCCGGTGGTGTTTGAGGAAAGGAAATGGCGCAGTATCTGTCTTACATTTCTCTGTAGACACCTGAACAGCGCGGGCCACCCAAGGTAACCTGGGCCACATGAAATCATGCCTGCAAGCAGCGGCGACCCCAGTCGAGGACTACGCGGCCTGCTGCGTACTCTAGTGTTCCCCAGATAAATCGGAATTTGTGCACGTACGTCCCTCCCCTCGGGACACAACTCCGCTTCGCATCAGTCTCCCCTCGGCACCTATCCGGGAGGCCAAGGAGATCCGCGTCCTTGGCCTCTTCATACACAACCAACGCAAGGTCGACACCAGCCTAGCCAAACTTCGCACGATAGGAGACCAGGTGGGCCACATGGTCCGCCGGGTCTCCAACAAGCGGGGCGGATTACGAAGCGAGGATGCACTGCGGCTTGTCCATCCTGTCGTAACGAGTAGAATCCTCTGCTCGACCGCCTACTTGCACCTGTGCAAACACGACATCCACCGGAAAGTCATCAAGCGGGCTCTCGATCTCCCGGTCACCACGTCCAACCAGAGATTTCTGGTTTTGGGCATGGTGAACACATTCCGGGAGCTTCGAGAAGCCCACTTAGTCAACCAATACACGCGTCTTGCACAGACCACGGCTGGTCGCCGCCTCTTGGACCGGCTACACACCAAACACGACTACCACATTGAGGAAAGGGAGAGAGTGCCAGAACCCTGCTGACGTGCCCTCCGGGTCCTACCCCTTCCCCGCAACATGTCCAGAGAAGACCATAGCGGTCGTCGCCAGGCGCGCGCGGAAGCGTTGGCGCGATACTATGGTCACCAACAACACGTGTATTACATGGATGTTATCGGACCACACCACGCGGGGTGGTACACGGCCGCAGTAGCACAGAACTCAAACACACTTAACGGGCTCACTTTAAAAGCCTACAGCGCAACACACGCGGAGGAGATTGCCATTGCTCTGGCTCTCACTAATCCCAAGTCGAAACACGTCCTCACCGACTCACGAGGGGTCTGTAGGAACTATGAGCTGGGTTTGGCTCCCCCGCTTGCCTGGCGCATGCTGCAATATAGCTCCGGATATGAAGATCCAACTCCACGTAACCCGATTTGGGCCCCAGGTCACCGGGGATTCCAGGGAAAGGAAGGCGCCGATCAGGCCGCCCGCGCACTCCCTCCCCGAGTTATCTCCCTGCCTTTGGAAGCCTGCTCCCAATCAGACAGTCTGTACCTTACATTCAAACACATCACCAATTACTACAAGGAGGAGCACCGGCGCTACCCGGCCCCTTGTAAGGGACTGAAGCGCGCCGACGATCGCCTCCTCATCAAAATTCTTACTAACACTGTACTGTGCCTGGCGATGCTTAAGCATGTCAGCACATCCTTTGATGGAGCGTGCGAGTTCTGTAGAGAGGTGGCTGACACCTTCCACATGGTTTGGGCGTGTCAATCAAACACATGTATCCCCCCCAACTACACCAGAGAGGACTGGGAGGCGGCCCTGCTCGGCTGTCAAGCCCTCAAGACTCAAAAGGTCTTGGTAGAACGGAAGCGGGCGGCGTTGCTTGCCAATGGGGCCCCAGAATAGGGGCTCCACCTAGTATTGTGAGGGGAAAAGACCAGTACAGGCCTACCCTAATCACCTCTCTGTAACAATTTAATAATAGATAAATGCTTTTCACCACCACCACCACCACAACCACTGTAAGGGAAGGGACCCCTTGATTTTGAAGAAAGGAAAGGCGCATAACTGGGTCCTTGGGTCAGTGGACACCTCAATTCTGCTTTGAGGTAAGTACGTGGAGGTGGTGTCCAGCTGTAAATATAGACCTTTTCAAAATGGGCTCCCTGGGCGCTGCCATATTGTTCCCTGGACTGCAGTGGGCACCTCCCGCTAGCCCGGTGGAAGCGGCGAAACGCCTCCTCTCTGGACTGCTAGAAACCGGTTCCGCCGCCGGAAACAACATGGCAGCACCCAGGTTGGAAAGGTGTATATTTCCTGCTTAGAAACTCTAAAACGCCATTCATTTTTTATATTGTTAATAACCCAAGGGAAATTACATGAAGAGAGACCAACCAGACGTGTGTCCATTGGCTACCATTTTAAAGGTGGCTGGTGGAACGAAAACAGTGGGAGGAGAAAGATAGAGAGAGAGAGAGAGAGAGAGAGTGATAAAACGCATGCTCGAAAGGATGTATGTTCTGTACATTAACGGTAGCCGAGGCTTTGAGACTTAACTCCGTGGAATTCTTGACCTACGTGCATTTTCTGAAACTTTCACGGTATGCTCTGCTGGGTCTTTTGACCCTTTGTATCAAATTTCGAAGCTGGATGGAGTTTAGTTTCCAGCGCATATGTCTTAAAACTGTCCGTTTCGTGGCCTCAATCCGGGCGATTTCTAGAGAAAACCTTGCGTGTGTGACGTTATGCGCTACGCGACTGCCTATATTTTCTCTGCGTAGCTGAAAAATAAAAAAAAATCATCTTTATTTTTGGTTATTTCTGACAATTCACAGCCAAACCTTTCACTTACAGTCGTCAGTTGAACCAACCAACGCGCACAAGGGAGTTTTTGAGGCAGTATCCGTGACGTCATACGTCGGTCCGACGTGTTGTCATAGTTTGGTCGAAACCCACTTTCGGTTTTCTCATTTTTGTTGCTGTGCAATTGTGGTCCTTATTATTCTGAAAATATCATGAGCCACAACTGAAATAGGTAGGTCCGTGAAGCGTAATGCGATGGTCAGATTGTAGTTCGGGGCGTGTTTAAAGGATAAGAACAATTTCCTCGCCCGTATCAATGACGAATCGCGGGTTTAATCCCAATTAACTGCAACTGACGAGGCTCAAGAACGGACAGAGCGGTTTTGCACACTCAAAGTGGAGATAAAATAAACACGAAAGTACTACTGTAGCAATCCACAGCGCGGGGAACCCGCCCACGGAAATTCCCTTTATTTGCCATGGAATATAGCGGGTAAGGATGGGATTGACGGGATGGGATTTTTCTTCAGTCGTTTTCAGGCCTGCCTATAGTAAATTCAAAAATGTTTTAAAAAATGGCTGGGGTTCAGCTAGTTATACTGGCGAAAGCTCTGTTAAGCATGTTCTCCACTCTCAAATTAAATGCCAAGGTCAAAGGTCAAGGTCATTCACTCAATGGTCACAGTCATATAATGCCGTGGTCATACTACCATTCCACCACACAGTTAAGTTCGGTTTGACCTTGTGAGGCATTGAAGGTCATCGCCGATCTGGTGCCCACTGTGTCAAATCAAATGTCAAGGACACGTACCTAATGGCCATAGTCATATTGACACGCGGTCATACTGCTACAGCTTGGACCATATACCACCATGGAGTTAAGTTCGGTTTGACCTGGTGAGGCATTGAAGGTCATCGTCAATCTGGTGCCCACTGTCTCAAATCAAATGTCAAGGACAGGTACCCAATGGTCATAGTCATATGGACACATGGTCATACTGCTATAGCCTGGGCCACATACCACCACGCAGTTCAGTTCGGTTTGTTCTTGCGATGCATTGAAGGTCACTGTCTCATCCACATCGAAATCGGAAGTTGTACTCCGAGCAGTAGAGCTTGGCTCTAAAATATACGCTGGAGTTGACCTTTAACACGTTCGTTCACTCCGTCGCGGATCACCGGAAGGTCACGTCATTTATCCATGCTATGCGGTCTCGAATATTGCGTCAGATAATGAAGCCACAGGTGTGATATTATTGTGAGCTCTAAGGAGGAAGACATCGCTATAAAATCTGCCCCACGGTTTCATCGTGGGACCCAGTATTTGTGACCGCACAGCAAAAAAAAAAAATGACTTGACCTATGACGCAGTGAACGTATTAAAGTACCGCACTAGCAGTCGAAAATATCTGCGCAGCATGGAACGGGCTCCATCAGCATTGCCAACAACGGGACGTCGTAGCGGACACCTAGGATGTGCTCGATGGTTTCATCACACCCGCAAGTGAGAGCCAATCAAACACAGGCGCTATACAGTAAGGACGCCGAGCGCAAAACGCGGAATAGAATGGCCCACTAACGACGTGCACTTTATGCGACTATAAAAAGACGCAGTCGTCGGCCGCCTAATGTGGAAAAAGTTTTAGCATAGCTTGATTACTTAACAACCTCGTAAAGGGGCCCGTAACATCGTCGCGCCGTGTAGCCGGGAGCGTCAGCGCTAGTGGCAGCATGTTTTAAGGGGGCTGTCAACGTAACCATCAAGCGCTTTTATTGCGATGCGGGACTGGCACTCAGCCTAACTCCTGCATTAAAGGTACTACCCCCGACGAAAAGGCTGTGAGGCAACGTTCTTTTTGTTGTAGCTAAAAACAGCCGCTCATGCATGGAGAGAGAAGCCAGGGCTTATGTTTTACGCAATCGCATGTGTGTTGCCTTTCTCCCCGGGATCCTTGAGTAGAGTTCCGCTCATTTCAAGAAGGCCGAGCTTGAGCGAATGACGTCATGTTTCAAATAAAAAAAAGTAACCTTGCTAGAGCACGCGGGCCTACCAACTGCGCATGGTACACAACTCAATCCCTCGCGAGTACAAACGATGATGGACGAAACTTGAGTTCCACAACACACAAGCAATGCATGCCACTCACTAACCTCCGAACGGATGCCACGGAGACAAGCTTATGCAGCCATTATCCAAGGGTGTCCCGTGAAGGGTAATGACGAATGTTAACACGCAGTTTTCTAACAGTATAATGGGGCTATGCATACAGTCTATGGCAGGCGCAACCCAAGAGGTCTATTGAAATTTCTGATAGTTGAAAAACTTCTTTAGTGTAATAACAGTTCCGTGGCATAATGCTCAAAATGTACTTCTAATGTTGTTTATAGTTATGATTTCGCCATTATAGTAACATTTATAGGGCAATCTAAAAAGAATGTTCAATTTAAAAGTTGAGCTAATGTTTACAATGCAACATAAAGCAAAGGTCAATAGTTACCGTTATCACAACGCTTGAGAAGACAGCGTTAGCCCAATATTTGCACTGGACCTTTAAGTAACGTTGATGGCACAACATATAACGTGAGTTTTCAATTTTTAACGCCATGGTAATGTTACAATGTAACATGTAATGTTACCGCAACGTATACAACAATTTTATAACGTGATTTCAACGCATGGTGCAACCTGGGGTGGCTTCCTACTACATTTCGGCTTAGTTGTGAGAACTGAGAGCACCACAGAGTGTTATTATGTTTAGACACTGCCTCTTGAGCAGGAATTCTGGGCAAAGTATTCCTCGTTTCGTCCTTTACCAAGGGCTGCAAATTATTTCGCGAGGCGAAGTGCCTTGCGAAGAGAAAAAAAAATAGCAACTGTGTTTTTTCACGCGGAGCTAGCGATTTGTTGCAGAAGAAACCGACACTTGAAATTTGTAATCGAGCGAACTGTCCTTCACACAATCCCTCTGTACCAATAGTTCGTTTCGAGACTACCCACCACGGCTCCCAGCTGAGGCGGCCACATTTTGATTGGAACAGAACATTTCGGTGCGCGCTAATAAACCAGAGATGGTTGGAATCATTTTGAGACCTCCACCACAGTTTCATCATAGCCGGCAGTGCAGATCTGGCGAGTAATTATCTTTTAACCAAGCATTTCAAAATACAGAAACCACAAAAACCAGGTATGAGCTCAGCATGGCAGCGTGGAACCGGCAACATAAGCAAATGAGTGCCAAAAATGAAACAAATAACAGAAGTTATTAATATTTACTGTCACAGAAACGCTCTTGGCAGTAGAGATAACATTTAAGAACGAAATATGTCGCCACTTTTTCCGATTTACTCCAATTTTTCCGATTTTCCGATTTTTCCGATTTGCGTAGATTACGTCCGGTCGGCCCTTGAGTTTCTTGGCTAGAACATGCGCTCTGGCTGTGCGCCTTCCTTCGTGGTGGAAGCGGTGCATGCTTTGCGGTGATGGTTTTACCGTGATTGCCTTTCTGATGATGGACGGGATTCGGCGGTGTCCGCGTTGAGCGCTTCCGCGTTTATTTCGAGCCTTACTATGATCGCTTTACCCGCTCTGGTGCAAGCTAGCCTGAGCTCTTGCATTCTCTTTTGGGCCTCAGTCACTTCGTCTAGCGTGTTGTGTAGGCAAAGTTGCAGTAGCTTGTCGGTGGAGGTGTTGAGGAGTAGGCCTGCCTAATAAGTCCTTCTGTTTTGAGTTTTTCGGCGTTGTATAAATGTAGTTGGGAGGGGGAAGGGGGCGTAGGTCACTCTTCTTATGACAAAAAGCCTGCACCAATCGGCATACATCATTTTCCTCAGCGCATCTTTTCCTGTTCGCTATGCGTCGGTTCATTCTAATGGTGTGGTGTACCAAGGCGTTTAGCTTTCTGATGATTTCGGTGTTTTTGCGGTTCCAAGTATCCGAAAGGATTTCACTTGTTGAAAGGCTCGGGGGCTGTGCGCAGCTCCTGGAACAGCCTAGCAGACGACGGCCGCCGCGGCCTGGGCTTCGTGCGCCTGCGGCAACTCTCGGCGAGCTTGCCGATTGGTTCCGTCATAGGGCGCTGATCGAGCGAACGGTCGATGCTCGCGTGATACCGTTAAAACCTGTGAGTGAAATAGCTTATTGGATGAGCTGAAATCCTCAGGGAAAGAGACAAGTACTCTGTCCTTATGTCGCAAGGCATGCTTGGACATGGATATATTGGAAGAACGTGACAGTTAAGGGTAGATTATAAAAATGCGCTTTCTGTGAAAACATTTCAGAAATTAGACGAAAAATAATAATTGTCTGAGGAGAACAAGAAGGTTTTAACGCTCATTGCTACAATGTGTGCTCTCAAACGTGAAGTCTCGCGGTTCGCCCAAATGCTGTTGTGTTTACGAAATCGCTGAAAGCCACCACTGTCATCATCATGACTAGCTTGGCTACGCCCACTGTATGACAAATGCCTCTTTCGTATCTCTCCAATTTACCGTCTCCTGTGCCAGCGGTTGCCACCCTATTCCCGCAAACTTCCTAATCTGTCCACCCAACTGTCTACCGTCCCCTGCTAAGCTTGCCTTCTCTTGGAATCCAGTCACTTACTCTTAACAACCATCGCTCATTCTGCCCAAGCCCATTTCTTCTTGATTTCGATTGGAATGTTATTAACCTGCGTTTGTCCCCTAACCCATCTGCCCTCTTGTCTCTTAACTTCACACCTATCAGTTTACTTCCCATAGCTCGCTGCGTTGTCCTTAACTTAAGCGAACCCTCTTTGTTAGCCTCCACGTTTCTGCCCCGTGGGTGAGCACTGGTAAGATAATGCTTTTATATACTTTTCGCTTGACGGATATTGGCAAACTGCCTTTTAACATCTGGAAGAACCTGCCAAATGTGCTCCACCCCATTCTTTTTCTTCTGTTGTTTAACTGTCGTAGTCCGGTCTGCGGTCACTACGTGCCTAAGTAGACACATTCCTTTGCCAATACCAGCGCCTCGCAGTTCTGAGGTATCAAAAAAAAAATAAGAAGGGCTGGTCGCGTTATGGGAGCGAATAATTTTTCCCAAAAGTAACCATTAAAAACAAATGCAAACTGCACAGCCACCCACGATTGTGGTACGAAACGTGAAAAAGCATTTTCTAATGTAGCGATTTGTAGCATTTAGGTTTTGTCATCAGTTATGTTTTCTATTATCGGCATACATAAAAGAGAAACAAGCACAAGCTTCAATGCCTCTGTCATTAAAACGCCCGGTGATTTGTGGGAGTGCTTTCAGGTGAAAAATTTAACAAATGGATATCGTGAGCAAAAACGAATGTTTACTGCAAAATAATTTTTGCCACGTACGCCAGGATATGACAAACGGCTGTTACACTCAGCGACACCCATTCCACATATTAAGACTTCGAATACATCTGCTGGGCATGGTACTTTTTAGTTTTCAGTTCATCAATCAGTTTCAGTTTATTATTATAACGTGTTACGACATCGCGCACCGCAACAATAATATCACAGACGAGTGTAATGTAGTCATGCGCTGAAATGGAAGCGTCGAATGGTTATTATAACGCGAAGAAAAAGTGTAAACAACAACGATTCGAAGTGCCCTGTTCAGCAAGGCTCTAGATCAATATTTTTCCACTTCTTACCCAAAGCATAGCTACTTTGTTTTTAGTGGTAGAAGGGATTTATCATCGCGCCGTGCAGTTTGGTTTTACAGCATAGCACTCACTCCGAGCAATGAAAGATGGCACGGGTCTCGACGCTGAGACGCATTGTATGATTTATGCGCTGTGCCGAAGGTACGAGTAAGAAATTAGCGCTGCATGCTTTGTAACTCATCATCATCATATTTCATTTTCATCGTGCGATACATGTACAGCCTTTGTCAGAAGTTTAGAGCCCAGGGGTTTACTTCTGGGCCACGCTGCTTTGCTCGCAATGCACGCTCAGCGTCCCAAATCTCCTGAATGTAAGAAGATTTTTCGTCCTGCTCCCTCCGATGCGTAGGACTTCCATGAGTGCTACAGGAGCGCCACAATAGTGCTTTGAAGCAAACCCCCTGGGCTCTAAACTTTTGACAAAGGCTGTACATACATAGATATCGGTATTACAGGAGGAGGCCCAGAAGCAAACACTGTTTTGAGCTGAGTGGACTCTGAATTCTTCTTAATGGTCGTGCTTATTTTAAGGCGAAAACCTTTAATGGCTTATGCTCGTAGCCATGACTCTGTACGTCCGTCCGTTGCATCTGAAGTGAAAGCGATAACTAGTCATTACTAGTCACAAGTCATGAGTAACTAGTCATTACCTATAAAAAATCCTAAAATTTGGTGCACGGCGAGAATCGAGCCACCGTCTGTCCGTTCCATAGCCGAGCGCGCTAACCACTATGCTACTCCTGCTTTCTCCCAATGCATATGCAGTTCTCCTTGTCTAGCTGTAAGGGCGCTGGAGAGCGTTGCGGGAAACGCTTTCGCCTCATCGCACTTTAGATCACCAAAGTGCCCCCTCAATATTTTTATGCGTAGCATATTGCAATCACTCAGTTCAGCCCTTGGGCGCGGCCGGGCAGCCACCAAACCACGAGACGTCACGTCACGTGATGACGTTACGTCACTTAACCACTTGAAAAAAAATAATAAAAAAATAAAAAGAGAAAAGAAGGAAAGAAAAAGGCAAAAAAATAAATAAAAAAGGACGGCTCAGCATGGTGGCGGTTGCCACCGCCCCGTTTCAAAGGGGGCGCTCCTATCCATCCATCCATCCATCCATACGTCACGGAGGAAAAGCTGCTGAGAAAATCGAGTGTCGCCAAGCAATACCTCGCGCAAAAAGACCGCGCAATATGCAACGCATTCTTGGCTAAGCCTGGGCACCTTTTTTTATACATAGCTTAGTAAAGTAAGCTATTCGCTTCCTTTCCGTTGTTTTGTCAATCGAGAAGATATTAGTTATTAGGCTCTGAGTAGTGTTGCACTAGTTTAACCAGCAGCGTTGTCCCGGCGACATGCATTTCGTGTCCACCCTGAGCTTCTTTTTTTTTTGCTGTTTGTTAAATTAACTGAATGGACCCACTCGTACAGGCCTCTAATCAATAACTATGAGGTGGAGTTTTGTGAGGGCAGATGTGGTACGTGGACTAGGCTATAACTACTTTAGATCTGCCGGAGTATGCTCGTGGCACTGGGGACACCAAATGCGTCGGCCATGGCGTGCACGTAATGGCTCTAGTAAGACCTGCTCACGTCGCAAGGCTTATGCGGTTTGGATAGTCACAAAAGTAAGTGAAAGAGGAGAGGGGGCTTGCGTTGTCTCGTCAGTGGTTAGCTTAATGGAAGAGCAGGTTTGCGTGACTTGTGCTCATTTCCTGTGCTTTTCCTGATCGTGGATACCCTGCCAGATAATGGGTGAACTTACCCAAGGCCGGCAGCTGTTCCAATAAACTATCGTTACTGTGTGTCAATAAATATCCTGCCACTGCCTCCGTGCGCTTCCTCGAGGTACCGGATTCCGATTCTCCCTCACTGTCATTGAGCTAACTTGGCCTTCTGTGCATAGCACCTTGTAAACAAGACTGAGCTCTTTAGGAACCGGTACAGTATAGCACTAAATAAATTTACGGAGTGAACAGCACTACTCGCTATTATCAAGATACATCATCGTTGTCAAGGCTGCTTGCTTTTTCTTGGGGTCCCTGACGAGGTATTAGTAAAGAAGATATTCCGGCTAATAATGGTTATGCTTGCCATTTATTCGTCTGTCTTTACTTTATCGCTTTCTTATCACTTTATCACTTATCGTTATCACTTTCTGTTTGGCGTGTGAGACACGTGCGACAGTTCATACAACGTTCGGCGTAGATCACTGAAGTCGGCGCAGCTTACCTGCAGGCCGCCTAGTCTCTTTAATTAAGTACACTGCGACCGACAGTGGTGTTCATCTAGATCCGGACGGCCACCAAGTGTGTATCTTTGAGTCGCCGCTGCCGCCGAGCTTTTTTCTTTGATGGGAAAAAATTTGGCCTAAGTTTGTTAGCAATAACTGATGAACAATATTTTTCAGTGTATCTGTGGGCCATCTTGCCTGAGGGCCGTCTCTGCAAGGAAAAAAATTGGGCTGGCGAGTTGAATAAATGTGAAAATTTGGGGCTGTTTAGTCAATAATAGTCAATAAGTTTATTTTCGAGTTTCAACTGGAGGGTTTCCTGGCTAAAAGCTGCCTGGGCAGCTTGACTGGGTCCAGGAAACCCCTACAAGCAGTAGCACACGAGCGGCACAAGAAATTTACAAAAACCAGACACACATAAAGTAGTAGATTAAATACAGAAAACACTCGACACATATATACATTGACTCGAATAATAAAAATAGAAAAAAAAAAAGATGAGAACACTGAAAATGGTCATACATACGGTGAGGGGAAAAGTAGATTAACACTCGTTCAGAAATCAAGAAGTGGAGGCATGAAATGGCATATGAACAAAATATTTCCGCAGCTCAGCTTTTTTATATCCCGTTGTGTGTTGATATGTGTTTAAAACATGGGGAAGATTATGAGACAACATTTGTAATTTATAATCGGTGCGAAAACATGGTATGTTCCATGAGTTAGTACTTCTTGTATGTATGTTAGCACGACGCTTGTCCAAAGATGATAGGGCCGAGTAAAAATTTACATGTACCTCCCAATTTTACAAGGATGCCGCAATCTTTTTGTTTGGAGGAAGCTAAGGTATGGAGATCGGGAAAGTTGTTGTTAGTGCTAGGTATGACTAGCCTTCCTGAACCTTACATCAGTTGGTCGCCAGTAGCGACCACCATGTAACTTGACGGGGATATCTCATACTTGTAATTTTGAGAAAACTATAGAGTCCCGGAGATTATATGTGAACAAGGCGATTTTGATAGGCTGACTCTTCCTCGATGCAAAATTCCATAACATCCTGTAAAATTCCCGTGGTGCGTTGGAGTGGTCGGCGCACGAGGAAGGGGGAGGGGGGGGGGGGGGGGGGGGGGGCTCCGTGAAAACTAGAAGCGTTTGCCCAGATTTCCTGGGCTTGGATATTAATTTGCGGTGCCGCGAAGGTTTCAGTGCTAGTCCAACCTAAGCTTGCATGCGTGAAGGTGCATCACTTGAACTGCCAACAGTGTTTTCCTGGCTAACAACACACTCGCTGACTATAATATGAAGTCGGCAGAAGCCGGAGGTGATTAATGAGACAAAAGGAACGCGATAATGCGAGCAGGAACCGTTGACGACAGCAGGGGCCGCTAGTAAAACATCGCAATTTTACTGTTGTCGCCAGCCGCGGTGTCAATGGTCATGGCGCTGGGCTGCTTCGTAACATCATCGTAAGACCGAATCGTAATATTCTCAAAGATCAAATCTCGGCAGCAGAGCCGCGTCTAGCTGAGGTAAAAATGCAAAGGAGCATTGTGTTGCGCGATGTGAGTTCAAGTTGATGAACTCTAGGTGGCCCATATAATTCCGAAGGCCTGCACTCGACCCTTTCCCTCAGCCTACTCTTGTCCAGCATCCGTGCACAAAAAAAAATGAACATGGGAATACTGTAAGCTACTATTATGGAATTATTGAAGGTAATGGTGAATTTTTCCGATCCATAACAAAATTTTTCCGTTAAAGTTTGTCCCTGGCTCGCATCGAGAAGTTTAAGACTGCCATAGAAAACCAGTGGGGAACGTTTTTTAGGATAGAAAAAAACGTTAAAGAAATACAAGCCTGCCGAGGGCAGATCTACGGATATATCTTGTTATAGTGAAATCTTGCAATGTACACGAAAAAAAAAATGCGCTAATAAATTTATTCCCGTTGAAAACGCACTTGTCCAGAATTACTGGATATGTTCACACTTTCGCTCATCCCTTCATCCTTCGCACCACTTCACGGCTCGGTTTAGGTCTTCACCAAGAGTGTGACAATAACCGCTAATTAATTCATAAAAGATCCGCACTTCAATTTTCATTTCAGCGGCACATATTCGCTCCTCGGACCACTGACGCTGATTCTTATAGAATCCGCTGAACGTCAGTAAGCTGTAGGAGTCGTTAGTGTCACAGGTAGGCAGCAAAAATTCAACGGATGTTTGAGGAAATGGCGTGCCAACTAACAGTGCTGACAAAGCTCTTCCCGTATCTCTGTTGCGCAGAGCCAGATTGCAGTAAGGACCAGAAAACCACGGTAAGTGCTTCATTGCGCGTATACCGGCAAGCCGGCAGAATGAATTTCGCTTATAATCAGCCGGAAAGCAGTCGAGCTCTACGGCGTGAAGCGTGGCTTTATTATTAAACGGCACAGGTTGCATTTGTTGGAGGTGACACTCTTCTGACTTATTAAGACCCTTAGCGAGCCTCGGGAGCGTCTGCTTCTGAAGGCGCAAAAGCTGTCGTGTCCTGACTAGTGGAAATTTTGAGGCCAGAAGGCAAACATACACCACATGGTACAGGCTTGCTAGAAAAATAGCAGTATTTACATAATAAATAAGCCAATGCGGGAGGGCTGTCTAGCTCGGACCTCGAGGAATAGCGAGCCCTCGTCGAAAGACCGCGGACAGCGGCTTTTGTCAATGATGTCCCGGACTACGGACCCGGTCAATCTTCCCGTAACCCAAGGCTTTTTGGTTTTCGATAAACGTTTTCGTCATCATCATCACATAATCGGCATGCATATCCGAGGAGTTTCTAGAGGCCCGTGCACTGCGCGGTGTCAGTGCACGTTAAAGAACTCCAGGTGGACGAAATTTCCGGAGCCCTCCACTACGGCGTCCCTCATAGCCTGAGTCGCTGTGGAACGTCAAACCACCATAAACCATATCCGCGAAGTCGCCTGGAACAACGCCATAAAGTGGTTGTTTGGCGCAAGCAAATTCTGCGTATGCCAGATCTCGTTGGGTACGCCGGACTCGTACGTGACGCAGACGACCAGCTCTGCCTGTTGTCACCATGACGTCACAGACGAGCCGCCCTTCGTTAGGCTTAGCAGAGACCGAGAATCAAGCAGCATCCGCAAAGCAGAGGCATCTTTTGCGTCTTGCGGAGTAAGCGAAAACAAGAAAATCGAAGGAAGGCGGCGCCCGTTGCTATTAAAACCTGCGAGCGTACAGGCCGAAGCCATGATGGTCCCGGCCACGAACGGCTGGTCGTCGCTTCCAGGAAGGTCTAAATATAGCCCTCTTGGTCGTATTGAAGAGATACGCCCTGTTTATTGAATGGCAGCCCAGTTGGGAGCCGACACAGCGGACCATAAATAAGAGGGGAAACTAAAGGCGATCGATGTCCACACCGGATTTTTTTTTCATAACTAAAAATTTCTGATACGCAGTACATGAAGTTTAAAGTAAGTGAGTGTAAATGATCATTCAGACACATGTCTAAGGCCCACAATTTTCTCTGCCCGGATAGTTTTTGAGGGCATTCGGACGCGATCAAAGCTTTAAGGAATGAAAAAAAATAAAATCACGAAGAAGCACCAAAAAACAATGAAGTGAACCAACTGGAAATCGCACGTAAAACGCAGTAACTCCTAAAAGCAGTCGCTAACTAACCTTAGCACTAAGCTTATCAGCAGTGCTCTCACAATGTAGCTATTTTTATTTGCAAAACATAGCAGGAAGCACTGCCTTTAAAGCAGCAACTGATACTAGCTCTCGAGCGGATACCTAGTTGTGAGTACATGTTGATGATGATGAATTGCTATGGCGCAAGGCCTTGTGTGGCCAAAGAGCGCCATGGCAGAAGGTTTTTTCTTCTGCTAAAGGTCAGGTCAAATACCCGTTTCCCAAGCATTTCATTCTGAATAAGCCGAGTACCAGACCAGGGGAAAGCTTTTGCCCATTGTATTACCGGTGGGGACCAGGTGACACTGGGGATCGAACCCCACACCTCCCGCATGAGAGGCGGATGCTCAAACCATTGGCCTACTGGTGCGTTCAGTTGTCAGTATACATCCCTAATCAAGGATGTCTTACTGCCGCTCATCTGATAACTGTATCTATACACGAGTTAAGTCGTAAAAAGCCCTCAGTGAAAGCAAGAAGCTTAAAGAGAGCCACTTTTGCATAGTACAGTCCTCCAAACACTTGCCTCGAGCGTTCGAACGGCGCTCCCTGTTCATTAATGGCAGTCGCCGCTGCCTGGAGGAGCCAGTTTAGCTTCTAAAGACATGAGGAGTTAAACACGATGCACGATAATGTTTAGAAGAACTTTTTGTTGGGCTAGATGGTGCATGCTGTAAGAAAAGAACCGTAGCGCAACCAAGACGAACAAAAGAGAGGACCATACAGGACTAGCGCTAAACTTCATCTAACTTTATTCACTAACAGCGCAGCAAATATAAGGAAAACCTATATAAGGGTGGTGTACGAAATACCGCTGTCATGCGGGAAGGACTATGTGGGCCAAACAGGGCGGTGCATCAATGAAATGGCAGGTGAGCACGCCCGGTCAGTGAAGGACGTAAATGGTGCACACCTTTCTCAGCACAGCGCTGAGTGTTATGAATGCCCTCGAGCGGCTGAACTTTTGCCACAGGCAAGATGCAAGTACTGAAAAAAGTGTCAACCACGGTTTCATGAGATAAAGAGTTTAGGTAAAAGCAAAGACACAAGGGCAAGGGAACTATTGGAAGCATTTCATATCAGGAAGAGAGGTGTATCTTGTGTTAGCGATACGTCGGTGAACCTCTTCAAATCGGAAATGGCGTATCTTGAAAGGTTCTGTAGATAGTGTTGTGTGGAAACTGGTATCTCTCTGCACGTGTCCTGGTTTTCCTTATATTTGCTGCGCTGTTAGTGAATAAAGTTAGATGAAGTTTAGCGCTAGTCCTGTGTGGTCCTCTCTCGTGTTCGTCTTGGCTGCGCTACTGTTCTTTTCTTACAATTCTTGCACGATAATGTGTTGTTTCAAACCCTGGGCCACTTGTAAATGACGAAACTGTACTCCTCGTTGCACCTTTCGTGCACTCTGGACAGGTCTTCTGGACGACTGGACATGCTTGAATAAAGGTCGTGGTACTACAAAAGAAAACCCAGAATCTATTTGTCCCATATGTCGCTAAGTTCTCAGGTGCGCTGTGTCTGATAATGTGGCGTGCAAATTGTGTAATATTAAGCCACGTATTCAATAGCGCCAGAGTCTAAAGCGATTGACAGCGGTCAGCGGTGTGCTGACTTCATTACAAACAGTACTGAGGCTCAGATGGGGTGCCAGTTAAACATGCGCAGCATTAAAGGCAATGACATCAAAGAAACAATGCTACTCGGCACACGTGCACATAAGCAGCAGTGAAGAAAACCACAAATAAGGAATGTTCACGAAACTGCAACGGTTACAGCATAGATTTATCCTTTCCCCTTTCTATCTGCACATCGTGAATCTGGTTCTCGGTCAGGTTCAGTGGTTCTGAGCAGGATAACTAGGATAACGTTCTTAGCTATGAACGTGCGATAACAGAAACGCTAAAATGACCATGATGCTGCCAATCTACATTTTTTTAAAAAAGCAAGTATTAAAGTGCTGCCTGTGTCATTCATCTTCTACATCTTCCTTTCCAAGGGTGACAACAAATTAGTAACAAGAAACCAGGTCTGGGAAAACGTTAGTAGCATTAATTTTTAGTGACTATGCTTTTAGAAGGGCAGCGAGGAATTAGTAAAAATATGGTAACGAAAAGTTGCGGTTAATAAAAAGAGCACCAACATTATTGCCTGAATTTTTTTAGTAATAGCTTATTTATCTCCCTCGACTACACTATAATCTTGAGTAGATTTGAACTGAAAACTTCAAGGAAGCGCGACTTGATCGCGAAAGTCGCGCTTCCTTGAAGTTTTCAGTTTAAATCTACTCAAAAGCATAGAATAGTCGAGGGAGATAGTCGCTGGTTCTTTTGCCATCTTATGAGAAATTTTTGAGTGCTAATGAAACAGATATTATTATCTTTTTCATCTCGACAATTAGAAACTGTTAGTAACGGTTAACATTCTGTTTTCGCAATAAATTATTTGTGTAGTAAACAACAGTGGTCGAGGGAAAAAAAACTGCAGTGCATTACAAGTAACTCGAAAGCTCGATACACGACTTGACCAAAAATGGACAAGTGGCGGAGGCTCGGTGGAGAGGACTGGAATACAAACTTTTAATGGATGTGGCAATAAGCAAGAGCAAAAGAAATAAAAAAAGAGGTAAAGAAACTGAACATAACATGAGCCACATTCCAGGTGTCAATAATTAGGCACTATGCAAGTGTAAGGAACATAGCAACGGTCTGAAATCTGTTTCTGGTGCGTCAGTTCATAAACGAAGTATTTTTACTGCATTGCCTCGTGCAAAATTGGAGCGGACACTTCTAAGCTCCGTTTGAAGGGGGCGACGCGATAGCGTAATGGGTTAGCTTCCATATATGCAGAAGGTCACTCTGTACTTTTCATTCATATCCCTTATAGAAGTGGTCTATAGACAGTCTATAGACTTCTTATTGACTCTATTGACTTGCTATAGATATTGCTTTTTGTTTCTATAGACTGTCTATAGCTAAAAGTCTACTAAAAGTGTGTGGCCATAAATTTATAGATTGCCTATAGACTGTCTGTGACATTTCTATTGCCTGTAAACTGTTCTCTAGAAGCCTATAGACACTCTATAGACTCTCTAAAACCGTTTTTGTAATAGATACATCCCTGGGAGTCCTCACGCCACTCCTGGTGCAGCGGTTAAGTGAGGCGCCACTGCACTACGATGGCAGGTGCTGCCACCGGTGGACCTTGTGCGTCCCAGGTTACTCATTCCCAGTAATTAACTTAACTGCCACCTGTCACGGTGGGCAGTTTGCTCACTATCCGGTGGGCAGGTTGTGACGTCACCGCAAGGTCACGTGACCTAGTTGGCCCACCTGCCTCCTAGGATGCTCTCTGGGGACTGCGTGCTAGAACCATGCCCGCGATTTTTCGCTCACAACGACGACAGCGGATTTTCTCGTGAACGGGGCCTTCAACGTTACCGTGTTAAATGTGCTTCTCCTACGGCGCCAGTGAATAGTTCGGGCCAGTTCATAGCAAAAAACAAACAAGCAAAAAAGTAGCGCACAAGCGACACAGCGAAGGTTCCATTTCAGCCAAGCCAAGGCCACTCAGACTAGCAACCCTGTGCGCTTCGCATGCATCGAGCGAATGAGACTCGACGAGAGTACCGTGACAGCAGCGGCGGCTGTCGTCGCGTTCTCGACGTCAGCGTGCTCCCTGGAGAACGGGGACGGCTCTTGGGACCCTGGATCGAAAGAGAGACGCCACTCTGGGTGAATGGGACGGACACGAAGTGCCAGTGCAGAAAACAGCAACCGGGCAAGGGCAGGAAAAAAAAAAGAATGAGGTGATTTCGTTCGCACCATTGAAGTGCAACAGAAAATACAAGGTGTTTCACCCAAGACTTTACACAATTTATAAAAATATGCACTGTGACTTAGATGAGTACTTTTTTCGGCATATCAGCGGTGTAGTGCACAAGAATACAGCTAAGACATGCGAACTCACAGGATGGTTAACTAATAATGAATAGTCAACTTTTTAACTCTTTTAGCTCCTCTATCATTGAGAGGCATGTAGCCCACTGCAAGTAATATCCATATCTGTTTTTAGAATTTCGAAAAAGTGGTCTACATCGACGAGTTACGTGCACTGGAGAGGTTGCTTTGCCTGCTAGCTTCTCGAAAGCGCTTGTATTTTGCCACGAGGTCGGCAGAATTTGTTGGGCCGCTGCTCAGAGGATAATCCTGTTTGCGGTATTCTAAAAGTTGATCTGGATACGAGTATTACTGACGGTGGGCTACACGCCTCTGAATAATTAAGGAGTCGAACAGTCATTTCAATATTCAGTATTAGTTAATTAGCCTGCTATTTAGCAAGTATGAGCTGTATTATGACGTACTACACTGCTGACAATGCTACGACGAAAAAAAAATGCTCTTCTAGCTCAGAAAACCTATGTTTAAAAAGTGTGTAAATTCTTAGGTGACACACCCTGCAGAATAACGTCTTTCTCAGACAAGCCTGCACACTTTATTTCAGTGGTAGAATTTGGGCTATAGGTGTGGCACGCAAAAGCAATTTTCTTTTTGTTTAGAATATAACTTCAGCTGCCTTAACGTACTTGCAGTTTAGGACGCATTTTGATGATTATTATTTCGCGCTGCTGATAATTTGTTGAGAGCGGACGTCGCCAACGTTTCTTTATTTCTGTTTCTTGCATATATTTTGCGCAAAAAAATTTGCCTTCATTTTTTTTCAGCGGGAATAAAATACCACAGTAACACACAGCAGTGCAACATTTTTAATACGTGACTCGTATAACACATGCGTCCCTGAACGGGGACGCGGGGCAGCGCTATAGGCTAACAGAATGAAGAGAATTTTATTGGGACCCATAAATGACTAACAGGGACCGCAGTCCCCCAGACAAAGCAAAATGGCAACACGGTGACTTGGCGTCGCCCGATAACACAAGTCGAAAAAAATGATACAAACATCGTTAAGCTATAAAGCCAAGGTGAGAGAGTACGTCAGGAGCACAAAAGCACTTCAGCCAAACGTTCAATTTTTCTGCATCATTCCGCCCCTGTTATTCCTTCATTCGATGACAATCATACGCTTTTATCCCAAGGCAGAGAGTTTTGAAGCTAAAGAACCGCTCACCATACTCACACTGCCGAACGAAGAACAATATAGCAACGTTTCCTGCTGCAAATTAAGAACGCGAACACGCGAGCAATACTCGGGCGGAGCTATTTCAACCAACCTGCAGCGCGCAGGGGCAACCTCGGCTCATGCGCAGACCTCGTCCAACGAGCCAAACGCCTATTTATTTCCAAATTGCAAAGGTTGGTACATTCCGAAACGTACGTCTTGATCATAGACAGGTATTCCTTGCTTCTGCGGGCGAATATATCATTAGAACATCAACAATAGGTAGGCAGAAGTTTTCTGTTCACATGAGGGAGGCATATTTTGTGGAGGGTGGTCGCCTCCCTTTCCACTCTTCAGCGAGAACCTTACGTTGGAAAACCATGCTGAACCCTATTTTTTTTTTCGACGAAAAAAAAGGCAAAGAAACGGCTTAAATGGTAAATTAGACTCCCCCCCCCCCCCCGCACCCCAATTGCCTTCTCCAGAAGTTGCCCATAAATCTACCCATGGCTGACATTAGATTACATTTACTTTTGTCTCCTCTTCTCCAGAACTAAAATGCAGTAAATAACGTCCAGGACCATCCACAGTACTACATAGCTCAGTACAAAGCAGACGCACCCATCCACCAGCATTCACCAATGGAAACGAGGAATACACCTGCCTGGCCGTCGCTGTAAGTGTTCGTATCAAATTAAGGAAAATTGCTATCGCGGGCATAGGTTTCGTTTACATCCTGCGCGGACGCAGCTTTTCGAACTTGAACACATTCTTGCATCTGAAAGAACTGTCTCCACTTGTGCAGCTGCGGCAGGAAGAAAAAAAAAGTAATCGCAACACCTAACCTAACCCGTCTTGACAGTTGCTAACTGCTTGAATGCAGACCGCGTTTTTTTTGTTTCAGTGGGAGAACAATAAAACTTCCCAAGTCGCAATGTTTTGCAGTACCTCTGTCTCGACAAAAACGAGTACTTGGCACAAATTGTCGAAACAAAGTAGATTGCATTAGATGATCATAAACGGACTTTTTATTCTGCTGAATACGTTTCTATGCATTTTTTCTTGGTCTATTTAACAAAAATGTGATTTCAATCTTCTCTTTATAAATATTTGCTTAATACGCCCTATCTATTCATTGCTGCTGTAAAAATAAACTGAATCCTGTGCAGTTTTCTTCATCTTCATCACAGGACCTGCTCTCTCCCGTGCCCCACCGCCTCTCTCATGGCATGCTTATTCTAATAACGCAATTACACCTGCCCATTTCCCGAAAATGCTGCCATTCTACTTAATATATAATAAAATCTGGCTGAGCAATCGGTATGAGCAATGCAATGCCGCGGCCGTAACTGAGCCCACTCAATATTATGAACGCACTGGCACGAGCATTCGTTTTCGTGGTAACAGTAGGCTAAGTACAGCGCCGAAATATGCATACGAAGACACTAACGAGAGTCATGCAAAGTGAATGACAAGTCTACGCAGGTCTGTTTCAGCGACGCATGGTCGAGAGTGCGGCTTGAGCGAGCCCACGCCCTTCATCCAAAGCACGCCCATCGCAAATCGGGCCGAGCGCAGTCGCAACGTAGTACATGTATACGACCATTCAGAACGGCGCAATGCGCGGCCGGACTGCCGAGGGGTCGCATCGTTTCAACCGGGGAACAGTTCGCCCGCTCACCTTTGCATCCACACACCGTTAAGGAGGCGAGGACGAAGGCGACCAGTCCGACTTTGAACGACGTCATTGGCATTGTCGCTTTGCAGCCGCAGTCAGAGCGCACCCGCCGGGACACGACCCACAAGACACGCTCCACGGAGTGTCCCGAAAGCGAACATCTGCACTCTCGGGCCACCAGTCGATAGGGGATAAAACGAACCGAGCAAGAAAGGGAGCGACGCCGCCGCCGCCGTTCACTGCGGCGCCGTCTGCTACGGGTGCTTCCTATTGGCTGCTCCCGGACCACGTGACCGCCGCTGAGCGCTGGGATTGGAAGGGGAGCGCGGGACGCTCGTGACGTGGCGCCGCCGGCGCCGGTGACGTAATCATTCGCGACGGCGGCGTCGTCTGCATCCCGAACGGGAACGTGGAGTGCTCGTTTTTTGTGTTTGTCCCGTGGAGCCCCCCTTTTTTCCCTCCTGTCTGCCCCGGCACCCTCTTCCCTTCACTTTCTCCAGCGCGCTCCAGTATTGGCGCGGTTGTATCGAGCGTTGATAGCCGTCCTCAGGCGGCAATATACGCGAGTAGTCGAGCCGACTGTTTATTAATCGCGCTGGCGTGCTAGTTCAGCAACCCTCTGCAAATGAGTTTGCGCCGGGCGCTCTAAGCCGTTTGGCAAGTTATGCGTTATACTTATCTATATTGTTTTCTTTCTACATAACCTAACTAGCATGCAAATGTTTGACGCATAAATTTAAATTAGATTACGTTGCAGTTTAGCGAACTAATTTAGCCCAGTGTCTGCTTTGCAGGTTTCTTAGCTTTTGTACTTATTTTAGGCATGTCGCTTAAATATGCAGAGCTGAGGCAGTGTTTAACAAGCATTGACTTACATAGCGTTACTGTGAGCTATAACAGAAAAAAAAGTTTCGCACAACTGTACAGTCCCAAACTGCCTGGGAGGAACAAAATACCAAATCAATAATTAAGGCAGTTTTTTTTGTATTGCTTTTCATGGCTTTGCAGATGTTTACGCAATCGAAATCTTTGACGACAACCATAACTACTTTCCATCCAGTTTTTCGAAACAAGACGCGCGTTTAGTGAAAGAGGTAGTGAAAGAATCATCGTTTATGAATTGCTCCTTTATCATTCACATCAGAGCCAGAAGTCTTCTATATGTACATAATATGGGTGCAGTTTTTTCGCATCCCTCCAAACTTTTCCGTGCTGCTGACAGCGTCTGTCTAAAGCGACGAGATAGGGCTACTGATTTATATGCTACTTATCGGTGTTCACTTTAAACGATGAATAAGGTACATGCAGTCAGCAGATTTGACAAGTTTCCTCTGACCGCATCGAGGTTCGATCCCGGCCGCGGCGGTCGAATTTCGGTGGAGGCGAAATTATAGAGGCCCATGTACTGTGCGATGTCGGTGCACGTTAAAACACCCCAGGTGGTCGAAATTTCCGGAGTCCTTTACCACGGCGTCCCTCATAGCCTGAGTCGCTTTGCGATGTTAAAACCCCAATAAACCATAAACCCATGTTTTTCAGAGCGCGCGCGAGATTAAAAAGCGCACCTGTCGAGCTTTCCGGAGCCCTTCACTACGGCGTCTCGTAGCCTGTGTCGCTTTGGGACGTTAAACCCCAGAAAACCACAAGCATCGAGGTTTCATTGCAGAAAACAAGCAATACGAATATTTGCTTATAGCTGCTCACTGTTTTCCGGCTGCCATATTTAAATATTGACATTACGGCAGCTATCTACATAACTAGAGAAGCCCATGAGAGAAAACAATCCCATGAATATTTATGGTATAAATAAAATATTTCTGGGTTTGTAGTATTCCGTTGCTGCCATAAAATGATTTATTCTTTTATGCTTTACTATTTCGCGCAGGCGAAATAGTAAAGCATAAAAGAATAAATAATTTTTTTTTCATTTATTTTTAGCATTTATTTTTTTCGCCTGCGCGAAATAGTATATGAAAAGAAAGAAATTGGCCATCTCTGTATATTTATAAGACGATGTGAGCATCATTACGTGCATCCGGGTTGCGTTGACTGTACTGATGAAACGGCTTTATCAGTAAACCAACGAATCCCCCTCCTAGAGTACTACCGGTAATCAACCCTCCTCCATTGAAAATGTATTCAAGAAGATCCGACGGCATGATACGGTGCAAGAAAGAATTCTACTTCGCCCAGGTCTCGTAACGCCGCACTTTTAATCTGAAAAGATAATCATGAGGTAATAGTTTCAAACTCATCGCTGCTTTGTTTCGAGATTGTCCTTATGCGTTTTAAATACAGTAAAGGAATTCGCAGTTCTTGGGGTTGAAAATCGCGCATATACTTTTTTCTTTATTTTTGTGCTTGACCATGCTTAACTATCCACCATTTATTCAAGGCTTCTAAGCCTTCGTCAGTTTCCTTGTCTCCTGACCAGTAAAGAGAGCTTTGCAAATGGCTTTGCTAAGGTAACTGAGGTTCAAGGTTTATTTTTCAGTCAAATACATAGCTGACGAGAAGGGGAAAAAGGTTCAGTGTGAATGGCCGCTCGAGTGTGTGTATTGTAAAGAGCCAATATTGCTGACCATTGTATTATTTGCGCAATGTTCGTTTTTTTCTTGTGTGTGTGTGGGGGGGGGGGGGGGGGGGTACCAAATTTTCCTTTCCACCTAACTCCTACCGAAACAACATAGATGCTAGGAGCTTCGATAGCAGTTGAGTGGAAAGAAAAATTGGTAACACCCCGAAAAAAGGCGAAGCAGTACAATGCGCAAAAAATACAATGGCCAGCAATCTTGGCTCTCTACAATGCACACACTCAAGGGCCATTGACAAACGAGCAACTAAGTAAAACGAATTTTAAGAAATCAACATGTGATACTGGATAACAATAAAACAATTCAATCATTACACTGCACAAACACGCAAAAACAACAACTAAAGGAAGAGATTTTGGATGTAGTTGACCGTTACAGAGCAAACGGAAGCAATTTTAAACCCAAATTTATTCATTAGAGAAGGTAGGACATACCTTACAGACTGCAGACCGTAATTAGTTCTCGGACGTGGTACGTGCCAGTATTCATGGTGTCCTGTTATTCAGAGCCCTGGGTTGACGTATGGGTGAGTCATATTTATGAAATTATTGGCCCGATCGTAAAGCTCGGATTTATAAATATGTAAAACTCGAAAATTATGTAGGACACTTATTGGCAAAATCCTGGGACTCAAAAATAATGTTTGAGTAGGAAAGAAGTAATCTCAATTACGAAATTCTTGTTATAAGGCGCTACAGTCGCACACGGTCCCGTGCTAAATGACTATTCATGGAAGGAAGACTGTCAAGGCGTGATAATGCCACAATGTGAACATTTGCTTTTTCGCTTGATACCATACCGGACGTTCCCTAACTAGCACGCTAGCTAATGTCTGTGAATGTATTTTGGCAGTATAATTACTAACGTTAGCGTTTATAGTCACTACATCTTTCAAAAAATGCACTTATTTATGTTGAACCAGTTAACTGGCGCGTTCATTATGTTAAGAAAAACTTTACTATCATTGCCACCTGAACATACATCTGCCTGTGCGATACCCCAAGCTAATTATGGTTATGCCTGAACCCAAGTACAGGTCTGACTCTTAATTATATACTCAAAAAAGGCATGTATTATGAAAATTTACTATTCTTAAACTTCGCCAGCAGGTGGCCTGCGTGAAACAGTTAAGGCGCTTTTATGGCGTAGCAGGATAACTTATTTCATCGTCATTAGATTGAATTTGACAATTGGAAATAAGATAAATTAACATATTGTTTTTACGTCCCAAAAGAGCTACGCCCGCTCAACTTGATACGGTTTTTATGGTGTGCGGAACATACATATTCGCAGTTTGAAGGAGTTTTTGAGCGCGAGATTAAAGGATTTAACGCACCGATCACTGACACGAGCCTTCAATCTTAGTTTTTTTTTTGTATTTTTGAGCACCCCGTTACGCCCTTCTTGCAAGTTTTCTCCACTGATCTTAGAAATCAATAAAGTTTCTACTCACTCACTCCACTGATCTGTATTTTTTGCTTTCTTTCCCCGTTCAAGCCGTAACCTGTGAGCTGTATATCTTCCGAAGTTTTGTTTATAAATAAATTGCCTTTTTCAAATAATGCCACTTTTTAGGTTCCACTTGAAGGTGTTCTTTTGATAAGAGAACTATTCTTTTATCTCTCTGTCGAGCTCTTCGAACTGGTGAGTGAATTCTTTGATCACTGTTAGAGTTAGGTTAACCAAGCATATATTATGGCGCATAGCCATTGTTACGGTAATGAATAACAGCATTGTTATTAAGGATAATGGTTTACCGGTAATTCCTTTCCCACAACAGAAGCAGCCGCTGGGTGAAAAAAGTAAAGAAACTATGCTATAGTTTAAAAATGTCCCCGATCTTGTGCACAGATAGCACAGAGCTCAAAATATTCTTTCAAAGGTGCAATTGTTGCTGTCACTGCAGTAGCTTCCACTGCAAAAAAAAAACAAAAAAGGTGCAGTTAAGGGTGGTAAATTCAGCAACTCCTTGCTCTGACCGCTCTTTACTGCTTTTTATTAAATATTGTAGCGTGCAACGCCCAGAGACGCGCGCAGAGACGAAAAACCTGCGGCGGTCTCCTAGTGGTTCGAGCGCGCGCGAGAGAGCCAACTAACTTCTTCCTCTTCTAGCGCACGCGCTACTTCTGTCTCTTCTTCGAATGCATGTATCACTGCCCCCCTCTTCTGCAGCATCGACACGATGCGGCTGGGAGTGAAAAGTCAGCGAAAGGGTAGAACACAGCTGCAGTGGACCGCAGTTCAGTCAGGTAGCCGGTCGTGGTAAGGCTTCATGCGAACAACGTGTACGACTTCAGTTCGGTGCGACCGGCGCGATGAACAAGCTGTCGGGGCGGGAGCAACTGCATAAGTCACATCACTGATGCGGCGCACTACTTCGTAAGGGCCGAAGTATCGGCGCAGCAGCTTTTCAGAGAGCCCGCGGCGACGAACAGGTATCCAAATCCACACAAGGTCGCCGGGAGCATAACTGACGAAACGGCGTCCACAGTTGTAGTTAGTGGCGTCAGCCTCCTGTTGACGGTGGATGCGCAGGCGGGCCAGTTGACGCGCTTCCTCAGCACGCTGAACGAAGGTATCTACGTCGATGTCAGCGTCAGAGTCGCAGTAAGGGTCGACGGGCAACATAGCATCCAACGGAGTGGTCACCTGGCGACCGAAGACAAGCTGAAAGGGGGTCAGTCGGGTTGTTTCCTGCAGGGCGGTGTTGTACGCAAACGTTACGTACGGCAGAATGGCGTCCCAAGTTCTATGCTCGACGTCAACGTACATTGATAGCATGTCGGCTAGTGTGCGGTTGAGTCGCTCTACCAACCCGTTTGTCTGCGGGTGATACGCCGTAGCACGTCGGTGGCTCGTGTGCGTCAGAGTCATCACGGACTGGGTTAAGCGGGTTCCCCGGTCAGTAACAACAACGGCGGGTGCTCCATGACGCAAGACAATGTTGTGGACGAAGAACTGCGCCACTTCAGCAGCAGTGCCTTTGGCAAGAGACGTGGTCTCAGCGTACCGTGTGAGGTAGTCAGTCGCAACGACTATCCAACGCTTTCCAGACGAAGACTTCGGAAATGGGCCAAGGAGGTCCATGCCCACTTGATGGAAAGGGGTCTTCGGTGGATCGACGGGGTGAAGAAATCCGGCCGGTTTCAATGGAGGAGTCTTCCGACGTTGGCATTCACGGCATGTTTTGACGTAGGCCCGCACCGATGGGAGTAACCTGGGCCAATAATACTTTTGTCTAATCCGCGCGAGTGTACGGCTGACTCCAAGGTGGCCGGCGGATGGTGCATCATGACAGGCACTCAAGATCTCAGACCGCAGCTGTGATGGTACGACAAGTAGGAACACTTCTTCGCTGTTGGCAAAGTTGCGCTTGTAGAGAACACCAGACCGTAAAGTGAAGGTGTGAAGCCCTCGAAGAAAAACACGCGGAATGGGAGCTTCACTGCCTTCGAGGTAATCGATGAGCGGCGCCAACTCTGTGTCCGCCCTCTGAAGCTGCGCCATTTGGGTGGTACTAACAGAGCCCAGGAAAGGAAAATCATCGGTGGTTTCTTCGGTATTGATTGGGATAGGCGCGCGCGACAGACAATCCGCATCCTGATGCTTGCGGCCAGACTTGTAAACTACTGTTAAGTCGTATTCTTGCAAGCGTAAGCTCCATCTAGCCAAGCGTCCTGAGGGGTCTTTGAGGCTCGCCAGCCAGCATAAGGAGTGCTGGTCGCTTACCACACGGAAGGGTCGTCCGTAGAGGTACGGTCGGAACTTGCAGATGGCCCATATCACTGCAAGACATTCTTTCTCCGTCGTAGAATAATTGGTCTCGGAGCGCGTAAGTGTCCGACTAGCATAACTGATGACCCGTTCTGCACCGTCTTGCCACTGGATCAGTACTGCACCAAGGCCAACATTGCTGGCGTCAGTGTGGATGTCCGTGGCAGCATGCTCGTCGAAATGGCCGAGTATCGGAGTGCTTTGCAGACGGCTGCGAAGCTCGACAAATGCAGCCTCTTCGTCGGTCCCCCAGAGGAAGGGCGTGTCGTCACGGGTCAGTGCGTTCAGCGGTTCCGCGATTTTCGAGAAATCTTGAATAAAGCGCCTATAATAGGAGCACAGGCCTAAAAACCGGCGAACGGCCTTCTTGTCAGTTGGGCGTGGAAAACCTGAGACGGCAGCAGTCTTGTCAGGGTCCGGGCGAACACCTTGTGCGCTGACAACGTGACCAAGAAAGCGAAGTTCCTCAAAACCAAAATGGCATTTCTCGGCTTTGATGGTGAGTTGCGCGGATTTGAGCGCTTGTAGCACAATGCGCAACCGCTCCAAGTGTTGGTCAAAGGTGGGCGAAAATATAACGACATCGTCCAGGTACACCAGGCAGGACTGCCATTTCAAGCCGGAGAGGACAGTGTCCATCATGCGTTGGAAAGTAGCCGGTGCTGAGCACAGACCAAATGGGAGCACTTTAAACTCAGAGGCCGTCAGGCGTCACGAAAGCCGTCTTCTCCCGGTCTCTCTCGTCCACTTCGATTTGCCAGTACCCGCTTTTAAGATCCAATGACGAGAAGTATCTGGCGTTCCGCAATCGGTCGAGCGCGTCATCTATCCTGGGCAGCGGGTAAACGTCCTTTTTGGTCACGCTGTTAAGTTTCCTGTAGTCCACGCAGAAACGCAGAGTATTGTCCTTCTTTTTGACAAGAACCACAGGCGATGCCCACGGACTGGTGGACGGCTGAATGACATCGTCTGCAAGCATCTCGGCAACCTGATTCTGAATGGCTTCTCTCTCCACCGGGGAAACACGATATGGGCGCTGGCAGACGGGTCGCGTAGTCTCGTCAGTGATGATACGATGCTTGGCGAGTGGAGTTCGGCCGACCTTCGAGCACGTAGCGAAACAGTCCGCAAATTCTGCCAAGAGGGCCGACAGAAGATCCCTCTGAACCGACGGCAAGGCAGGATTTATTCTGACTGACTGAAGAACGTGATGTGGGCCAGCATACTCCGGAGAGGGTCCTCCCACGGTGCACAAACCTGGAACCTCAGCAACGTCGTGGAGGAAGGCAATAGCCATGCCTTTGGCCAGGTGCTGATATTCATTGGCAAAGTTAGTCAGGAGGACGTGGGTGCGGCCGTCACGTAGTTGGACGAGACCTCTTGCAACGGCAAGTCCCCGCTTAAGCAGCAGTGGACTATGGCTGTCCGCTAGGCCCTCGTAGTCATGAAAGAGGTCGTTCCGCACGAGCACCAGAACACTGCACCGCGGCGGCACCGTGACGTCGTTCTCGACAATGCGCAGAGCGTTGCTGCAGGGATCGCGGGAGTCAAAGCGCGCCACGGCCTGTTTGGTCGAGAACGTGACACGTGCCTCCTGAAAGTCAATCACAGCGCCGTTCGACTGCAGGAAGTCGATCCCCAGAATCAAGTCTCTGGAACACTCGGGGAGTACGACAAATTCACCAACGTACGTAAAACCACTAATCCCAACTCTAGCCGTGCACTTGCCCACAGGGGAAATTAGGTGGCCACCAGCGGTGCGAATGGGGGTCCCCGTCCACGGTGCCAGAACCTTCTTAAGTTCTCCAGCGAAGGCACGGCTCATAACAGAGTAATCAGCACCGGTATCGAGCAGCGCGGTAATGTCAGTGCCATCAATTGTCAAACGCAAATCGGATGCAGCGTATCTGATACTGTCGCTGCCTCTCTCTGTCCGGGTATCGTCGGCTCGAGGGTTCCGCGATGGAGGATCTTGACACGTCCCGACGTCAGCGGCCTTGCCTCCAGAGGTCGCTGGTGTTAGTTTTCCCGACGCGGACTCGGCGAGCGGCGGCCAGCAGAGCTACTCTGGCGGCCAGGGCTGGAAGAGCGATAACGGAGAGGCGAAGGGGAACGGGACTCGCGCCTTCCAGAGTAGGCAGGGTTCTGGTGTGCCCAGAGATGCTGTGCAATCTCATGCGGTCGTTCGCCGTTCTGAGGGCAGGGTGCGTCGGGATGGAAACCGCGAAGGCCCACTTGGCGGTACGGACAGGCGCGGTAGAGGTGACCAGGCTCCCCACAGTGGTAGCAGAGAGGCCTGCGGTCCGGTGTACGCCACAAATCCGACTTGCGAGGGCGTGGCCCAGCTGTAGCAGATGCGGTTGCAGAATACGTGGCGATGTTACTCACGGAGGTCGACGGGGTCACACCGTAGCCAGGCACGCTTGCGTGACATGTGCCGATGTTGCTCACGCCAGGCGTTGGGGTAATGGGACCGTAGCCTGTCGTGCGACGTACAACAGATGCGTACGTGGGTCGGTCATTGAACCGGGATGGCGCTTCGGGGACAGGAGGTGCCTGCGCAGCCTGTCGCACCTCGTCCCTGACAACTTCGGACAGCGCTGCCAGCGGCGCAGGTGCAACCTGAGGCAGATGGATCCGTTGCAGTTCCTCCCGGACAACGGAGCGAATTAGTTCACGCAAGGTGTCTACACTGCCGCCGAGACACGACGAAAAGCCTTCGGGCACCATGCAGTTGATGTCCCGGTTGTACTGGCGGGCCCGTTGTTGCAGCGTCGTCTCCATCGTGGTCGCCTCGGTTAGAAATTCCGCCACCGTGCGGGGTGGGCTGCGCACGAGGCCCGCGAACAGCTCCTGCTTAACCCCACGCATGAGATGGCGCAGCTTCTTCTCCTCTGTCATGTTGGGGTCGGCGCGCTTGAAAAGACGGGCCATGTCTTCGGTGTACATGCGCACACTTTCGTTCGTGCGCTGATTTCGGGAGTGCAGCGCAGCTTCGGCCTTCTCCCGGCGGTCAGCGTTGGGGAACGTAGCCAGGAGACTCCGGCAAAACGTCTCCCAGGTGGGAAGTGTAGCCTCGTGGTTTTCAAACCACGTCCGAGCAGACTCTTCCAGGGCAAAGTAGACGTTATTCAGCTTGCGCTCGTCGCACCAGCCGTTGTAACGTGCGACCCGCTCGAACGTCTCCAGCCAGTCCTCAGCGTCTTCGAACACGTCACCGTGAAAAGATGGCGGTGTTCGCGGTGGGTGGCAAAGGATCGGCGCCAGGGGCCTGGTGTCAGCGGCCATGGCAGTTGGACTCGACGGTAGATGCTGGATCGGCGGCTGGGTCCTGGTGTCAGTGGCCATGTCAGTTGGACTCGGCGGTCGAGGCTGCGTCGTCCTTGTTGGCGGGGTAAGGGGCCCAAATTCAGGCGACTCTCCGCGGAGACGGCGGCTGGGTCGCTGGTGAACCGGTGTGAGGTCCGTAGTGACGCTGTACGGAGTTTGCAGGTCGGGAAGCGTACCCAGCACTGCTCCACCAAACTGTAGCGTGCAACGCCAAAAAGAACACCCGCGCAGAGACGAAAAACCTGCGGCGGTCTCCTAGTGGTTCGAGCGCGCGCGAGAGAGCCAACTAACTTCTTCCTCTTCTAGCGCATGCGCTACTTCTGTCTCTTCTTCGAATGCATGTATCAATATTTACGACACTTTCTACCTTTTTACTACCTGTGGTCGCTTGTTAGTAGCAAGTTAGTAACCGCTCTGAATGAAGCAGATGATCATGCGCCGACGCCAACGACGATGCAGCTCTTGAGGTGACTGGCACCTCCTTATTGAATCGTTCCCAGATATTTTTTGTTCCGCGCACAGTGAGGGAGGTCCGCTTTGTCTGGGTACCTGGGGCGCTATGCCGGAAGGCCCGAGTTTGGCGCTTGCCCGAGTTTCATCCGAGTTTGCGATGACGGCAGTCAGTGAAAGAAGATAGCGCGGAACGTGCGCAGGCAGCGGACAATAAAATGTAGAGATAAAGCCACGTAAAGGCGATACAAGCGCACCCTGCGCGCCCGTTTCACACTTCAAACACAATACACTGCGCAATACCAGGCCGCAGCGCTACCTGAAGTTATCAGCGCCATGTCAGAAATCGCGAAATCGTGACTTCTCTCCTATCTATCTGCACACTCACCGCTAGCTGTTCGACACGCCTTTTCGGGGGCGTCAAAGGCGTGTCTTCTCTTTCAGGCTCTATCTGTCTCTCCATTTCCGAAGACGAACAGTGCGCACTAGGTGCACTCTTGTATCAATCCTTTCTCTTCTCTCGAATACGTTAAAAGACAACAGATAATATTACGAACATTTTGTTCATTTCCAATTTTTTTTTAAAATTTGAATCCAATGAAGCGTTGTTGAAAAGTATAGCTTTAGGAAATTAACAAAGATTTGACACTTTCTGCCGCTAGTGGCGATACTGAGACCATTGCTTGCAGCGTGGCTTGCATACGAACTAGAGCGACAGCCGGCCGTGCCGAAAACGAGAGCTCCTGCGCTGACACGCCGCCGGTAGCGCTGCCTTCGACTGGAAAGACTGGGCAACTACTAGACGCTGAATCTGACTTATTTTTCGGCCATTGCGATAATATATTTTATTGTGTCGTATATCAAAATATAAGAGTCATGCATATTCTGGCTTGCATAATACACAACTACAAAAAACTGGACTGCATTGCACCCCCCCGCGTCACTGCTGCTCTCTGCAGTGACCTCAGGTGGAGTTCCCCGCTGCTACGGCCGCTGCCGCACCCCCCTATGGCCAACCATTGCTTTTAGTACGCTCTTGGCGAATCTCAGCGGTAGAAATTGGCCGTGCGAGCGGCTGTGATGCGGTGTGAGAAAAAAATTGCTGTTTGGCTGTATTCAATGATTCATTAAGTATGCCTGTTGTGTGTGAGGCCTCTTTAGTGCGCTGCGGATGCGAAGAGCGTGCTACCCAGCGACACAACTCATCTTATGTCATCAGACGCTGACTAAAAGCTCTGAAGGTGGTGGCGCGCGTATCTGCGTAGTATTTGTTTACATCGTGCACTTCAAGGTGTTGCGGACTGGTTTTGTCACTAACGTCGATCGCCGTTGTATATCGCATTGACATCGCAATAATCGTTCGGGCAGATGAGGGATCCTGTTTGTAATAATGGAATCGGACTTATAACAGAGAAAGGTGTTACGGTTGTGAAGTACGCAGTGCTTGCGTGCTGGAAATTACAAACTCTTTATTGCACTGGGTCTAGAACAGCGACCGTTTGTCGATCCCAGATGTGTTTGACACATTGATGCTGAGCTTTATCACCGATGAAAGCACGGCCAAGCCAAACACCTGTGGTGCCATGTTGTTGGAGTAGGACGTGCTCCAAGCACCGTTTCGTCATCGTGGTCCGGGTTTGACGCCTTGCAAGCAGGTGTGACGCGCCGTCAGCGTTGTGCTGTGTCTTACGTGGTTGCAACAGGCTATAGTGTTGTGCAATCTTGGTATGCGAGCGAAGAAATCGGCGGCTGTCGCCACGTTGCGTGTCCTTCGCAGAGGTGCTTAGATTAATCAGCGATGACGTCCGTTTTGCCTGTTATATTTGGATGGTCAACATCGTCGATGTCTGTCAGCAATCAGCACAGCCGCGCAGCATACCTGTAGCCGGCAGGGATGTTGGGAGTGGCCCACCCAAAGCGCGTACGC
This sequence comes from Amblyomma mixtum, assembly GCF_055824585.1. Lineage (NCBI taxonomy): Eukaryota > Metazoa > Arthropoda > Arachnida > Ixodida > Ixodidae > Amblyomma > Amblyomma mixtum. The sequence goes on along the minus strand of NC_143019.1, from coordinate 87,688,334 downwards.
CTATAATTTATGTACGGCACGCCGGGGGCGTGAACAATGGTTTTGATTGACAGGTGAACTCGGAGCTTAACTCGTGAACGGTGAAGTGCCCCGAATTCATCTCGGGACTGTCATGGCGGCAGCAGCAGCAGCCTGGGTCATCGCTTCCTCTGACGGAAAATGTCAGTACGGCCGGCTGGACCCGTTTACTGCCGTGGCCGACGGCGAATTCCAGTGACATTTTCGCCTCTCCAAAACATCGGTACGATGGTTGTGTAAAGAGTTAGGCGGCGACCCACGCCTGCGGAGAGTGCGTACCGGGCCTCATTCGCTTTCGAACAGCAAGTCCTCTGCGCCCTCCGGTTGTTCGCGACCGGGAGCTTCCAGGGGAGCGTCGGCGCAGACCGCTTTATTGGACGCCACCAAAGCACTGTGAGCCGCTGCGTGAGGGACGTCTCCGACGCGCTTATCGACGCGGCTGTGCAGAAGCGGTGTGTTGCTTTCCCCACGACTGCGGCCGAGCGTGCGTATGTTAAGGAGCGTTTCCTTCTGCGCGGCGGCATAACAGACGTCGTGGGATGCGTCGACAGGACCTACATTGGCGTAAAGGCCCCTTCGAAGTCCAGCTCTGACGTGGTGAAGGCCTACTATTTCACGAGGAAGGCACATTATGTATTGAACACAATGGTTGTAAGAATGCTGTTTTTGCTTTCATGCATGTCACGGTTAATGGAGCGTTCTCCCATTTATTAGTGATAGTGGTCCGTGTACTGTGCAGTGTCAGTGGATGTTAAGGAACCCCATATGGTTGAAGTTATTGGCAGCACTTCACCATGGCATGCCTCCTCGCTTGAGTTACTTTGGGGTATTAAACCTCAAAAACCGCTTCCGTTTATCAGTAACTGAGCAGTTTTACACTCGGTGTAGATAATTTTTTTTTACCTCATGTTTGCGCACGTAATAGGTGCATGGATTTTTCCAGCTATTTCATGCATGCATTTTAATGGGTTTTTAAACGGTAGCATTTGTGTCACTTGGCAGATTGCATTCTTATGCAATATTCATAATCGTAAGTCGCAATAAATGTTTCACTTTGGCTGAAGTGGAAAAGCTCCTGCCAGAAGCACTGGCGTCTGCAAGCCAGGAAAACTGGCATAACTGTTGTGTTCATGTGGAGCAAGTTGAGGCTGAAGCATGGCAACGCGATATGATTGTTGACGCTGAAATTGAACCGGTTGTCTTCAGCATTTCCGACTCGTGCAACTCCTCCTCTGATGAGTCGAGCACCGATTCCAGTGATGAAGATTTGAGTGGCATCGAGGAACTTGTCCGACTTCGAATTGATGTGTAATACATATGCTACCGAGGAAAAAGAGAGGACTCATCGGCTTGCTGTGATCACCTTTGTGCGTGTGTGTGGAAATGTGAAATATCTGTGTATGTGGGTGTGTGTGTCGATCAGTCTACCGAGGAAATTGTAACATTTCCATCAAATCATTGCATCATTGCAATTCGTTGCATCAAATTGTATTGGGCAGTAACTTGTAGTGTAGGTGTTGAGGTGGTCATGTTAATAGTGTCTGTAAAGAAGTAGAACTTGTAAGGGAGTGCAAATAGTACTTTTACAATTAGAATACGTATACTGGTACAAGTCGTCAATGTGTGCAGTTTTTGGAAGTTTAATTGCAGAAAAATACGGTGGAGCTTAATGAAGCGTTGTGTGAATTATTCGGAAAGTATATGAAAATTTGAGAGTAAATTGGATTCATTTAAAATAATTTTGAACATATACTGTTTGATTCGTTCGACCAACTCAACAGAAATTTATTCAATTATGCTGTCCAAAAAGTTCGAACATTCACAAACCCCTAGGCATTGGCCTCATTTTGTGTGTGAGGGTTGGGAATGGTATGTATGGGTTTCTGATCTTCATGTCCTGAAAAGGATTCCTGGTTTGGTGCTGTCTTGCATTACCGTCAATCTCTGGTCGTTTTGACATGTTATGCAGTGCCAGTGTTGAGGTAGCCAGTACTGTATGTTTTGTCCTTAATTTTTCGGAGGTGTGAATGATTTCAAGCAGGCTCTTGCTCAGTTGAGTGTGAATTTGTTTCGGGTCACGTCTTTGTTAGTACATTGGTCAGGTTTTCGTTTTATCAAATAGTGTTGTTCGATGGCTCCACATATTTGTTTTAAGTTTTGGAGCACTTGACTGATTGTGTGTTGGTGTACATCCACTGCACGTGTCCTTTAATTTGTGTGCACTGTGATCCATGCCACTGGCTGTTTCCAGAATAAACCATTTCTCGCAAACACTGCGGGGTCAGAATTCTTTATTGTCCTGTCTCATTTATTGTTTGCTTTTTGAAAAATTTTTTCCTAGCGTTGTACAACTTTTTCTGCATTCTTACTTGACGCTCCCACAGCTTGGAACTCTTTGTACCTGGCTGCATGAAAATCCTGCTGAGCAGCTTCTGCTCTTCTAGGAGAGCAGGGAAATCGAGCCAAGCTGACTCTTGAGGCAGTACTATTTGCTGTCACTGTGGGAATCAATACTATGTTCAAAATTTAACACTTAACACGAGAAAACAGGCCATATCGAGGTGGTGTATGCATGGTGTATGGTGTATGCGGTATGCATCAAATGAACAGATGCATCCTGTTCCTTTCAGAACACGGAATAATATTCAAGCGATTCTGAACAAAAAGAGTTTTCTCCAAGTCACGCGAAATTCAACTTGCGATGAAAAAAAAAATGTGGAAAAAAAGAAGTTTAACTATGCGGGATTCGAACCCACGCACTGCCATTGCCTGTCGACCCTCCGGAGCGACGCGTTAGACCTCACGGCCACAAAACAGCGCAGAGCGATGCACCTCTCTTTATTTTATTTGCGGACTACTTCCGTAGCCTTCACAGCGTTGCTAGCCCTAGCGTTGCAGATGATGTAGCGTTGGTAGCGTTCCCTCGCGGTACAAAGGAAAATTTAATAATGTATGAATCACTCTAAAGCGCTTTAAATCCAAATCTTGCACACTATAAAATGCTTATAAAGGTGTACTAAGTGCATTATAAAATTCAACAAACCTCGTTTGTTGAATTGCACACGCAATGCACTTGGTGGAGCGACAGACAAATGAAAAGTGCACCGGCGGTTGGCTCACGTGACCCGTTCTTTGTAGACCGCCCAAGAAGACCATGAGGTGGCGCCGATGCGATGATAAAGCACGGAATATATCCAGATAACCCAATGAAGCTGGAGGCGTGACGAGGGTGGGATTTCGTCTTGCTACCATTAGTTCACTCATCTGAGGGCGTCGCCAGAACCCGGGAAGATTCCGAGTTTCAGCAAACTCGGGCCTTCCAGCATAGCGCCCCTGGTCATTCGGGTATCTATTTCAACGAGGTGGCTGATTTACTGGCACGGTCAGCTCTCACTGCCCCTGTAATCTATCCTGTACCTCACCTCATTCTGTTGGAGACTTCCCGTTTCCAGCGGTTCCAACATATATCAGCCAGCTTGCGTGATCCGTTGCTGAATACCGTGGATTTTCAACATATAAAATTCCCATGGAATGTCCGATCGTGTAAGTCAAGGCTGTGTGAAGTGTCCATGACGCTTTTGCGATGCAGATTCCCGTACCTCAATTTGTACTTATGCAGATGCGGGTTCACCATGACAAACCTTTGTACGTCATGCGGAGAAGTTGAAAATAGATCATTTTCTCCTCCCTTGCGGGTGGTTCGAATTTCAGAGAAAACAGTATTTGGAGGTCCCTCTTTCGAGGTTAGGACTCCCTTTTCTATACCAGTTCTTCTCTCGTTTGGTGCGAGCGCCATGGGATTCTCGTTATGCACTATTTGCGGCTACCTTCATGATTACATTATTGCAAGTGGTCGCTTACCCTGTTAATTCCATATATAATTCCACCGCGTTCCCAAAAAAGTTTATTTTGTTTTATTCCTGGTATTTCTCATTTGTTTAATTTATTCGAAAATTTCAAGAATTAATACATTTTTCTACTTTATGTAAGTCTACTATTCTTCTTAGTTTTTTGGCATTCACCACCGTACCTTGGCCAACTCTCCCGCGTGGGTATTTGCCTTGTTTACTGAGGAGAAGAAGAAGACCGGCTGAAATGGCGTGTGTCTTGGCCGCTCTCCCGTAGTGGGTATGTGCCATCTTTATTTGAGGCCAACCAACCAACCCAATGGCGAGTTGTGAAGGCGAGTTATCATCGCGATGTGTCCCCGCGCCACATCCTCGCCACAACGGGTCGAATTGAAAGACGAAACGAAAGGACCCATTCAAGCGCCTCGAACAGTGGACGCGAAACATTTTAGACTGGTCCCTTGAAAACCCGACCGCCTTCCGGAGAACATGGCCACTACCTCGCAAACGGAAGTTCACACCGCGGAAGGCTCGGACCCGGATGATACCGGCAACCGCGTCGTACTGAAGCTGAGGAAGCCGATCAAGAAGCGGCGCCACGTCACCTGGAGCGAGGGTACCATCGACAACGAGCACCTGAACCGGCGCAAGACAAAGTTCTGCTACGTGTACGTCAAGCCGCTCGAGTTCGGCGAGAGCTCGTCAGACAGCGAGGACGAGGAATGCGAACAACGCCGCGGCCATGTCGAACAAAGACAAGAGAAATCGACTCCCACCGGTCCCGCGAGTACAGTCGAAGACTCTGAGACGGGTGCTGCTGCGTCGACGAACACCGAAAGCGAGACGAGGGGTGCTAGCGCGCCACCACAGTCGGCTTCTACACGTCGCGTCATGTGGGCCGCGGACACGGTGGACAACGAGAACATGAACAGGCTCAAGTCCAAGTGCTGCTGCATCTTCGAGAAGCAGCGTGAGTTTGGCGAGAGCTCGTCGGACAGCGAGGTGGACGACTGCCCTAACTGCCGTGGACACAAGGAGAAGCCTAGGAAGAGCGCGAACAACCCCATCGATCCAGTGCTGGGTAACCCGTTCATCTTGCACGGCGACGCCCCGTGAACTGCCGCCCCGTTCTACGCGACTGTGCCGTCCACTGTGTCAGCCATGTTTGCGTTCTAGCCTCCTGGGTGCAAGGACGTTTCACCAATGATATCTTCCTGGATCCTCTCGTGGCATCAAGCAGTGAATAAACATACAGGACGACCATATTTATGCAAGGCTTTGCTGGAAGGCTGTAGAGCCCCGGTAATGAAAAAGAGTCGCCAAGCGGTGAACTACAAGGCACTAGTGCTGCTTGAGAATATTGGCAGGGTTGTGCTGACATAAGTGACCCACCCACACCCCTATATGACTATGTAAGTGGAGGCAAGTGCAGATTTTTGTAGAGGACCCAGTAGTTATACACTTCTTCAAATTTGTATGGCTAGAAAACTTAAGGACTCCTGGTTCAAGGGCTAGCTATTATGCATTCTTTATTCTTCTTCACTGCGTCCTGCGTCATGGAGCTCCTAGAGAACTTCTCAGTAATTGCGGACGCGCTTTCTTATCTGAAGTGGTTCACGAGCTCCTGGATTAGTGCCCCACAGTTCACCGCGCCCTCAAACCAACGACCTCACCGAATGACTCAAGAGTGCTCTTGGTGGCATGCTCGCCCCGTACAACATTCGCTCCGACAGCTCTAATTGGGATTAGGTCCTTCCGTTCGTCACTTATGCATGCAACCCTGAATCTCTAGCAACGACCGCCTTTTTCCAGTTCTTTATTCGCATGCGCCTCCTTGACTTCTGGACATCACGCTCTCCTGGAATCACGACAGCTCGTAATACACCTCCCTTTCTGACGTCACCCGTCATACCGAGCAGTACAGCCAGCTGGCTCGCTCCTTTACCGCAAAACATCAGAGCCGCCACAGACATGAGTCTGATCAAGCGAAACCCGCTTTTCACGCCCCCGCTGACTCATTGGTCTAGCTCTCTGTTCCATTTGCGTCGAAATTTGCGACTGAGCACCTCGGTCTTACCTTACCTTAGAGAGTACTACATACTTGTCACTTATATCGTCGAAGCGGTGCCATCTTCTTCGGACCATCGCCCCCGTTGATTGGTTGGTTGGCCTCAAATAAAATGGCACATACCCACTACGGGGGAGTGGCCACAGGCGGTGAACTGCTTGAATGATGGGCATTTATAGAGGAATGGGAGTAGTAATAGGGTTTAGTCTGACAGATTGGACGACGCACCTACAGGGGACCTGTTAGCTGGGAGATCGAAGACGGGACGATGGCTTTTCGTGCAAATTCGAATGCAATGCATGTAATGGTTCAATTTTGCACTGACTGAAAGAGACTAAAAATAATGAAATAAATTTTTGAAAATCAGAAAAATAAAAATAAATAGAAAAAATATTAAGAAAAAACAGAAATAAAATGAAATGAAAACTAGCATGGGAGTCGCTGCGTTTCTAGAAGAAAATTTTGAACAGCACAGCTCACACTCCTGTTGCTTCGTCCATGCAAAGAAGTGCCAAAGGAAAGAACCCGTGGCCACGGCACGTCAGCTGCCTGAAACCATTTTACAACCTCCTCGTCGTCTCCTCGCCGTGAGTCGCTGGGATGGCTCTTTCCCTCGGCCGGGGCAGTTGGAATGAAGATGATTATGCGCCGACGCCCACGACGATGAAGCTCCTGAGGCGGCCGGCTTTATATATATATATATATATATATATATATATATATATATATATATATATTGTATTCAGTAGGGGTTCCAATGGCCCAGTTTACTAGTTTAGGTACAGTATTACGACAAACGCGACTGTTCTTTTAACGTTTATTTTGCCAACAGTTTCGAGGGCAGGCTTACAATGAATCCGTTTCGTCAATATAAGGACACAGAACAAGCGAGGAGGTATAATCTCGGCCCTCTAAACAAACTTGAGAATGAGGGCAGGGGACCGTATAATAGGCAGCACGACAAGTCTCAAACGGGCCGCGGCTGAACAACAACCAGAAAAAACAAACGGGGAGCTGGAAATGGTAAAGTAGTAGCAAAGAACGAGCCTGAACAGCACAGCGATAGAAGGGGCAAAAGAGAGTTAGACCCGGCTCTCGGCGCACACGGAAGCCGCTACCCCCCCCCCCCCCCCCCCCCCCCCCCCCCCCCGCCCCCCTCCAAATACGCGCACACCCCCGCAAGACGCCGCCGGGTCCGAGCGGGCGGCCCGTATCAGGTATCCTGAGACGCCTGCAAGGGACGCGTTCGAGAGACGGCCAACACACACTTGTTAACCGCTGCAACGGCAACTTGCGACTGTGCCCTCTGCGTATTTTTGCTTCATTTCGTCGCTTTGCTCTGCTGTCGGGCCTTTCTACCAGACAATCTGGCGCCCCTTTTCCCATAAATATACTAGGCGGTCCAAAACCGTGTCCCGCAGTGAGCTTCCCGTGAAAAAACAGCGTCCGTCGGGTAAAATACTGAGCTAGCCCGAGCGCGTAATGGGAAGGCAAAGATGAATTTAGGGGCAACAAAACAAAAGAAGCGAAGAGGAGAAAAAAAAAATTAGCTCTAGAAATGTTTAAAGAAAATGTAACACAGAAAATGTTAACGCACACACAGGAAGAGAAAAGAGAAAAAGAAAAACTTCTGATTAAATGTGGCGCCAAACAAGTATGACATGGTGAGAGCACTTTGATAGAGTTTGGCGCAGTGCATGTGGTTTCGAGATTTGCATGCACACGCAGGTTAAATCATTCTGAGATTATCGAGTTGAGTCGATGTTGGTGTAAGTAAATAACAAATGACAAGAAATATGTAGAAAAATGAAAATAAAAATGGCACGGAGAATAAAAAATTGAGCAGAAGAAGTTATACAAAAGTTAACAAATTAAAAATAATAATAATACATGTGTGCGGAAAACGCGAAAGGTCTGCGGCCCGCGGAGCTGCCGCGTGGTCCCAATGGTCTAGGTGATAGATCAAAGGTGTCTATTTGGAATGGAACGTGGATGCTGGCAGGAGGTTGGACAAAAAAGTACTCAGGAGATAAATTGCCAGATTCCCTGCCATTTCAAAGTGTGTCTGCAGTTGTCAAGAAAAAAACAAGTTCAGGCGTATTCTGATAATACCGCTGTCCAAGGCCTATGACCGGCGGAATTTCCTACGTTGGCTCCTTTAAGCAGGAAAGTCTCCCGGGAGTAGCGTTCATGCCATGAGAGAACGTGTCGGCGGCGTCTTGCGGCGGCGTCTTGCGGGGGTGTGCGGGGGTGGCGGCGTCTTGCGGGGCGGCGTCTTGCGGGGGTGTGCGCGTATTTGGAGGGGGGGCGGGGGGGGGGGGGGGGGGGCAGGGGGGGGGTAGCGGCTTCCGTGTGCGCCGAGAGCCGGGTCTAACGCTCTTTTGCCCCTTCTATCGCTGTGCTGTTCAGGCTCGTTCTTTGCTACTACTTTACCATTTCCAGCTCCCCGTTTGTTTTTTCTGGTTGTTGTTCAGCCGCGGCCCGTTTGAGACTTGTCGTGCTGCCTATTATACGGTCCCCTGCCCTCATTCTCAAGTTTGTTTAGAGGGCGGAGATTATACCTCCTCGCTTGTTCTGTGTCCTTATATTGACGAAACGGATTCATTGTAAGCCTGCCCTGACGAAGGGAATACCATTCCCGAAACTGTTGGCAAAATAAACGTTAAAAGAACAGTCGCGTTTGTCGTAATACTGTACCTAAACTAGTAAACTGGGCCATTGGAACCCCTACTGAATACAATTTCTCAACATGGCTGCCAGGAACCCAACGACAGAGCGTCTGATTCGTCATTATCCAAGGCATCCGATCAACAGTGCCATCATCGGTGACTCCCTTACTAAGTACGTACACAACCACTTCACGCCAAGTGACCCAGAGGCCCCCTGCTTCATCTCTTACTGTGGCGCCACGTATGCTGACGTCCCCATGCTGCTGCAGTACGTCCCTGCGAGCGTGAACACCCTGATCGTACACGTCGGGACAGTTGACATCGCAAGAAATGGGTCGTCCTCGTCCCTGGAGAGACTGACACTACTCATTGAAGAGATTCGCCAGAACCGACCGGCAATTAAGAAGATAGGCGTCAGCCTTCCTCTTTCCCGTGCCCCAAATCGCCGAAGCAGAGGATCAAATCACCGCTTCGTGAGATGGTTTAACATCCAGTTGTCGAAATTCAAGACCGGAGTTCGTCAGCTATGCAGGCGCAGAGTACTCGGCCCCGGTGTGCGATACATCGAACATGGTTTTACATCGTTGCCTCTGTGGCGCTTCCTCGCCGTGGACGGACTGCACACCAGTTTTGAGGGCGTCGGTTTGCTGGCCCAACATTTCAAAGCGGAGCTCAACTACCCGTTTCACCATTGGCAGCCGACTCCGTTCGTGCCACGCAGCAGAATCCCTGGGCGCCGCTCGGGAGACGCGGCCCCGTCAACACCACCACCCAGTATCCCTCCACCGCCACCCCCAGTGCCGGAGCGGCGCTACAACACCCGCCGGACGTACGCCATGGCTGCCCAGCAGGCGGCTTCTGGACAGAGCAACTGACTGCCTGTTACAAAAGGTACGGCCCGCGGAGAGCAGACGTGGTCCCAGGCGTTCCTCTCAGTGAGGAAGATTATTGATAAACGCGTGAGATTTGAGCTTCATGCATCTTACCTAACGTCCTACCTGTCGCAGGGTACTGTTCCAAAAGGTCTTCTGGGCTGTACACTTTCCATGTCCACATTCAGTGAGAGAGAAAAAGAGGACTGGGATAATATATTATTAGAAGCATCGCAAAAGCTCACAGAAACGGTCGTCAATCATAGCAAACGGAAAGTTGCCGAACTTAGAGATGTCGAGGAAGAGCAGAGACGCCAACATGCTCTCTCTACTGCCGAACTGAGCGAACTAAAAAACTACGAGGCAAAAAGAAGAGAGGAAGTAACCAGGGATAAGACCAAAAAGCTAGAACGTGACCGAATTCCGCTGGCTTCAAACAGATATACAGAAACCAAACCGTCCGAGCTAAGCGCTAATGGTAGGTTGGAAACTGTCGACCGTGAGACTGCTGTCCGAGCTCCAGGGAATGACACAACTGCTCATATTTCTCGGGGTGTTGTCGATACGAGGTCCGCGGCTGAGAACTATGAAACAGCTGGTGGAAACACAAACGTGGTTAATTTTTCACAAAAGATTCTCACACCTGCCGAACTCAGCCTCCTTTCCAAAGGTTTAACTTTTTGTCCAGCATCTGGCAGGTTCAATGAGTTTCAACTTTTTCAGGATCTGGACAATTTCGCGCGAAACCTCCGGCTTAGGGAGTATTTCCACGAAAACACCAGCGACAGACAACAAACGATTCCCACCGTGTCAGAGAAGTTGTGGACACCGAGCGAACAACGTGACAGACACCTTGATATGTATATATCTGCGGTGCAGAAGGACATAATAAGGGCGTATGGAAAACAACGTCCGGTTCGCAACAATCTCTCGAACGAAGAACGACAGGCTTTGGAAACGTTGCGTAAAGACGAAAACATAGTAATAAAACCGGCTGACAAGGGTGGAGCTATAGTAATCCTGGACAAATCAGAATATTTAAAAGAAGGCCACCGCCAGCTCAATGATCCTCAGTTTTACAGAAAGCTTCCGAACGACCCCACACGCCAACTGGGGACAGAAATAGAGGACTCTCTTGCTGGACTCGCTAAGGACGGTAGAATAACTCAGGCAATGTTAAAATCAATGTCGCCGAGCAATCCAGCTCCAGGCCGGTTTTATCTCCTCCCTAAAATACATAAAGTTAACCATCCTGGCCGTCCAATTGTGTCCAGCAACGGGGCAGTGACGGAGAACATGTCAAATTTCATTAGTTTTCTCATCAAGGACATCCCTCCCCATTTTCCCTCGTACATCAAAGACACAAGCCATTTCCTTCGGGAGATTTCAAACTTGACCATCCCCACAGGAGGCCTTCTGGCGACCATGGATGTTTGCTCCCTGTATACAAATATTCCGCACGCAGACGGCATAGCAGCAACGTTGGCAGCATTCGAAAGCTCAAACTCTTTGGTTGATTTGGACGGTGGAACCCTTTCTGGCCTTCTTGAACTGGTCCTAAATTCCAACAATTTTGAATTTGATGGCGAGCACTACCTCCAAACAAGCGGTACTGCGATGGGCACAAAATGGCCCCTAGCTATGCCAGCATCTTTATGGCGTCACTAGAAATTCCCTTCCTTGAGGAACAGCCAAAAAAACCACTTTTCTACAAGCGTTTTCTAGACGACATCTTTCTTGTATGGGAACATGATGAAGCGAGCCTGCTGGACTTCATTGCGCACTTTAATACCCTGCATCCCTCCATTAGGTTTACCCACTGTATCTCCGACTCAAAGATTAACTTTCTCGACGTGGAAATATCGGTAGATGGCAACTGCCTTTCGACTACCCTATACAGAAAACCAACGGATAGGCAGCAGTATCTCCATTTTCACAGTAGCCACCCGAAGCACTGCAAAACAAGTATTCCATATTCTCAGGCTCACAGATACCGAAGAATATGTTCTACAACCGAGGAATTTAATCAGCATACGGGGACTCTCAAGGACGCTTTGTCAAGACAAAAATACCCGGGGGAAATAGTCGAAGACGCGATTCAACGCGCTCGCAGCCTAGACCATTCTTCCATCTTGGCAGAGAACAAGGTGAAAAAAGACACCAAAACAAACCTAATCCTTACTTACTCCGCAACTGCTCCCAGGGTAAACAACATACTAAGCCGTCATTTTAATATAATCCGACAGAGTAATAGGCTGTCACTAATATTCCAGGAACAACCCCGAGTGGTGTACCGCAGGGACAAGAATTTGAGAGACTTGCTTGTCAACGCGAAAACGAAGAAGACCGCTGCCCGAGGTGGATGCCACCCATGCGGAAAACCCCGTTGCAAGGTGTGTCCGCACATTTGCGACACCAAACTGGCAAAATCCAAGTCCGACGGCTTTACGTTTCACATAAATGAAGACCTCGACTGCGATTCGAGCAATGTTATCTACAAACTTCAATGCGAGGTGTGTGGGGAGGAGTACATTGGTCAGACCAAGACAACATTTCGTTTCCGCTTCAACAACCACAAAGCGCATGTGTCATCCCTGCCCAACTTGCCCCTTTCCAGGCACCTGCGTCTGCCCCTGCACAGTTTTGAAAACATCCGTGTAATCCTTCTCCAGTCCGGGTTCCCTAACACATATTACAGGGAACAAAGGGAATCGTACTTCATTCATAAATTCGGCACGTTCTCTCATGGCATGAACGCTACTCCCGGGAGACTTTCCTGCTTAAAGGAGCCAACGTAGGAAATTCCGCCGGTCATAGGCCTTGGACAGCGTTATTATCAGAATACGCCTGAACTTGTTTTTTTCTTGACAACTGCAGACACACTTTGAAATGGCAGGGAATCTGGCAGTTTATCTCCTGAGTACTTTTTTGTCCAACCTCCTGCCAGCATCCACGTTCCATTCCAAATAGACACCTTTGATCTATCACCTAGACCATTGGGACCACGCGGCAGCTCCGCGGGCCGCAGACCTTTCGCGTTTTCCGCACACAAGTATTATTATTATTTTTAATTTGTTAACTTTTGTATAACTTCTTCTGCTCAATTTTTTATTCTCCGTGCCATTTTTATTTTCATTTTTCTACATATTTCTTGTCATTTGTTATTTACTTACACCAACATCGACTCAACTCGATAATCTCAGAATGATTTAACCTGCGTGTGCATGCAAATCTCGAAACCACATGCACTGCGCCAAACTCTATCAAAGTGCTCTCACCATGTCATACTTGTTTGGCGCCACATTTAATCAGAAGTTCTTCTTTTTCTCTTTTCTCTTCCTGTGTGTGCGTTAACATTTTCTGTGTTACATTTTCTTTAAACATTTCTAGAGCTAATTTTTTTTTCTGCTCTTCCCTTCTTTTGTTTTGTTCCCCCTAAATTCATCTTTGCCTTCCCATTACGCGCTCGGGCTAGCTCAGTATTTTACCCGACGGACGCTGTTTTTTCACGGGAAGCTCACTGCGGGACACGGTTTTGGACCGCCTAGTATATTTATGGGAAAAGGGGCGCCAGATTGTCTGGTAGAAAGGCCCGACAGCAGAGCAAAGCGACGAAATGAAGCAAAAATACGCAGAGGGCACAGTCGCAAGTTGCCGTTGCAGCGGTTAACAAGTGTGTGTTGGCCGTCTCTCGAACGCGTCCCTTGCAGGCGTCTCAGGATACCTGATACGGGCCGCCCGCTCGGACCCGGCGGCGTCTTGCGGGGGTGTGCGCGTATTTGGAGGGGGGGCGGGGGGGGGGGGGTAGCGGCAACCGTGTGCGCCGAGAGCCGGGTCTAACGCTCTTTTGCCCCTTCTATCGCTGTGCTGTTCAGGCTCGTTCTTTGCTACTACTTTACCATTTCCAGCTCCCCGTTTGTTTTTTCTGGTTGTTGTTCAGCCGCGGCCCGTTTGAGACTTGTCGTGCTGCCTATTATACGGTCCCCTGCCCTCATTCTAAAGTTTGTTTAGAGGGCGGAGATTATACCTCCTCGCTTGTTCTGTGTCCTTATATTGACGAAACGGATTCATTGTAAGCCTGCCCTGACGAAGGGAATACCATTCCCGAAACTGTTGGCAAAATAAACGTTAAAAGAACAGTCGCGTTTGTCGTAATACTGTACCTATATATATATATATATATATATATATAAGCAAACAAGGGAAGGGGAATGAGGGGCTCGTTATAAATATTAGAGAAGCCAACAGCCACAGAAACCAAGGAGCACAGGGGATTTTTTAATTTTTTTTTTTTGTGGTGTTGATCAAGTAAGAATATTACTGAATATGTTGTCGCTTAAACCTAATTGATTAGAAAAGCAGAAGAAAAAACAACCACATGCCGCCGGTGGGATCCGAAGCCACGACCTCCGAATTACGCGTCCGGTGCTCTACCTCTGAGCTACGGCGACGGCTGTCAAACCTTCTGCTTTCGGGGGTATTTATGTTTACAAATAACCTAACTTTGAGAGTGTTCATCAGCGCCACCCACGTGCGTAAGCGGCGGACGTGGAACGTCCTGAGTTACCGCTGGTGTGACGTAGAACGCCATCGAACGGCGAGGGTGGAAGCTGTGTGAGAACCCTCTTATGCTTCCTATGGCGTCCAGGCTGCCAGAACCGAGGCCCTCGCTAAGCAATTAAGCAAACAAGGGAAGGGGAATGAGGGGCTCGTTATAAATATGAGAGAAGCCAACAGCCACAGAAACCAAGGAGCACAGGGGATTTTTTAATTTTTTTTTTGTGGTGTTGATCAAGTAAGAATATTACTGAATATGTTGTCGCTTAAAGCTAATTGATTAGAAAAGCAGAAGAAAAAACAACCACATGCCGCTGGTGGGATCCGAACCCACGACCTACGAATTACGCGTCCGGTGCTCTACCTCTGAGCTACGGCGACGGCTGTCAAACCTTCTGCTTTCGGGGGTATTTATGTTTACAAATAACCTAACTTTGAGAGTGTTCATCAGCGCCACCCACGTGCGTAAGCGGCGGACGTGGAACGTCCTGAGTTACCGCTGGTGTGACGTAGAACGCCATCGAACGGCGAGGGTGGAAGCTGTGTGAGAACCCTCTTATGCTTCCTATGGCGTCCAGGCTGCCAGAACCGAGGCCCTCGCGAAGCAATTAAGCAAACAAGGGGAGGGGAATGAGGGGCTCGTTATAAATATGAGAGAAGCCAACAGCCACAGAAACCAAAGAGCACAGGGGATTTTTTAATTTTTTTTTTGTGGTGTTGATCAAGTAAGAATTTTACTGAATATGTTGTCGCTTAAAGCTAATTGATTAGAAAAGCAGAAGAAAAAACAACCACATGCCGCCGGTGGGATCCGAACCCACGACCTCCGAATTACGCGTCCGGTGCTCTACCTCTGAGCTACGGCGACGGCTGTCAAACCTTCTGCTTTCGGGGGTATTTATGTTTACAAATAACCTAACTTTGAGAGTGTTCATCAGCGCCACCCACGTGCGTAAGCGGCGGACGTGGAACGTCCTGAGTTACCGCTGGTGTGACGTAGAACGCCATCGAACGGCGAGGGTGGAAGCTGTGTGAGAACCCTCTTATGCTTCCTGTGGCGTCAAGGCTGCCAGAACCGAGGCCCTCGCTAAGCAATTAAGCAAACAAGGGAAGGGGAATGAGGGGCTCGTTATAAATATGAGAGAAGCCAACAGCCACAGAAGCCAAGGAGCACAGGGGATTTTTTAATTTTTTTTTGTGGTGTTGATCAAGTAAGAATATTACTGAATATGTTGTCGCTTAAATGTAATTGATTAGAAAAGCAGAAGAAAAAACAACCACATGCCGCCGGTGGGATCCGAACCCACGACCTCCGAATTACGCGTCCGGTGCTCTGCCTCTGAGCTACGGCGACGGCTGTCAAACCTTCTGCTTTCGGGGGTATTTATGTTTACAAATAACCTAACTTTGAGAGTGTTCATCAGCGCCACCCACGTGCGTAAGCGGCGGACGTGGAACGTCCTGAGTTACCGCTGGTGTGACGTAGAACGCCATCGAACGGCGAGGGTGGAAGCTGTGTGAGAACCCTCTTATGCTTCCTATGGCGTCCAGGCTGCCAGAACCGAGGCCCTCGCTAAGCAATTAAGCAAACAAGGGGAGGGGAATGAGGGGCTCGTTATAAATATGAGAGAAGCCAACAGCCACAGAAACCAAGGAGCACAGGGGATTTTTTAATTTTTTTTGTGGTGTTGATCAAGTAAGAATATTACTGAATATGTTGTCGCTTAAAGCTAATTGATTAGAAAAGCAGAAGAAAAAACAACCACATGCCGCCGGTGGGATCCGAACCCACGACCTCCGAATTACGCGTCCGGTGCTCTACCTCTGAGCTACGGCGACGGCTGTCAAACCTTCTGCTTTCGGGGGTATTTATGTTTACAAATAACCTAACTTTGAGAGTGTTCATCAGCGCCACCCACGTGCGTAAGCGGCGGACGTGGAACGTCCTGAGTTACCGCTGGTGTGACGTAGAACGCCATCGAACGGCGAGGGTGGAAGCTGTGTGAGAACCCTCTTATGCTTCCTATGGCGTCAAGGCTGCCAGAACCGAGGCCCTCGCTAAGCAATTAAGCAAACAAGGGAAGGGGAATGAGGGGCTCGTTATAAATATGAGAGAAGCCAACAGCCACAGAAACCAAGGAGCACAGGGGATTTTTTAATTTTTTTTTTGTGGTGTTGATCAAGCAAGAATATTACTGAATATGTTGTCGCTTAAAGCTAATTGATTAGAAAAGCAGAAGAAAAAACAACCACATGCCGCCGGTGGGATCCGAACCCACGACCTCCGAATTACGCGTCCGGTGCTCTACCTCTGAGCTACGGCGACGGCTGTCAAACCTTCTGCTTTCGGGGGTATTTATGTTTACAAATAACCTAACTTTGAGAGTGTTCATCAGCGCCACCCACGTGCGTAAGCGGCGGACGTGGAACGTCCTGAGTTACCGCTGGTGTGACGTAGAACGCCATCGAACGGCGAGGGTGGAAGCTGTGTGAGAACCCTCTTATGCTTCCTATGGCGTCAAGGCTGCCAGAACCGAGGCCCTCGCTAAGCAATTAAGCAAACAAGGGAAGGGGAATGAGGGGCTCGTTATAAATATGAGAGAAGCCAACAGCCACAGAAACCAAGGAGCACAGGGGATTTTTTAATTTTTTTTGTGGTGTTGATCAAGTAAGAATATTACTGAATATGTTGTCGCTTAAAGCTAATTGATTAGAAAAGCAGAAGAAAAAACAACCACATGCCGCCGGTGGGATCCGCCGGTGGATATATATATATATATATAGGGAGTAAGGTTTATTTGTCCAACAGAATAGACCATGCCTAAACCTCGGAGCAGGGCACCAGGGTTAGGGCGGTCAGCTTAGGTGCAGGCCGGAAGCTCTGGACTCCTGGCGCCATCCTCAGCCAGTCGGACTGCTCTGAGCTGGTTCTTCTTTTCTGCGCTTTGAAGAAGGGTCTCCCATGCAGTCTTGGGTGTTATCCCTGCATTTCTTCCTGGACCCTACTCACAATCGCAAATAATATGGTCTAGTGACCCTCTACTCTCACATTGTCTGAATCTGTCCGATCGTACTCGGCCGGCTGAAGTTCGTGCTGGAAAACTGCTCCTCGTGGCTCTGCTCTCTCCCCGCTGCTTCATCGATTTCTTGTACAACAGCCTTTGTCGCCGACATTTCCCACGTGCCACTAAACCAACCTTCAGTACATCATCATTAAAAAAAAGCCATAGAAGATTGATTGATTCATTTATTGATTGAAAAACATTTATTGCTCCAAAGGTTTTGGTTTTGTTTATGGGGTTTAACGTCCCAAAGTGCAGGCTGTGATGGACGCCGTAGTGGAGGACTCCAGAAATTTCGACCACATGGGTTTGTTTTTAACATGCACTGACATCGCAAAGTACACGGGCCTGAAAAATTTCGGCTCCATCAAAACTCGGCCGCCACGGCTGGGATCGAACCCGCGCCTTTCGGGTCAGCCGCCGAGCGCCGTAACCACTGAGCCACCGCGGCGGGTGCTCCAAAGGAAGATGACTGGCGGTCTTCATGGCTGACACCTCTGGTCTGCGGCGCCAGCTGCTTCTGCTGCCCGGTGAGTTCGTTCGACCAGCTGCAGCTGATCTTCGACTTCAGGGCTGGACAGTGCAGTATGTCACTGCTCCGCGGCAGGATTCGTTATATTTACCACTGCGGTTTGTTTTTTGCAAGTCCATGTGGTGTGATAGACAATTGACACAGAATATTTTGTGAATTAAGTGGTTTTACACTTGCACATTTCTGCAGCGCAATGCGGTTAGGTAGATTAACCAGTTTCTGCAATCGAAAGTTCGTAACTGAGGTTTAGCTCAACGGGTAAGAGCCACTAACCTGTAACTGATAGTAAAATTCACAGACTACGTAAGACGGAGAAAGATACACCCATACATGCGCACAGAGCATGCCGCGCTTGTGTGAGCCTTTCTTATAATCGTCTTTCTTGCATCCTGAACCTTTGCGTGCACCCGGTAAGGTTCAATTTCAACGCCTCACAGGAACTCTACACGAAATACCCGCCATATCAAAGCATAAGTATGCAATTTGCATCCGGCACACTGTTGGTAGTCCTCATTGTTTTCTGGAACTGGTCATATTGAGCATATGTAACAAAATTTTTATACTGTGCACAAACTTAACAAAGTACGCTAACACAGCTAAAATGCAAGATCTGCCAAAGCATTTAGTATCCACTTTATTAGTAAATACTACTACCTTTTTGTTTGTGGCTGTAGAGCTCATCACTAGCTTCTTGAGGCACTAAGTTTCAAAAGTTCTACTTTTAATAGCTCCAGTTACTATGGAGAAAGCGGTTTTTGTGGCAAGTATCTAGTTAGTAGTCGCTTGGTAAATTGTCCGAGTTTTTTTTTTCAAGATTGAAGGCCGTGACTACGCACACGGGCATAGCTAGATTAACAGTGACTTATTGGGGAATACTTTCGGGAAATGACGACACATGCTTTGCAGACGTCGGATGCCTTGCAACGACAGTTGCATCCATAGACATTGATAGAGCAGAGCCCCGGGGTTTGATACGGCGGCCACTGCTGTGCGGCCACAATCGGGCTCTTATCGAAGCGGATGCATTGATGCAGCGGTTGTGGGCCATTCTTTGATAGCGGATATTGTAGAGAGAGTAAGGTCACATAATCGCAGGAGCCGCCTCCGCCACGAGATGATCACTCCTTTGGCATTAACCTAGACGATGAGATTTCTGCTGACAAGAAGACACCACTCTAGCGTGCAAGTTTCACGGGCGTTTTCTAAGGCATTTGAATTTTATAGTAGCTGAGCAGTGTTACAAGCCAGCGTCAACTACTGTTCAGCTCTCAAGTTTATGGTTTGGTTTATGGTTTATGAGTGTTTTAACGTCCCAAAGCGACTAAGACTATGAGAAACGCCGTAGTGGAGGGCTCCGGAAATTTCGGCCACCTGGGGTTCCTTAACGTGCAGTGACATAGCACAGTACACGGGCCTCTAGAATTTCTCCTCCAAAGAAATTCAACCGCCGGGGCCGGGATCGAACCCGCGTCTTTCGGCTCAGCAGCCGAGCACCATAACCACTGAGCCACCGCGGCGGCTGCTCTCAAGTTTAGTTAAACTTAGATCGGCAGGCCCAGTTGAAAATTTCAGCTTAAAAGATGGCGGCTGACAGTACAGTCGTGTCAGCCTAGTCAGCATTTCCGCTGCCACATTTTCTTTGGTAGTCCCAAAGGTTTTTGCCCTCGTTAGTACAGTACATAATGTATAGCTCTGACTAGTAGAGTCGATACAAACACTCGAAGTTGCGAAGCAGTGTACGAAAAACGACGATAAAGGACGCAAGTCAAGCGTTGCTTTGCTCGATTGTCTTGGCTTTCTCCGGCGTCTCGCTGCTGAGCACATAAATGGCGGACTTTGCGCGGAATATGCTGGATAGCAAAAGAAGACAATGAAAAAAGCTTGACTTAAGGAATAACGCAACACCGTGATATTTTTATTGAGTAACGGGCCACGTCTGACGGAAATAACGATCCACTAGTGATTAAACTGATTTTCGCACTGCTGTTGTATTCAGCGGCTGTTATAGGCGAAATTTGAGTGACATTCCATACCGTCCTTATGAGAGGTGCATGTGTTAAAGAGGCTTGCCTGAAAGGGGAACGCGCAATAGCGGAGGAAGATTAAGCAGGTTGCATTACTGAGCAGAGCATGCCTTGCCAAAGTGGTCAACGTGAGTGCTAGGCTGGTGAAGGTACACCAGCAGATGTTGCGAATACTCCTTTGCTTCATGCTTGATAGAACACTCCACATGTTCTTGTACGTAATTAGCGGCTACAGCCCCAGTTCCCATCTAGTGGCAAAGGCTAACACGCGGAGAGTGACGACAACGCTAAATTCAAGTAATCTACTGTCTGGCAACTTCGTAGCACTTCTACTTATTGGCAACGTCTTTATTCACGCAAATACCTCCAATGCCTTTACTGGAGTATTGTAAGAGGTGAGAGAAAAGGCAGAAAAAAAAGCAAATATAAACACTGTTATAAGTGCTGATATCTTATCAGAAAGCAGAAATAGTACTTGAAAAATCGGCAACAGTCTTTCTGTTTTGAAAGTGACCGGTCTTGTTTTCTGCCTTTACTGAATGGTGGGTCTCAGTGAGGTACTCTTGGAGCGTTTATTTTTAGTGTACGCATAAGTGACATAGTGAATGTTCATGATACTGCGAAGTTTGTTATATATGCTGATGGTGGCATCCTACTTATTCTGCTCCTTATATTAACCTCTGAACAAAACAATGCAATGCGAGCCGCCGCGGTGGCTCAGTGGTTATGGTGCTCGGCTGCTGACCCGAAAGACGCGGGTTCGATCGCGGCCGCGGCGGTTGAATTTCTTTGGAGGAGAAATTCTAGAGGCCCGTGTACTGTGCGATGTCAGTTCACGTTAAATAACTCCAGGCGGTCGAAATCTCCGGAGCTCTCCACTACGGCGTCTCTCAAAGCCTTAGTCTCTTTGGGACGTTAAACCCCATAAACCAAACCAAACCAACCAAATGCAATGCAATGCAACACTTAAGTATGAAACTGGTAATGTTCTAATTGTCACAAAATTAATGCTATTAATACAAAGATAACAACTGTAACAAGCTAGCTAAAGTAACGCATGTTGTTAAATACAGAAGTAAAAAAATTCAAGTTGCAGCTAGCAATAAAATCCTCTCAACCGATCTCATTTTGGATCGGCATGCCGATAATATATGTAAAAGCTCACTCATCAGCAGGACTGCTATCCCGATATCGATGGCTTCTTCCCATTGAGATGGGCTTTGTGATAGATATTACAATAGCAAGCGAACAATAAGGTCGGCGATATGATGCTGGACTCTAAGAGATTGATTGTGATCACGGTTGGCTCCCCAACGTTGTACAAGTGAACAAAAATATATAATTGCTTAATTCTTTTATAATGTCGTCTCCCCCACAGGAACAGAACAGAATCTTTTTCGCGAACAGTTTTAACAAGAAATAATGCGAACATGTCAAGTTTCCTAAAAAAAGTATTTACTCTACTTCAGAGAAGCTCTAAATAGCTGTAGAAGTGCCATTACGAACAAAAAATGCAATTAACATTACTTGGTGTTGTTTTTTTTGTTTAACCAATTGTGTGATCGCACATTCTTGCGGCCAATACGAACGTCTCAAGTGAATCGAAGGCTGCAAGCATATCTTGGTAGGAACACAGTGTACGATTTTGCAGCCGTGCATATCGCCGCAAACTGCAGCTTATTATGGCGTTCTGAAAGGATGCTCTGTCTTTTGCCCACCTTATGTGTTAGTAATAGTGGCTGGCGAGTACAAATAAACTGTTTTACTTTATTCTTAATGTTTATTTTCAGTTCAACCGCCGCGGTGGCTCAGTGGTTATGGCGCTTGGCTGCTGACCCGAAAGAGTCGGGTTCGATCCCGGCCCCACGGCGATCGCATTTCGATGGAGTGAAAATGCTAGAGGCCCGTCTAATGTGCGATGCCTGTGCACGTTAAAGATCCCCGGGTGGTCAAAATTATCTGCAGGCTTCCACTACGGCGTCTTCATAGCCTGAGTCGCTTGTTGTAAAAATATTGGGAATTGTAGTTAGTTTGATTTCAACGAAGGGTTTAAATGGCGTAACTATGGAGTAGTGTTAGTGATTGAATTCCGCTCGATCTAAAATCTGAAAGCAACAAGGTTCTTCCAGTTTCGCTCCTGCGAACTCAGTTTTAAGCGTGCTCTTTTCTTCTTACTTCGCTTGAAGGATATCGAAATGCAGTGCACTTCTGTTTAGAGTCAAGGGTCCGTAACTATTAAAGGTAACCAATTAAGAAGCACCATGGTTTCTTTGCGCCTTGCATCCATCGAAACTGCGGCCACTGGAGTCGCTATCAAGATTGCTGTATGACATTAGCAGAACCCGGTAGTCGGTGATCCGCCATGGATTGAATTCGGCCATACCCGCCACCAGTAAACGGGCACAAAAGTACACTGGGGCCTCCTTAGCTCGCAACGAATGGGCGATCCAGGCCAATCATTTGCCCAGGGTGTAATGTTTTTAAATAAAGAAACAAGCTCGAATACGCCTCCACCTAGTCGAAAAACACAACAGATTTTCTGTCGTCAAAGATTTTCTGTCATGTTTTTGCCAATTAACTTGAAGTAACAACAGAAATTTCTTTAGAAACAACAAAATTTTGTGTAGTTACTACATAAAAGCAGCACAGAACTACAGACCACACAAGACTACTACCGAAAAAACTGCACTAGAACAGAAAAATGCTACGAAATAACAGGAAAACGTGTCGTTACGACAGAACGACAAATCTTTTTATTCGTATTTCTGACATGGCTCTGTTGTTATTTCCGACTGAGTAAAAGCTTCTATGAGAGAAGAAGCGCTTCCACTTAGTAAGTAAAGAAACAGGCTAAAAAGAAAAGCTGAAAAAACACGGCGAATCGCTGGCGTCTACCATCCGGCCTCTGAACTGGCCACCTAATTCCCACGGAGCCGTCCACAAGCGAACCCAAGCATACATGCGTAAGGCAAGTCTGCAGAAAGTGCTGGCCGAAGTCGTGTTTTCCCAACAACTCACGCGGCGAGGAGTGTTCCTGACTCACCGCTTACGCCAGCAGTGGCGCCCTCTGCCCTCATCGAGCGGAGTCAGTCGCCTCGGTATCGATCCAATTTGGAGCCATAGGCTACACTTCTGCACGACTGAAGTGGAGTTTGGAGGGGGGCTGCCTAGGGAGCTCAGGCATAGCATTATTTGACACTCAAGCGTTTTTTCTTTCCTGAATAAGCAGCCGCACGAAACACACCTCACGCCTAAGAGCACTTTCTGCGTCAGCTAACTGCGGTTCGAGCAGTGAAAAGTAATTCACCTTCGTACGCACTGGCTTTCCCCGACTCTTTCGCTGTGCTGCTAGGCTGTTTCGCTTAGGCGTCGCGTAATCGAAAAAGAGCGCTATCAAGCAGCTTCAGCGATGAAGATGTTTAGAAATATAAGGTTCCAATATACACTTGTGCTAGTGAGCATACCGGGTGTTTTTTTTAAGAAGGTCCAAAATTAAAAAAAAGGTAAATTGCTTTAGATTTATTTTAGCGCTGGGGCTATACTGGAGGCTACGGCGGGCGCTATGCAAGAGCAAAACTGCTTTAATTAGTTCGCTGATGAACTAAATATGTTAATTAACTTTTCTAATTTTTGTTTTAGGGGATATGTTGTATTCGCAAAATTGGAGATCGTCCTCTAAACAGTCCAACCGAGAAAAAACAATTTTAATTACAAATTTTTCACGCACGTTACAAGGCGCGAAAAAGTCACCCTGGTAGGCATCTTCACACCGTAACGCAGCGGCAGGAGCGCCTCTGACGTAGTTAACTCCGCCCTGCGCTTTGCGTCACGCGTCCCAGACTGGCAGCATGCGCTATCGCTGCATATCTCGCTTCGCTCCGCGGCCTCACGGAATGCCGCGCTGGAACAAAAACGCATTGACACAAGGTGCAGGGCGGAGCGAACTACGTCACAGGCGCTCACAGACGCTGTGTTACAGTGTGAAGCTGCCTGCCAGGGTCTTTTTCTCGCTTCGTTACGCTCGCAAAAAATTTTTTCATGAAAATCTTTTTTCTTGGCTGGACTGTTTGGAAGACGATCTCCAATACTGCTAATACAACATATCCTCTAAAATAAAAATTATAAAAGTTAATTAACGTATTCAGTTAATCAGCGAACTAATTAAAGTAGTCTGCCTCTTACCTGGTGTCCGCCGTAGCCCTCAGTATAGCCCCAAGGTTAAAATAAATCTAAAGGTACTTACCTTTCTTTAAAAATTTTGGACCTTCTAAAAAAAACACCCGGTATAGTCCCCTTTAGGAATTTAGTTACCATGGTAGGCCAGTAAGACAACGGTTAACCATCTGAGGGCACAGAATTCAATAAAAGCGGCCAGAACTTTACACTGCATTTGGTTACTTCGTTTCACCGAAAACAGCTTTCAGCTAACAGAATTACAAATCTCCTTTGACAATATGCAGCCTTTCGGACTAAACTGTGCACTTCAAATGACAACAGAAAGGACGCACCTATGCAGCACACCTATGTACCGTTTTTGCCAAAAGGAACTAGGGGATGGCGTTTGTTTCTCGGATATACAGCGGAACCCTTGGAACACCACCATGTAAAACATGAGGACAGGGTTTCTCCGTACCTTCCACAGATTCAGAACTTTCGGAGGTACCATAAATGCTCCACTGCACAGCTAAGCAGGCCTCGTTGCCTGCGTATACTTTCAGCAAAGACGGTACCTCGTCTGAAAATTACCAACCATATTGCAAAATAAACTGTTGATATAAAGTACGAACAAAAAAGGCAAAATGTGTTTTGGCGGTGGTGGTGGTGAGAAGCATTTATTCTACGCACGCGCACGCACACACGCACGCACACACGCACACACACGCACACGTACCCACGCACACACACGCGCACGCACACACACACACGTACCCACGCACACACACACACACGCACGCACACGCATACATACATACATACGTACGCACGTACGTACGTACGTACGTGCGTACGTACTTACGTACATACGTACATACGTACATACGTACATACGTACATACGTACATACGCACGCACGCACGCACGCACGCACATACATACATACATACATACATACATACATACACACATACACACATACACACATACACACATACACACATACACACATACACACATACATACATACATACATACATACATACATACATACATACATACATACATACATACATACATACATACATACATACATACATACATACATACATACATACATACATACACACATACACACATACACACATACACACATACACACATACATACATACATACATACATACATACATACATACATACATACATACATACATACATGCATGCATGCATGCATGCATACATACATACATACATCATACATACATACACGCATACATACATACATACGTACGTACATACATACATACATACAAGAGCCTCCTTACATACTAGGTGGAGTCCCTATTCCGGGACACCGTTGGTAGAAGCCATCGTCCGGGCCCTCTGGACCAAGGCCCGCTGGGTCTGTATACGTGCGAGCAGCCGAACAGGGTTGCCTCCCAGTCCTATGGGGTAGGGGGTGGGGGTGGGATAGGGCTGTGCTATGCTGGCAGGCCCGCACCATAGAGTTCATGCAGATTAATCACATGCACCCTTAAAAAGAAAAACGAAGCAAGGACGCGCCGGTGGCTGGCATTTTGTTTTCGGTTTCATCGACTGTCATGCAGAGGTTATTCCGTCACCGTCCTGTTCCTACGGTTTTTTGAAAATGCATATATACCGCCAGCTTGAAATGAAACGCGAATTAGGCGACTGAAACAAGAACAGCAAAAATAGAAGATTTTTGCTCTCACAGCGCCCTGGTACTAGTGCAGTTGATGTCCACTTTCATAGCGCAGTGTCCGCTGCGTGGAAGTGTTAATGAACACCACTTCTACATATCCTTTAAAACCTAGCATTATTACATTCTTTTGTTCGCGTCACAGTTATACTATTCGTCTTTCATTTGACGCTCACAGTACATCGACGAGAAATAGCTGCAGACGTTGTTGTTGTTGTTGTGACTGAGAGAAGGATGAAAAGGAAATTGCACGGGCCTGCTACTGGCTCGAGCCAAGCCACCACCGCTGCCACGTGCAGATAGAGGAGAGTTAAAAGATCAGAGGAAGGAGAGAGAGGAAAGAAAAGACGCGCGTCGCAGCAACAACTGCGTCCGCCGGAGCGGACGCTGCTCAAAAAACAGAGAAGCGGCCGAAGCCGCGCTCGCCGAAGCGAGAACAGATACTCGAGATTTTTTTTTTTATCACCACAGGCGAAATCGTCGTCATTTGAATTTGTACAATCGTCACACATCGGTAAATCGCTCTTGTGACCTGCTTAAAAGTCAGATCATAAAGGCGCCATGATTGAACTAGAGCTGAACTTCTTTGTAACGAAGTTAAAGGGGCCCGGCGATTGCTTCGTTACAGCCTTAGCTTCGTTATAGCGCGTGTTGACCGAGTTTCCAAGGAGAATCGGCATTCATTCGTTATATTCATTATTTCGTTATAAGCTGTCTTGTTATAACAAGGTTAGACTGTACTAAAGATAGAGACGTGTCAAAGCGCCTCAAGACACCTTATGCCCAACATTCTCGGAGAAAAATTTTCAACTGAAAAATTGTAGGACACTGTCATGGAAATATTTAAGGTAGTGGCTCATTCTTGTGACATGTACCAAAACCTCCCTTTTAAAGTGTTTGCATCGATCGCATTCGAGCAGTTAAGACTGCCATAGAAAACCAATGGGAAACGCTTTTGACTATAGCAAAAGCGTTAGTAAAAAAAAGCCGTGACTGCCGTCGAGTGGTCTGCGGATATATTTATTGTCATAGTGAAATCTTGCATTTATGAAAAAATTGCGTTCATAAGCGGTTTACCGCTGAAAAAAAGCTTTTGTGCAGAATTGTTGGGTATGGGGAAATGTGTTTCTAGGTCCTCTTGTGTTTCAAAGAGGACTACGCGGATAAGGAAATTTAAGGGGCAGGCGTGGCACAGGCCTGGCACGTACGGAACGATGTGGAGCGAGTTGATTAGTGTGGTGTCTGGTTCAGACCAGACGCATGACACGGGACCACGCAAGCGCAGTATGCAGAAACACTCTCCTTTATTCGTCACAGTGAAGCCACTTATATAGGAAATCATATTGAATGACGATGACGATATGTACACTGAAAGAAACGAAACTGAAACAAGAAAGGATACAACATCGCCTCCCGCTTGAAAATACAACATAGTAATTTACAACAACCAAAATAACACGAACACTTATTGTTCAGGTAAAGAAAACCCAAATCTTTCTACAGGTCGGCGTACCCTAGTGCTTCGACGCAAAGGTTGCTCCACCGAATCCTCTAAAGGAGCAACCACTTCTTCATTAACTTCAGCCCTTGTTTGCGGCAATCGCAACAATTCACCCTGTTCAGCGCCTGCGCGGCTTTCAGGCCCAGCGGTACCCGAGTAGTGATGAGGCAATTCCCATGCCCATTGTTCTATTGTCTGCGATTGATTGCAGGGAACCCGAACTAGTTTAGACGCGTTCCAGCAACGACCGTCGCTCATCAAAAAGCTATTTTTGCCTTTTCTGCCGACAATCTTGAAAGGTCCCATGTAATTTACCGACGCTTTCCCACCGCCTGCTGGCTTGCGTACACGAACAAAGTCCCCTACTCTAAAGGCTGGTCTTTTCGCACCTCGCCTCCTGTCCGTATACTGTTTTGCATACATCTGCTTCGCCTTAACCCTAGCAGGAACATTCGAACCGGCATGGACACCCTCTCTTGTCGGCAAACACACTGTATTGAGTCTTGTCCTTGGCTGACGCCCGTGGAGCAACTTAGCTGGCGACACACCCGTTGTCGCATGCGGCGTGGACCTATATATGCCGAGATAGTCAACCACAGCAGCCTGGAGGGGCCGTTGTTCCAATCGGGCAACCTGCATGAAATCTTTCAGCACGCGATTAAAACGTTCAATCGCGCCGTTTCCCTGTGGATAGTACAGAGAAGAACCACGATGCGCAATACCCCTCTCTCTCAAGAATGTTTCAAATATTTGCGATCTAAACTGAGGCCCATTATCTGTGACAATTTCTTCCGGATAGCCTTCTCGGCTGAACACAGTCTGCAAAAAATCGACCACACTCTGTGACGTTACTGTAGATGAAAAGGCAACCTCAGGCCACTTGGAATGATAATCGATCAGCGATATCATATACCTACAGTTTTAACGGGCCCAGTCAATCGGTCCCACTATATCCATTGCTAACTTCTGCCATGGTAGCGCTGTAAACGTCACCGGCTGCAGCGGTGCAAACGACGGTTTAGCGGACTTGTCCGCGGCCTGGCAGATATGACAAAAATGAATTGCTTCTTCTACCTGTTTATTCAAACGCGGCCACCAGTAAAGATCACGTAGTCTCTGCTTCGTTCTCACAATTCCTGGGTGACCTTCGTGCTCAAAACCAACCAGGAGCGAGGTTAATTCACTCGGAACAACTACCTGCTCACCGCGCATCAAAAGGCCATCAACGAAAGAAAGCTCTTCTCGCACGTTAAAGTACGGCATTACTT
This sequence comes from Amblyomma mixtum, assembly GCF_055824585.1. Classification (NCBI taxonomy): domain Eukaryota; kingdom Metazoa; phylum Arthropoda; class Arachnida; order Ixodida; family Ixodidae; genus Amblyomma; species Amblyomma mixtum. The sequence continues at coordinate 87,660,038 of NC_143019.1, read as the reverse complement.
CTGCTGGCAAAGCTTTTCTAGGCGCCCAACCATGTACCACGTGCACAACAACCTGTTGCAGTGTGCTGTCTGCAGCAGTGGCCACCTGCAGCCGTTCCTTTGTTAGGCACTCTGATACAGCGGACACAACTTCTTCCTGCATCGTCTGCTGCGAATCACAGTCAAGAGGTAGGCGTGAAAGCGCATCGGCCACGACATTTTGCGATCCCTTTTGGTACTCTACGTCGAAGTTATAATACAAAAGTCGAGTTGACCATCTGGATATACGCAAAGGTCGGCGTCCTGTACCGGCAGCTGAAAGTAACGTCACCAGTGCCTGGTGGTCCGTACGTAACAAAAATTTTCTACCCCACAAGTAGACGTGCCAGCGCTCGCACGCGAAGAGACAAGCAAGGGCCTCCCGTTCCCCAGCGGAGTACTTCCGCTCAGCAGGAGTCAGGGCACGTGATGCGAAGGCCACCGTGCGTACGCTGTCACCATCGCGTTGCTGAAGAACGGCTCCCAGACCCTTATCAGAAGCATCTGTCGTAACAATTACATCAAGGTCTGGGTTAAACATTTGTATGACTGGGCTTGAAGACAAAGCTGTCTTAACAAGCTGGAAGCTACGCTCAGCCTCGTCATCCCACGTGAACTGTTGATCAGCAAATCGCGGTACAAACCTAGCATAGTAACCAGCGAGACCCAAAAATGACCTCAAAGTGGCAACATCGTGAGGAGCAAGCACTTTGACAATAGCGTCAACCTTAGACTGCAATGGTGTGAGCCCTTTTGAGCTCACCGTATGCCCTAAAAAGGATAGTTCTGAAACAGCAAATGTGAATTTCTGGTTGAGCTTCAAACCTGAATCACCAATGCGTTTTAGCACTTGCTGTAGATTCTTGTGGTGCTCCTCACGTGTCTTGCCCCACACAATCACATCATCAATGTAACAAAGTACGCCTTTACAATCTTTCAAAATATGCTGCATCATTCTCTGAAAGGCTGAAGGGGCAGATGCAAGGCCAAAACACACTCTCTTAAAGCGAAACAATCCTTCGTGTGTGATAAAGGTGGTTAGTCCCCGACTTTCCGGAGTCAGTTCTAGCTGGTGGTATGCCGACGCTAAGTCGAGCTTTGAGAAGCACGTTCCTCCAGCTAGTTCATGAAGTAATTCCTCTGTATGCGGAAGTGGAAAAGCATCGGCAATTACTGCCTTGTTCACTTCACGTAGGTCCAGACACAACCTAATTGAACCGTCCTTCTTCCTCACGACGACGATCGGTGAAATCCACTCCGATGCGTCGACAGGTTCAATTATATCTTCGGCCAGCAGGCGTTGTATCTCTACCGATACCTGTTGCCGTAGCGTGAGCGGCAGGCGTCGGAGTTTTGCAACGACTGGTTTCACAGATGAACGGCAGTTAACATGGTGAACAAAGCCTTTCACATGTCCTAACTGTTCCGTGAACAAGTGCGCAAACTGGTGCGTAAATTCTGAAGGCAGTGAATCAGGGCATGTCACCTGGCAGCAATTCAAGGTTGAGCCGTTGATAGTGATTCCCAGGCTCCGAACGGCATCAAGCCCCAGCAGCGAAGTGCCCTTGGTTGTGACTTGAAAAAGCACACTGGCTCTGTTTCCCTTGTAAGACACGTCAGCAAGAAAGCAACCGCTTAACTTGATTTGTTCTCCGGAATAGTTGCACAAATTGGCAGTCGGCGGTCGTACTGAGTACGTGTCGGCTAGATATTTGTGGTAGTGCTCTTCACTGAGCAAAGAAACCGTAGCACCTTTGTCGACAATCAACGACAATCTTATCTTCCCGATAGAAATGTTGGCTCGAATATCTTTCGCCGACGCATTACGGTCACCGATTTGAAGTACCGTGACGGCGTTGGCCTTCTCGGGCTTTCGAACGGAATATTTCTTTTTCTTCGATTTGCACATGCTTGAAAAGTGACCAATTTTTCCACAAGAGTGGCAACGCTTGTTCCTCGCCGGACATGCAGTCGAGTTAGCCATATGCGATGACGAGCCGCACCTGTAGCAACTTCCTTGCTCAGCGTCTGACCTTTTTCGCACATCTTCAATCTTGCTCACAGTGATATGCGCGAATTCCCCGAGCTCTTGTTGTGTTTGCTCAATTTGCTTCCCGATGTCAACACCACGCTGCAATGTAAGCGAAGACCCTTCATAAAGCAAGCGTTCACGTGTTGTTCGTGACGAAGTGCCTTCCAGTAATTGGTCTCGAATCATGCTATCGGTAGCACTGCCAAAATTGCAAGTAGACGCAAGGTCCCGAAGACTGTTTGTAAATGCTTGAAATGTCTCACCAGGCAGTTGTCGTCTTTGGCGAAACCGGCGTCGCTCCACCAAATCATTCGTAGCGCTCGCGAAATGCGTATCCAGTGCAGCAAGCGCGTCCTTGAACTGGTCCGCCTCTTCCTCCTTGTCCCCCTTGTCCTCGGCCTTGGCGTCCCCAGTCACGTCTGCTCCTTGTGCAAGGATGCTGTAGAATATTCGCTGCCCTTCAACCCCGAGCGAGTTTAGCAGAATTGCCTTGCAACGCTTCGGCTTCAGTTCATCGCCGCCAATGGCCTCCAGGAAATTCAGGAATACGCGTTTCCACTGCTGCCAAGGCACAGCCGGGTCACCGGGTGCAGGCAAGAAAGGGGGCGGTGCTGGGAAACACCCGAGTGGCATGGCTCCGATACTGATTCTCGCAATATGTGGTGTGAGCAAATTTCACTTATCTGCGTTCTTGCGCTCCTCCGGCGTTCCTGCGCTAATCCGGCGTTCCTGCGCACCTCCGGCGTTCCTGCGCACCTCCGGCGTTCCTGCGCTCCTTCGGCGTTCTTGCGTTACTCCTGGCCGCCGATGAGATCGTGGCTGCAAGGGCTCCGTGTCGCCTTGCACCGTAGGCGGTTCATCCTCGTCGCCAATATGTGGTGTCTGGTTCAGACCAGACGCATGACACGGGACCACGCAAGCGCAGTATGCAGAAACACACTCCTTTATTCGTTGTGGTTGTTGTTGTTGTGACTGAGAGAAGGATGAAAAGGAAATTGCACGGGCCTGCTTACTGGCTCAAGACGAGCCACCACCGCTGCCTCGTACAGACAGAGGAGAGTGAAAAGATCAGAGGAAAGAGAGAATAAGAAAAGAAAAGACGCGCGTCGCAGCAACAACTGCGTCCGCCGGAGCGGACGCTGCTGAAAAAATTAGATAAGCGGCCGAAGCCGCGCTCGCCGAAGCGAGGACAGATACTCTCTCCCCTTTATTCGTCACAGTGAAGCCACTTATATAGGAAATCATATTGAATGACGATGACGATATGTACACTGAAAGAAACGAAACTGAAACAAGAAAGGATACAACAATTAGTCTCAGTCGTTCGCGAAAAAATCTGGCAAATGCTAGTGCACGAGTCCTGTGGGATTCGAACGGAGGGAATGAGTGACACTCGCCACAGCGGTTAAAGGGCCAATAGATTTGTAAAACCAGAGCAAAATCACTAATGTGCAAAGCCCCTAGCTTATATGAAAGCTCGGCTCGCCCGCATCTAGAATATGTGTGCGTGTGCCAGCCTAGAAGCGCACATTTGACGGATATGTGCATGACGGACGTTCTACATCATTTCCACCCCGAAAGACGCATGTACTTCATGCGTGCGTCTATAGGACATGGAGTGCGCACTACGCTTATGATACCGCATGTGAGGCGAGTGCGAGTCAATGTTTGCGTGCACATCTGCATCGTTGGAGGCACTGTATGGAACAAACTCTATTATTACATCATCACCGTACACCAGTACTCCACTTCACTCTCTCCTTCCCTTTCACCTTGTGGATGAGCAGGATATAAGGCCTGTCCAATTTTCATGTCATTAAAGTTTTGTTTCTACCTTTCAGCCCAGCCTTTCATCAGCCGGTTTTCGGCATTGGAGTCACGATTGGCGACGCAGCATCCGGCTGCGCTAGAACCAGGATCAGCCCGGGGACGCACTCATGCGCCGTTTCATAAAAGCTTTTCATAAAAGTATCTGCGGAGCAATGCGAAAAATTGAACCTTGTGCGTATGTGTGAGACTCACAATACAACATGAATGTCTGCCGAATTCAGTATATGCGTCTTGCGGTATATGCCAGGTGTCCGCTATTATCTCTGTTGTCTCTTTGAGCGGCGTGTCGAAGAAGCGGCCCCTGTATGGTCTTTGCTGCCGAGTCACATGAAGGCTACCAGTGTAGATTCTCCAGTTCCAGCACTGACCTAGAGAAGCTGTCTTCTGAAAGCTAATGTTTGAAGTTTGGGCATGCTTGTACTGTGTGGTGTAAAGCAGGTGTTTTACAATTCGAATACAAGGCACCTGCTTCGTCTTCGCAATGGGAAACATCTTGCATCCCAGTGTGCATGCAGCAGTGTTCTGCGTTCCGCTCAGTGTATTGTGTTTCGCTCTGGCACAGGTTGCTTTGTAGTACTCCAAGCTGGAATAGTAAAGAAATCCGTGGTACCAGTGAGCGCACTGACGCAACTTACTCTGGCGTACATCTGGTGTGGTTATCATTACTACGTTTACGTATACACGGACGGATCTGTGTCACCAATAGCATCGACAGCAGCTGTGGTGATACCCGCTCGGAAGACGACTCTAAAATTCGGTCTAAGACATATTGTAACATCAACCGCTGCTGAGCTTGTGGTCCTTCTGGAAGCGATCCGGCTCATCTGTGGGGAATCACCTCATGGTTGGCGTATATTCAGACTGAAAACCAGCGCTACAAATTTTAGGACGTTTTCTACGCCACACCGCCTACCAGATACTGGAAATAGAGACCACTGAGATGCTTTTATCTCCCCAAGAAAAAGGTGTCCGAATAGCATTTCAGTGCGTCCCTGGACACTGCGTGCTCGATAGAAATGGGAGGGCCGATGCTGAAGCAAACAACGCTCACAGCAACGACCTCCGTACAGTTCTGCCTTCTCAAGACCGGACACCACTTGTCTTGTTTTGGTCTACATGAAGAGTTCGACGGCGAGACACTGACCCCAGCCAGAGGCTCGGCAAACCCGCCTTAAAAGACTAGATACGGCTATGGAATGAAATTTTTGATCCCGCGCGGAATTCCTCACCTCATGCATGCTTGATGCATATACTTCGTTTAGACGCCGCTTTCCCGCGAAAGTCCTTACATTTAATTGGACGGTCGGACACATGGGACTGTACCACTTGTGGCATAACAGACTCTGGCGCATATACTAATGATGTGCCCACTACATACGCGCGATAGACTAAAGTTTGCCGCTTCCTTGAAGTGTTTAGACAGGAGACCACTCTCCGAAGACTTACTGCTCGGAGCTTGGCCGCAGAGTTGGACAGCAATCCAGGCAATGCGGGTGTTTTCTCGTTTTTTGAGCGAAACAGGCCTCGACTCGCGGTTGTGATGAACAAATGTGTGTGCACATATTCTCATCTGTCTTCTCACCACATCGCCACCGATCGCGACCATCCTTTTTCTCCTCTTATGCTTCCCCAGTGCAGTGCAGGCCAGATATCCATTTTTCCGGTCGAACTATTTGCTCTTACTATCATTAAACTTATCTGTCTGTGTTGTACCTCAACCTTATCTCTGTCATGCGGCCCTGCAGGCCGCGGACCTCGAGGTTAGAGCAAGAGGGGTTTGGTTCTCCGGACGCTGTCCGAGGCTGCCTCCAGGGTGCTGCTAGACTAGGAGGTCCTCCTACACAGAACATCATAACCATTTCCCTTTTTGCAGTAAAAGTTATTCTCTCTCTCAACCTCACCTTCATCTGTAAATGTTTATTATTATCTCCCATCTTCGTCTTCGTGGGTAACGCCATGCCTGTGGGTGGCAACAAAGCCTGATCATGAGGTTCTATATCTCGCAATATATTTATAATTCTTGTTCCAGTTAATTTGTTGTTGGTATATCTGAACCTAGAGGAAACCTTAATCTGCTTACAGAGCCGAGGCGACATACAGGTGATTGTCGTTTTGTAGCTACCACCGGGTAGACACATGTAAGACGTCTTCTACCCATGCAGCCAATCATGTTTCCGTGCCGAGGTTTGACCTGACCCGAGTTTGTCGCGGGTAGTATTCTAGCCCATTTTCAAGCCACCACGATAGCCGAGTGGTCAGCATCTTTACATAATTTTTACAACTTGTGACCGTTAACGATACAGGGCGTAATGATTGTATGTTGGTTAGAGGCTTTCCACCCTTTGGTATCGTGACGACGGCTGAGTGCTTCCACTCTCGCGGAATCTCCGCCCATTACCAGACCTGACTTTCCAAGCCTAAAAGGGCATCAGTAGCTTTTTCTATGTTCTTAGAGGCTTTGTATTGCATATTGTTGTGTCCGGGCGTTGTTTTATCACTTGCATCTTCTATAGCAGTCATCAGCTACAATGTGTTAAACGGAGATGCTATTCCCGTCTTGTCCACCGCGTCCTTCGTGGGCGATAGGGCGGGCGACTGCGCATTAATTCGGGAGGAAATGGCCGCTGCCTGATTTGCAAGCTCCTGCGGTGTCAACTGTAGGGCGAGCCGGATACTTCTGCATGATCTTTACTCTGCCGCCTCTTTCCAATGCATCTGAAAGTCCTCCAGATTGCTCTGTTGTGCCCAAATTACCGCGTCAGTATGTCCACCTCTCATGTGCCAGTTTTCTTCTCATGGCGTCGTGCCTGAGCTGTCAGTCGGTTGACTGGTATCTTCATTTGAACCTCCACATGTGGCAGAGTAGCTTGTATCTCTGCTTCTTTTCTACGTGCCCATATTTGTAGAAGAGGCAGGTATGGAGATGGCTGATCATGGTTTTACTGTTGTACAGGTGGTGGAATCCTTGAGAAGCGCTTGTAATGTTGACACAAGAGTATCTGGGCTTGTGTTCTGGGTCCGAGTATTCTGCCGAAAACCATCCCATTGTGTTAAGAAGGCTTTTCTTTAGATTTTCGTCATTCGTGTCGTATTGAAAGCTGTGTTTACGGGTGTGTGGTGGCTACCCCATGAATTTCATTCGGCCTCGTGCTCCGGTGCACAGGGACCCTTCCCCCACGTGAGATCTCAAGAGTGCATTCGTGTTGCAGGCATCGCTGCTACACCTGTTTGACTCAGCAGTGTGAACTCCATGTCTGTTTATAGGGTGTTATTTTGACCCCCTCTTTTGGAGTAATGGTCGTATCCACAAGCCGTGTGCGGAGCTTTAAAGTCATCGCCTCTTAATACAGGTGTTCCGGGGTATGTGAGACAAATGTGCTTAACACATCTACGAGGTCTGTTAGAAAAGTATCCGACCTTTAGCCGAAGAAAAAAAACTGGCATAACTGGAGCGTTAAAAACCTAATCACCTTCAAAGTAGACTCCTTGGGACTCCACACACTTCTCCCAGCGGTGCTGCCATTGTTGGAAGTATTTCGAAAAGGCCCCTTTCGGAATGGAGTTTAGCTCAGCTGTCGTTGCAGCCATAATGTCATCTCTTGTCTTAAATCGCGCTCCTTTCCATGGCCTCTTGATTTTAGGAAACAGCCAGAAGTCGCAGGGGGCCATATCAGGAGAGTAAGGAGTCTTTTGAACTACAGGAGTCTGGGTTTTCGCCAGAAAAGTCTGAATCAAGTGGGAGGAATGTGCAGGAACATTGTCATCATGGACACGACAACTTCCGGTTGACCTCAACTCCGGTCTCTTGCGCCGCACTACACCACTTAGGCGACGAAGGACATCCCTGTAGCACTCTTTGGTCATTGTTTGACCCTGTGGGGTGTGTACTCATGGTGTGCCACACAGAAGGAGTCAAAGAAAGCAGTCAGCATCACTTGGGCATTACTGCGCACTTGGCGGGCCTTCTTTGGTCTTGGTGACGTGGAATGCTTCCGCTGCGATGACTGGGATTTGGTTTCCGGGTCGTACCTGTACACCCAAGACTCATCACCAGTGATTATGGTGTCGATGAAGTCGGGGTCACTGTTTATGGAATCCAGCATGCCCTGTGAGACTTCAACACGAAGCTGCTTTTGCTCCACCATGAGCAGCTTCGGCACGAATTTCGCCGCATCTCTCTCCATGGCCAAATCTTTGGTGATAATGGAATGTGCAGAAAAAGTGCTGATGTCCACCTCTTCCGCAATTTCTCGGATAGTCACACGACGGTCCCGCATCACTACAGTGTTCACTTCGGCAATGGCCTGGTCATTTCGGCATGTTAATGGCCGACCGGAGCGTGGCTCTCTTTTCACCGATCTGCGGCCGTCTTTAAACCAGTTGTATCACTGCTTTATCTGTCTGCTACTCATAGCATCGTCACCGAAAGCCATCCGAAAGCCGTCTGAATATTCCGAATGGTTTCCACTTGGCTGTCGCCCAGTTTCCGACAAAATTTGAGGCAGTAGCGCTGCTCCTGTCGCTCCGCCATTTTCCTTGCAATAAAAAACTGACGAGAGCACTGCGCACTGCCTCACTCAATCGCTGCGTCCCTGCGACAGACGCTATCGGCAGGCGGGAAAAAATTCGTGCCTGCGCACGAAGGTTCAAGGTCGGCTGATGGAAGCGCGCTTGTTTCATAACCATCAGGTGTTCGCAAAAAAAAAACTAAAGTCGGATACTTTTCTAATAGACCTCGTAAGCTTAACTGCTGTGTTTCTTGGTTCTGCGTAGACTGACGCTAATATTAGCTGTGTTTTATTTTAACGCGTGAGGGCAGCAACGACTTCCTGCTGACTCTTGCACGACCAGCCAAAAAAAGTTTGTGCTTGAGGAATGTTGGCCCTTATATATACAGCTTTTCCTGGCCTTTACGCCTCTGCTTTTAATCGTTGATCAGGGATGGAAGGGCACTGGTATCCAATTTAGCCCGTTATGGCACACAACCGATTGTATTCTTGAACGAGGAACGCCCAGGAGGGGAGCTTGGCACATAATAATAATTTCCCCATACTTCATACGAGAGCCCTCTAGAGTTCCATTGTGTTATCTCGTCGCGTTTTTTCGGCCTTTGCCTAGCCATCGTGTACGCTGCTTTGAATAAGTTGTGACAGTTGCGCAAGGTTGTCAGTACCACCTCCCATATTGCAGTGTTAGCAGTTGGTTTAACTGTTGTCACATTCACCACCTTTGCTGGCTGCTGCATGCAAACATCGCTGTCTGCCGGTCTGTTATTTCCTTGAGGCGTTCTGCTATGCGCACTTTTCTCTGGCGCAACTTTTGAATTTCAGCTGCCAGCATTGACATCTGTTTTTTTTTTATTTCGTCCGGCTGGCGTGTGCAGTCCTATAGTTCTGAGAACTGATTGGCAGCTCATGTCGGCTCAACGCACTTTATGTTTTTTTAAGGCGAAAGGTTTTAATGGCTCATTTTCCCGTGCGTCCGTTCGGCGTTACATGCAGCGTCTAGGGTGACTCATCGACGAGCGCAGCTGCCAAAAGGTGACGTCATCTTCGTCGACAGGTGGAGCTGTCGGGGCGGCGGCGTCGAGCGCTGCTCCCTCGTCAGTCGGTGTGCGGCAGCTACTGGAGGAGGATGGCTCCCAAGCGGTGCAGCCGTAACAAACATAGACAGTCATTGCCAGTCAAAGTAGCGCGACAAAGGCTTTCGTCTAGCGCACTTTAAGCTGCCAGAGTGCCCCCGTAGTTTTTTTGTCCCTTCTAGAGCGTTGTGGCATAGGATGACTTGTGCGTGTACTCCACGAGTGGCTTTTTCGGACGTCTCATAAGCAAGCTTTGGCGACAGAACAGCAAACCTCTTCTGCCATATTAACGGCGTCTTTCGATTCCGCCGACCATCTCGTGCTAACTGTAGATTTCGTTTTCTCCTCGGACGCTGGGAAGAAGTGATGTCGTGGTCATTGGACTTGCACAGTTCTCATCTGAATTTGTCCCAAACAGTTTCTGCTACGCAGTTTGGGTCATAGCCTCAGTCGTTCTGGGACGTTAAAACCCAATAAACCAATAAACCAAGCAATTTGGGTCGATTGCAGGGAGATCGTCGGGTCCGTGTAATGTCACTAGGAATGTGCCGTTGTTCCCCATGCGAGGCGTGGCCAACACTGCATGTGTTTGCTGATATTAGCTTTCTTGCCATCGTCTCATGGGGCGAGTTGGGTTCTCGTCGTGCACGACACATTGCTGAGTGTTGGGACATGACGCAAAGCATGTTTGAAAAGGCGAATACTCCTCTGGTGAAACTGGTATTTGTGTTATTCTGCAAAATTCAAGGGTCTTCAAGGGTAGCTAAGTGTACAGGGCGCTGTGAGATTTCTTGTGACTTACGAAGCCCTGGTGTCCTGAAGTACCAAGCATGGAGCCGGTAACTCTTTGGATGATTTTGTTGGGGAGCTTGGTAATATCAAATCTTAGAGTTCGCCTGATATGCGCTGTCAACAATGACTTCTAGCGGGAAATGACAAATGACATTTCAAAACTGGCACAAAACCTAAGACGAGAAGGGCAGATTCCGCAGAAGTTACAAAAGCGGGCTCAAAGATTTATAACTCGTCTTGCTGTCTTCTCTAATCACGACAGGAGTCTATATATGTTTAAAGCGTCGTCTGCTAAATGCATGAAATGCTTGACTGTGTCATCCGACATTCGGACCTCGATTTAAAATGAATTATTCTTAGCTGTATTGAGCAAGCCAGACTCTTCGTAAGCCCACTGTCATTTCTGGCTTGTGACTAGTCCAGACTGTGGTGAGTTTTCTGAACATTGTGCCCCGTTTAAGGTGAGTAGGGCTCTTTCAAAGCATTTTTTTTTTGGTATGCCGACAGATGACAGTATGAAATGACCATTTCGTTAGCATTTTCGAAACAAAAATGTGTCCATTAGAAGGTCGAGGACCTCGATGCTTCGAGGATAGCGCCATTGTTCGATGTTGAAGTCCACCTGCTCGCTCTCACACTTACTTTCTCTTTTTCATGTCCTACGCATCTGCGATTGGCCTTCTGAGGTGGGTACGTAATGCACGCGTGGCTTACGGAGGTTTTCATTTTTCTTACGATAAAGGTCGCGACTTCAGCGCATGTGCCATGCAGGGTCGCGTCGTGATCGATTGTGCGAGTGGGTTGCACGATTGACTATAGTTGGGTACAACTTAAGTCTGCAGTGAAGCTGCGCCCACAATCAGAACTACTGCACAGAATTCCTCCACGACCAAAAAGTACATCGCTAAAAGTCTTCTTGTTATCTAAACAAGATGCTAATCACAAGAAAAATTCTAGGCTCTAAAATTTTGATGCCTGGCTTCTTTATTACAGTTAAACACCAGAAAGCTTATTTTGTTTACGGTTGCGATTGGACAGCGGAGTAACACAGTACGACGCGGACCGTGGCCCGGTGCAAACAACTGCTGTTTCTTTAACTTGTATCCTTGTTTAGCAACTGACTCGAATAATGTTTTACGCGAAAACCTGACTGCATCTCGTAAAGAAGGGAGGTAAAGTTCCGCATATCTGAAATACGTGCATAAATTTTGACCCTTATTGAGGTCGCTTTCAAGCAATAATGATCAAATAGGTTCGAGGAGAAAATCATGAAGAAAACCGACAAGGAGCGAAGAATGTTTCATCTCAGTATAGCAGCACCTTTCAATGACTGGAGCAATGGCGCCATCTATCTCTTCAGCACACAACTTCATCAGTGCTCCGCTGCGGCTCTTTCATCCCCTCCACGGCGGCATCTTCAATGTCACGGAGGGGGTGGCCCAAGGGGTAGTGCAATATCTTCTCGCCTGTCTCCAGACAAGAAATAGCAAAATGCTAGCATAATGCTTCAGGCAGTGCAGTAGAAAGACAACGCGCCATGGTGTTTTTCCCGCTTTTTCTGGCAGCAAACGGTTTTCTGTTTCCAACTGCCAATTAACGTGGTTCACATTGAGTGCTGTTTTCAAAGGCTCGACTGCTTGCATGAGCGCCTGGATTACCCGCGCTGCCTTAAGAAAAGAGCAATGGTTAATAGTCACATTATACACTTCCGAAAACTATGGCAAGTGGTCATTAAAGAACACCTTGTACCCCGCCATATCGTCGTATGTCGGCTTGGCTCTGTATGAAGATAAAACGTTCCCTTTGTGTACAAATGTAACAACGTCCAATAACTGAAACAACAGTTATAATTATACTGCGAGACATAGAACGTCCTGAGAAGGCTTTATTGCCACCACAAGAATTGCATAACCGACGTTAACGAAGGAGGGAGATGATAAATATTTACAGATGAAGGTAAGGTTGGGAGAAAGCATAACTTTTACTGAAGTATTCTCATAGCCTGACTCGCTTTGGTACCCATAAACCAAAGCGGTATCTGGCGTCGAAGGCAGAAAACAGCCTATGAAAGCCCAAATAGAAGCGGCCTCCCGAATGGAAACCCACTAACAGAACTCCCTTGCAGACACGAAGACCAAAAGAAATCGAAAGACAAACCAATTCTGCAGCGCTTCATAGTGCCTGTCAGCACAGTGACACACCGTTTCATAAATTTCTTTCGTGCTCTAACTGACGCCGGAGGAATCCACTAAATGCGAATCACCGTCGATTGGGATTCCTCATCTTGGAACTTTCGAGCCGACCGTTACGCTCAGCGGCTTCAATGCAAGACGGTACGAGCCAGACATCGGCGCCCATCCCTCCAACCATCTCGTGTCCTGGCGTACAATGGCAGCGTGACCCTTCTATCTTCAGTGGTACCGAGGACCATGCCCTTGATGATTGGCCGGCCTGCTACAAGCGCGTCAGCAGTTATAATCGGTGGGACGATTCCGTTACGTTGAGCAACGTCCTCTTTTACCTCTCGGACGTTGCAAATTTGTGATTCCGAAGAGGTGAAGGTGTCGCGGACGTCTTCCCCCGCGCCGAGCAACACCTGCGTGCTCAATCTCCGCAAAAGGGAGCTACATCGAGGACATAAGCGACTTGTGGAAGCGTGCCAATCCGTCCATGCCTGAGACGGAAAAGAATAATCACATAGTGAGAGGGATCACTGATGACGCCGTTGAAATGCTCCTGGCGAAGAATCCCACTACCGTCGATGACTTTATCAAGCTCTGCCAAGTCTATGACGAATTTCCCACGCAAATAGCTTCTACGCGGTTTTCTGGCTTTCCTGACCGGACATTGCTGGATTGGCTCTTGGTGGACAATCTTCTGATCAGTCCCAGTTCTTGGGGCACGTCAAAGCATTCATCCGAGAAGTCGCCCGCCAGCTTCCGCTGATGCGTCACTTTCAAGACCCCGTTTTCCCGGCTTCAGACCATGCGCCATCTCTCGTGCCGGCTATCCGAAGTGTTATCCGGGAGCAGGTAGATGAACTCCTGCCAACCGCCCAAGCGCTTCCCCCTGTGACAGCGCCACTCCCCTATGTCGAAGCTGTAGCCAGGATTCTGTTGCCAGGTTGCCTCGCATGTACCACACCAGCCCTGCATTTTATCACTAAACGTAGATAACTGGGTGGATCATTTTATGCGCCGCCCGTGTCCGTACCGCCTTCGTCGGCTTCATTCCTCAGACCCTGGCGATGCCCTACGAAACCGTGGCGTACCGGCGACAAACGCCTCATCTGCTAGGCTTGCGAGCTTCCGGGTCACGTTACACGCCTTTGCCGTCAACGTACGCCTCGTTCTGGGGATGCTGTGCGCACGTGTAGATACGCCCTGGAGTGATGCTTTCCAGCGCCTCTGCTGGCTCTTCTACGGCTCGCCTACCGTACCACACTCGTTGCTCGCCTTCATCTGGCTACCATTCGCTCACGGCGGCCGCGTTTCGACGTGGACGAAACGCAAAACACGTCTGTGTGCTGTGCGATGACAGTGCACGTTAAAGATCTCCAGGAGATAAAAATTATTCCGCAGCCCTCCACTACGACATGTCTTCCGTAGCGGGGGTCTAGTGGTTTTAGCATCCGCCTCGCATGCGGGAGCTGCGAATATCGATCCCCAGTGGTTTGAGCGCCCGTCTCGGCTGCGGGAGGTGGGTGGTTCGAAACCAACCCACCGCCGGGCACCCACCGGTCAAAAGGGTACAAGCGTCCCCCGGCCTGGCGCTCGGCTTCCTTTAGGGGTGTACGTTTGGGAGAAGTGAAAAAAAGGGCCACAAATAGGGCTTATGCTGCACGAGGCGGACTTATGGTTGCTTGGCGGGGGAACTTATCACTCATCCGTCAAGGCAACTGTTTGGTCTAAGACCCTTTTCCCAAGCATTTCACCCTATAGAAGAGCCGAGCACCAGGCCAGGGGAAATCTTGTACCCATTAAAGAAACCGGTGGGTACCCGGCGGCACTGGGGATCGAACCCAGCACCTCCCGAATGCGAGGCGGATGCTCTACCACAAGGCCACGCTTCTTTTTTTTTCTTTATTGCCTTCAAAGGCGTGGGAATACAGTGCATTACAACATATGTGACTATTTACATGGCTATTTACATGGCTACAGCACTCCTCCCTTCCAGCGACCATTCCAACTTCTTCAGTTGGGATAGATTCTGGAAAAGGGATACAATTTCTTCGTCAAAACCTCGGTCTTTAACACATCGTAAATTTTCAGGACACTCTCAACAAAATATTGATACACAGATCTGGCTCCAGGATCACAATGGCGATATGCCATGGCACTACGCCACACAGCATGCAAGCCAAGTAGAAAAATGGTGTCATATGGAGCTCCATCGTCTTCGACAGGCAGAAACCTAATGCCGTGCGGAGTGAGCGGCAAATTTGTTGCAGCGAACCATAAATCAAGGCCACGCTTCGGTGCCACCGGGTATTCACTGATGATACAATTATGCTCGGATTAATTAGGAATAAATGCTTGGGAAATGGGTCTTTGAGGTCACCTGGTGTAGACGAAAACACGCTCTGCTATGGCGCTGTTCGGCCACAGATGCACTTGCGACAGAAAAATTCATCACCACGCCTTTGTTCTTTCACACCCATCTCATCGCTTCCATCACGGCTGTCCCGAGGTATTCACCGAGAAGTTATAGAGCTGCTGTGCTATGTAATTCCCCCAAACGAATTTAAAATATCTCCTGATGCGCCATCGACAGGCCTCCGTCCAATAACTAGTGATTTTTGGGAATGACGCAGTAGCCGCTTCACATCTTGGTGTACACCTGAAGCGCGCCGTAAGGGAAGGGAACAAGGTGGGAGTCAAAGAAAAAATAGAGAAAAGGTAGCCGTAGTGCAGGGCTCCGGAGTAATTTCGTCCACCCAGGGATCTTTAACGTACAGGCGCGGACAGAAGTAGACGGAGCACTTAACTGTCCTCGAATATTTTTCACGCGTCACCTAATTGAAATTTCCAGCAGTGGTACGCGCATGCTGGTAGAGGAGGTTGATGGGCTTTCTTATAACAAACAATGCTTCCTCACTACCAATGGAGAAAGCGTGATTGCGCTCCGAGGAAACGGAGCGCTCTTGCGCAAACGGAGCGCAATGGCGTGCTCCGTATGGCCGCGCCTGTACACTGATATCGCATAGCACACGGGTGCCTTGACCAGCGTCTCGTCGAAGAGAACTGAGTCTTTTGCCGACTCAAGTCCTCCGTCTACTCCCGCTAATGTGATTAAAGTTTCCGTAGAAGGCGTCCCCGTTCGGGCGTCCGTGGACACATGCTTTGTTGTGTCCGTCATTAGTGACACCCTTCGCCGCAAAACTGGCAAAGTGGCGGCACCAGTTCAATTTCAATTTTCCCATGTACACATGGTGAGGGCCGAGAGAAAAAAGCCAGAAATTGTGGCTTGACGTGCCCCTCGGCCCCTACATTGCAGGGCAGCAGGTAACATATAAAAGTTTTACACAAGTAGCATCCCAAAATGCAAACAATAGTTATCAACAATGGTTTTGCGCGTTATTCGAGTTTGTATCACCGACGCTTCGTGCTTCATCAGGTTTGCCGCGCTGTGTAACTGTCCTCACGACGTCATCCTGGGCTGCGACTTCTTATCGACTCAGAGTGTAGTGACTGACGGTGCCTGTGCTGCACTAGCGCTTCTTGTCATGTGTGATGTTTCCCTATGCTACCTGCCAGTCCGCCCTTTTCAGCTGCCAGTGGCTGCAGGCACCGACATTACTCCCTTTTCTCCTTCCTCATTCCATTCAATTCCGACTCTGTAGACGACTTCCCTGTTTATCTTCAGTGCCACTGGAGCGGCTAAACGCCTTCACCGCTTCCTTCCTTCCGCCGTTCTCACGATTCACGACGGTCATTTAGGTGTCTATATATCCAACCCATTTTCTTGCCCGTCGTCTGTCCACCGCGGCGAATGCCTCGGCTCTGCCTTTCCTCAAGCCGATGTCATAGCTGTTGTGCTACTGCGACTGATAAGCTTCCTGTCAACGTCTATAATCGAGTCAATGCTACTACCTTCTATCCGCTTAACACAACCGAATAGTCGTACTTCAATGTTTCAGTGAATCTTTTAACTTTTCCCAGCCTTCCTTGGCTCGCACATTAGCCGTATCACGAAAATGACACCGGCACGAGCGCCCCCTCGAGCCAGCGACCGTACCTTTCTCACAGGCTGATCGCAGTCCCATTCCTAACAGCGCGCTGCTGGCTTCACGGTCCACGTACATTGCATAAGCCCGCACATGTATAGTCTATGCGCCTGCCCCTTCTGAATCCGTTCTGAAGTTATCTCAATATTTTTTACTGTCTATCCGTGCGTGCAGCTTTAAATTTCCTGTTTCCTTTGCCAGTGTATAAGTGAATTACGTTATCGTAATACATTTGATGGATTATATGTCGGCCTTGTCCCTTTCCCCATGCATTATAAATCTACTTCATTCAACACTGTTAACGTTCCTGAGCTTGCGCATGTGATATGACTGTTACCGATACCTTTAACATATCTTCCTTACTGGTTGTACAAAGTTACTTATTTACCACGAGAGGAAATTTTCGTGCCGAAGCTGTTGTGCATTCGGGAATATCTGCCTCCGCCCTTTTAAAGCTAAAATAGATGAAATATGAATTTCTTTGACGATATGTTTAACTACGCTGATGCTCTGTTCAGGGGGTTCGCCCTGCTATCCGTCCTAAATGACTCGACTAAAATTATCTAGTATACATTAAAACATCCTGCCTTCAACTTCCGTTTAAGGTCAGCTTCCGAAGCTTCCGGTGAAACAGAGCCACCTGGCGGCAAATAGATTTTTATGGGACCCGGGAAGTGCACGATTAAGAGCGCTCGTTCGTATTAATTCCGTGGATTAACTCTGTGATTGCGAGCACACAAGACAGCTGTTCCAGTGCCAACTGGTGAAAAACGTTTCTGCAGCCTTCGCTGTTTCTAGCTTGATCGTAAAATAATGCGACGTTGGCGGCTCTCTATACCCAGCCCGCTATTTGGCACCGACCAGTAAAAAAAGCTCCTTGGGGCGCACACTGGTAAAGATGCATCTCCCACGTAAGCGCTTAACACCTCTCAACTAGCAGCTAGCGCATACGAAGCGGATGCGCTAAGCTGCGGCGTTCTTCTGCTTACAACTTTTCATGGAATATATAAATTCTAGTACCTCCTTTTCCTCGCGATCAGAAGCCAAATAACGCTAGATCATTCACGTTGAAAACTTCTGACCGTGCTGTAATATTTCTTCTTTGTTTTACGCCAAACGTTTTTGCTCTTTCCAAGGTATGGTACCTTGCAATTCGCGTTTTTGGACGCTCTTGAGCAAACACCGCCGTTCAAAAACCTGCCAGATCAGCTGGGACGTGAAACCGGAAGTTTCTGTATGGCACCGCGCACAGAATGGAATCATGTCACCACAGGTTCTGTCCAGGTTCGGTTGTCGTCTGCTTATGCGAAGAGTTAGCATGAAAGTTGGAATTCCACAAAAAATGTAATGAGCAGTTATCTGTCCATTTACAGACACACAAAAAGTGACCTCTCGGATGAATTGCAACTGCGTATCCAGCGGAACACGAGAGTACCCATTCCGCAGCTGTTGTTGGTCTGATAAAATGGCACATACCCACAAGGGGGATAGGTCATGACCAGGCGGTGACTACCAGTTTTGCAAAATTCATGCGGCAAACATTGCATGATGTTAAAAATTTGACCAGCTTAGTTTCTTGGACAGAGGTGGTGGTGGTGGCTTAAAACATATATTTATACCACTTACAAGAGAGGTATAGCTTGGACCGGGCCTCACAATCACAAGGAGGGATCCCTTATCCAGGACCCCTGTGGCCTCCGCCGCGGCCCGGGCTCTTGCCACCAGGGCTCGTTGGTCCTGGAGAGTTGAGCAGCCGAAAAGGGCTGCCTCCCAGTCTTCTCGAGTGGGGGGGGGGGGGGGGGGCAGGATTGGCAGGGCATGCCCACACCATGTGATACGTGTCCGCAACGCAAACACTCCCCACAGTGTGGACACTTGCCCGAAAAGGCCGAATTGAAGTGTTTGAGCACTGCCGGGCAAAATACTGTGTTGGTGTAGAGGCGAAGAAGCCAACGCTCCTCCGCCTTCTTGAGGCCGCCTTTACAGGGGGTGGGTATCGGTGGTTGAGGGTAGTGAGGGGGACTAATAAGCTTAACATTGTGAGAGGTAGTGAATAAAAGAGAAGGAAAAAACAGATATAGGAATATCAAAAAGAGAAGACCAAAATTAATGAATAAAAGGGGCATTTCGAAAGGCTATGATGGTAGACGTTTTGATGCCAGAAGAAAATTTTGAACGGCGGAGCAAACATTCTCATTCGTATGTCCAAGCATAGAAGCGCCAAGGGACCAAACAGCCCCAGAAGACAGGCGCAAACTGAGTACCTGGAATGGCGCCTCGAATTACTCGACGTGTAATTTGAAAATTTAATCGGAAAATTGCATTTCGCTATTTGACCATGATCCCATTTTTACTCCTAGTTTGTTTTACTCTTCATCGTTTCAATCCGACGCCTATTTAGGTATGTTCTAGTTTCTAGCATTCGCCACCAGCGCTCGAGAAAAGAAACCTCGTGCTCATTTCACAAAGCACGTTCTTAGAAGAAGAAGCTGCAGCAGCTGAGATCAGCCGCCGAGCGACCGAGGCTCTTCGACGATAAGCGGGTCGAAGGGGATCAGCCCGGTCTTGCCGAGCGCAGTCGTCTCCGGAACCGTATCACAAGGTAGGCACGATGAGGCGACGCGGCCGTGTCCTTCGTTTCGTTGCCATTGCTGAAGGTCCTTCCAGAGCTGTTCTGACTCCGTTTCCCAGCGTGGCGCCTAAACATGTCCAACATTATCCGACAAAAATTTGGAAAACTGGAAAATTATATGATACTTCTACGGAAATATTGATGGTAATGACCCATTCTTCTGATATGTAGCAAAATCTTTCTTTCGAAGTGTTTCCGTCGATAGTCGACAGCATCGAGCAGTAAAGACTGCCATAAAAACCTATGGGGAACGCTTTTGACGATAACAAAAACGTTAATAGCAAGAAAAATGGAAGACTGTCGTCGGGTGATCAGCGAATATATTGCTCTTTACAGTGAAATCTTACAAGAAAAAAATTGCCTGCGCAAATAGTTTCCCACTCAAAGTTTTTGTCGTGAACTGTTGAAAATGCATAAGTTAGGAATGAACTGGTTGGTTGGTTGGTTGGTTTATGGGGTTTAACGTCCCAAAGCGACTAAGGCTATGAGAGACGCCATAGTGGAGGGCTCCGGAAATTTCGACCACCTGGGGTTCTTTAACGTGCACTGACTTCGCACAGTACACGGGCCTCTAGAATTTCTCCTCCAAAGAAATTCAACCGCCGCGGCCGGGATCGAAACCGCGTCTTTAGGGTCAGCAGCCGAGCACCATAACCACTGAGCCACCGCGGCGGCTAGGAATGAACTGTCTTTAAAAGCAAGGAGTAAACGTTTTCAACGTCTCCTAATTTCCTGATATTAGACATTTGGACTCTGCTCACTTTTTCTGGTCGGTATTAAGACGACCTATAGCCTGAGATGGACCAGTTGTCATCCTCGAAATTAAACTATGCACGGTAATTTTCTTCAAGCGCGTCGCCTATGATAATATTGAGCTCTCTCAGTGAAAAGAAATTTACCGATTAACTTTCTCCGCATTCTGAGCGGGTTCCTGACTGTGGCGATTTCCCAGTGCTAGAGGACCCACCTGATAAGGGAATGCCCGGCGCTTGAATCTCTGTAACGATGAAAACACCGGTTATTCTAATTACTAGTAGCTCTCTCTGACATGACGCTATGCTTTCCTTGCTTAGAAAAAACTAAGAAAGAAGCGAGCGCAAAAATAGATTGAAACTAACAAGCATACGTATCTTAAGGCTTCATTGTTTGCACCACTCCCCCCCCCAAAGGCCACCTCAACAACAAACAAATATGTCGCATGGAGAATATCTTGCAACGCTAGCTTGTGGCTACAAAGTTTATGGAAGAGATTTATACGCGAACTTCGCCTGCAGAAAGGCTCCAAATTTAGTGATCGCGGAAGATGCGTTGAAGAGAAGCGACCGTCTTTGTAAAGTCTTCGCACTGGCGTAGCGACCAACTTTATTCCGGGGGGTGAGCTTACTTTAAGTGTCCCTAAGGACGACGGAAAGAGAAATGCTGCGCGCGAAATGTGGCTTCATTTACTTCGACTTTGTATGAAGTCGTAATACACATGAAGGCGTGCGCGCTTGGTTTCTGCTATCTTACTAATGAGATTTGCGCTGACACTGAGACGCACAAATGCTTGGTGGGGTAACATCCTGAAAGAAAGCAAAGCGCAGAAATCGACGGCCCATACATAACAATTCTGGACGAGAGCATTTTTGAACTGGAAAAAGTTTATTATCGCAATTTTCTTACATGTATTCAAATATTTCACTATAGCGATCAATATATCAGCAGATCTTCCATCGGCCGGCTTGCATTTTTTTGCTATTAGCATTTTTGGTATCGTCTGAAGCATTCCCCTTTGGTTTTCTATGGCAGCTTTAACAGCCTGTTGCCAGCGATGGAAAGAGTGTAAAAGATAGATTTTGCTACGCATCGGAAGAGCGGACCATTACCTTTGTTATTTTCTAAGAGTACGTTACATACTCCAATATTCAAAAATTTGCCCAAGAATGCTGGACATGAGCAAAAGAGACAGACAAGCGCCTTTATTCTTTAATATTGCCCAGCGTTTTTTGCGCTCTTGGTTTCTGTCTGCACCGCATCACCAAGACGCCCACTGCGCTAAGGTGTAACGCTGTATGGTGTGGTATGGTCTGGAGAATTTAATGTATCTAAGTGGCACGGGCCATTTGATAGACCCCAGAGGGAAGAGCTCTAGTTTCTTTTCTACCAAGTAAGGTTCATCACCGTCTAGTGCTATTGGACACAATTGAAGCCTTTTCGCTGCTGCCTTGCATGGAAATGCGGCCCTTGAAACCGGATTCTGATCCCACGGCCTTAGACACAGCAGCGGTGCGAAAACGTTGTTAGCCTTGTTATAGGTTAGAAATTAAGGCTTGGTGCACTTTAATTGCTCTTACGTGAACAATAATGGGCTGATTACCACGCCAAGGTATGCTTGGAGAAAAAGTTACGAGCGTGTGTTTATACGCTAAGGAGGCGCAGGCTTGCTCTGCTTTGCACGCTCCTTTTCCACCGAGCGGAAACCTGGGTTTCTACCGGCTCTGCCAGAAATTTGGCGCAATGCCTGTAGTCCATCGATTCAATGCTTTCTGAATAAATAACCGGCAAAAAAAGGCTCATTTCTCTTCGAAGCAAAAATTATTCAATGCCACGCTGCACTTTATATATGGCCTGCATTCCGGCACACCGATGAACTTGTGTTGCCAATGTAGCAAAAAAAAAAAATAAAAAACCTTGCACGCGTAAAAGATGGATGTTCAAACTTCAGGAATAAAGCAGGCCGCTAGGGTAACCCGTCGAACGAAATCAGACGTCGCAGGAAGTCGTAACAAAGCTTACAAGTTTTAAATTCATGCAAGCACCAAACTTACTATTGACGCTCTAAAAACGCTGTGCTCTTTATGTC
Organism: Amblyomma mixtum; assembly: GCF_055824585.1. Lineage (NCBI taxonomy): Eukaryota > Metazoa > Arthropoda > Arachnida > Ixodida > Ixodidae > Amblyomma > Amblyomma mixtum. Next base: position 87,638,085 of record NC_143019.1, on the reverse strand, counting down.
CTGTATATAGTGGCTGGCTTGTTGGTTACACATCCTGACAACGACAGTGCCGTCGGAACACGGACAAGAAAGAGAGACACAAACACAGGCGCTGCCCTTTATGTCGTTAAGGGCAGCACGTGTGGTAACGACAAAACGTAATATTGGCCAAGCGCTGCATAGCCGAGTGGTGCAGTCATTGCGGTCATAACCTTGCAGTGCGGAATGAAATGACCATAGGCTCAAAACTTGCTTGCTTTCACTACTTTTTTCTCTTCTATGTAGTATTGGTAGCTCATAAAACTACTCGAGCTTACTGGCAGTGTCGAAAAGACGGGCGATGTTACCAAGAAGTACAGTCTTTGTCAAAAGTTTAGAGCCCAGGGGGTTTGCTTCTAAGCCTTGCAGTGGGACTCCTGAAGCATTCGTGGCAGCCCTAACCATTGGAGGAGGCAGGACCAGAAATCATCTTTGTCTTCGGGAAATTTGGAGCACTGGAGATGCATTACGAATCACACAGTGTGGCTATGAAGCAAACCCCCTGGGCTCCAAACTTTTGACAAAGGCTGTACTTTTTAGTACAGGTTCTAACTGACCGGCGGATTCGGTTTTTTTCAACGTGAGGTTATTGAATCATGCTGGTGGGACCACTGAACATTTCAGTGTATCTGACTAATACCCCTGTCAAGCGGGCAAGTTAAGTGCACTTAAGGAGAGTGTACTTCGCTGTAAGTACACTTTGTCGCATCTAAACGACGCAAGTGAGTGTCACTCGCGGAAGAGTGCACTCCGCTAGGAGTGCGTTCACGGACCACACTTTGCTGGCCGAGTGCGTAGCCTTGACGCCAGCGGTTCCAATGGTACAAAATTTATGGTGCATAAAAAGTACTTACAACTTTATTTTACGTGCTATAAGACAATTTTCAGAATAAAGTTCGTTGGTTATAGCTACAAGCGAAGCAACAAAACAAGTAAACGTGATAAGATGCAACATCGCTGCCCGCCGCCATCTTGTTTGTGGTCAAAATTCTGGATATTCTTGGCTGGACTTGGCTTTTCTTCTATTTTCGTTTTTTTCATTGTTAAAAACTGTTGAACCTCGTTTTATTTGAGTTCTGTCGACATTTTTTTTTACAACGAGGGCACTTTGCTTTCCCGTTTAGCACGGCGTAGCCCAAAGTGTCACTCGGGATGCCGAAGCGCACTCCCCGTAAGTGCACTTAACTTGCCCGCTTGACAGGGGTATTAATAAGGTTCTTCCTCTTCTACTGAGGTTACACTGTGATTTCTAGGCTAGCTCCGTTGTCCCGGGGTGCCTTGATAGCATGTTCGACATAACGCCCTTTGCGTAGTTATTGGAAGACCATTTGCTCCGCTTCGTCCTGCAGATGTCGAAGGAAGAGGAGGAAGAGAGTAAGGAGGAGGAGGAGGACAAGGATGAGGACAAAAAGGCTGAGGAGCACAAAGAAGACGAAGAGGAAGAGGAGGAGGACGCTGGTGGAGACAAGGACGGGGCCCTGGGGAAGAACAAGAAGCCGCCGGACTCCATGATGGTCCAGAGGAAGTCCGCCAGCCGCTCAGGGTACGAAACTGCTGCTCTGAAAGGCGAAAATTGCTTGCCATATGTCAAGCACAGCTTGTTATATATCTATTTCATTTCAATGTTCTCCTCAATGATCCCTGGAGTCGAGAAGTATGGTTATTTCGTACAGAAGTATATTTTATTTTCTGCGCGCTCTCTCTCACACACACACGCACACACACGCACGCACGCACCCACCCACCCACGCACACGCGCGCACACCCACACACGCGCGCGCACACACACACGCGCACACACACGCTCACCCACACACACACGCTCGCACACCCACTCACACGCGCGCACACCCATACACACGCGCGCCAACGCACACACACGCGCGGACATCCACACGCGCGCGCACACTCACACGCGCGCGCACACCCACACACGCACGCACACCCACATACGCGCGCACATCCACACACGCGCGCACATCCACACACGCGCACACACACACACACACGCGCGCACACCCACACACACACGCGCACGCACACGCACGCGCGCATACCCACACACGCGCGCACACCTACACACGCGCGCACATCCACACACGCGCGCACATCCACACACGCGCGCACACATACACGCGCGCACACACACACACGCGCACACACACACGCGCACACGCACACACACACGCGCACGCACACACACGCGCGCGCACGCACACACACGCGCGCGCACGCACACACACACGCGCGCGCACGCACACACACACGCGCGCACGCACACACACACACGCACGCACACATACACACAAATTTAGGGTTGTTTGGAGTCGCGTGACCTATTCTGTAGTATTTTTCGTTCTTCAAAGCTGCAAATTAGTTAATGGTAATTAGGTAGCTTCTTAATTATTGACTTGAGAAGCAAAGTGGGAAAGAAAAGTTGTAGATCGCTTTGAAAAACAGCTGACAGGAACGCTTGAACAGAGCTACCGTTTACGTAATGTAGTCTTTTTTACCGGCCTTAAACAATAACTCACGCTTTAAACAAAGATCTTCCGCGTGACAAAGGTGTCACATCAACGTCCCAAGACACGTATCAGAGCACAAAATTTGTTTTGTTTTTCTGAGGTTTTCTGAAGTCTGACCCCGTTACAGCATATGACGTCTTTATTAAAACAGTTACCGAGCTCTATAATCAAGCCTTCCCTACAGTGCAATTCAAAGAGTGTAAAAAAGCCACAAAACCATGGATAAATGCTCAACTTCTGAAAAGAATTAGAAATCGTGACAGACTATTTGCCTCTTTTATCAGAACGAAAAATATAGACAGTTTGATTGAGTATAAACGAATTCGTAACAAGTTAAGCTCTGATATTAAAAAAGTCAGGACCAGTTATTACGAACATAAGTTTACTGATATCTGCAACAACCCTAAACAGGTATGGAACACCGTAAACAAGCTAATGTCCAAAAATGAACGAGACGGCACCTCTGAGCTCGTTATAAACGGTGTGCCTTACACAGGGGCGTCGCTTGCTGACAAACTTAATGAGCATTTTCTTATATCAGGGGCTTCAAGTAAATCTCGGGAGAGTAACAGTAATTTTACATCGTATCTCACATCCAACATCGAAAGCTCAGTGTCCATGTTTCCAACTACAGAATTAGAAATCTGCACATTAATCAAAAACTTAAAAAGTAGCAGTGCATGTGGTGCTGATGATATTAAATTTCAACCTATAAAATCTGTTAGTCACATGATTAGTCAGCCACTTACGCATATATGCAACCTGATTTTGAGTAGCGGAATATTTCCAGACAAATTGAAAATTGCAAAAGTCTCCGTCATACACAAGGGAGGCGATAGAAATGATATAAATAACTATAGACCAATTTCGGTACTACCAGTCCTCTCGAAAGTAGTTGAACAGGTTATAAACATCAGACTACTAAACTTCTGCAAGCGAAACAATATAATCGCCGAACAGCAATATGGATTTCAGAAAGAGAAATCTACTGAAATGGCGCTAATAAGAATTAAGGATAAGATAATAGACAATTTTGAGCAGAAAATACATACAATAGGTGTTTTCCTTGACTTTAAAAAGGCATTCGATTCTATCAAGCACCCGATTTTGTTGTACAAGTTATATAAATATGGCATTAGAGGAACCGCTCTCACATTAATAAAGAATTACCGCTCAAATCGTCAACAGTACACGAACATTCCGAATGGAAAGTCCAGCTTAGGTCTGATACATTATGGAGTTCCGCAAGGATCAATCCTTGGGCCGCTGTTACTTCTTGTGTATATAAATGATGTAATTAACTTGCCCTCTACACCAGAAATAGTACTGTATGCTGACGATACCAATGTGTTCTTCTGCGGACAAGATCTGGAAGCCCTCCTAGTAGAAGCCAATATATGGCTGCAAAAGTTATCCACATGGCTCCGCACTAACGAACTACAGTTAAACACTAAAAAAACTAAGTACATTATATTCCGCGCACGTAACAAGTGCATTAAACAAGAAATACTAATTCAATTTCGTGATGAATCTATCGAACGTGCAATATTTCATAAATTTCTTGGCGTCATATTTCACGAACATCTCGACTGGTCACCTCACATTGAAAAAGTTCGCACAGGTATCTCTAGGTCCATTGGTATCATGTATAAATTAAAGGACCTTTTGCTTATGTGGCTAAAGAAACTACTATACTACACACTGGTACATTCGCGTTTCCACTATTGTCTTTCTTGTTTGGGGCACATCACCTAAAACAAGCATAGAAAACATATACTTATTACAAAAGAAATTTCTGCGACTAATGGATAATGCACCATACCTTAGCCACACTGCCCCATTGTTTAGGAAACACCAATTGCTTACACTGTGGAATGTTTTAAACAAAAAGATAGCGTTAGCCACTTACCTACAAATGCATTCTGATCCTGCCGCCTTTTGTCATAAGTATCTTACGAAAGCACACAGCTACAACATACGGCACATAAGTTATAGTAAGGAAAAAATACGTACGAACTACGGCGCCCAGAAACTTAGCTACAGAATTCCAGTTTTTTAAACGATCACCATCCTGCTGTAAACATTATTGAAGAAAGAAAATCATTGAAAGCTTTCAAAAATTGCATCACCATGTATCTGTTGTCACTCCAGGCATAACCACTCTTTTCGTTTTTTTTCGTTTTTATTCTGTTGTCTCTCATAGTATTTCTCCAACTGTACATAAATGTTCCAGATGGAATCACTGCAGTTCACTGTTAACTAATCCTTTCTGTATTCCCATCTCGTTTTGTGTTTAATTTTATGCGCTGAATGTCTTGTGCTCTCGAATGGGAGCAAGAAGGGCGTGGACTCTTTGTCAGGCATCTATTTGCCTTTTAGTCTGCGCCCTAGGCAAATGTGCCATTGAGTTGTCTAAATAAACACTGACTGACTGAAGTTCTCTCTCCCTTGAGGTTTTGTGCGCACATCGAGGCAAACTGCGAGTCACCAGCTCGTCACGTGATAGGTTTCTTTCAAGGCACGTAAAGCTACGTAAATCGGGACAAGATGGAAAGAGCGCTGCTAGGGGTTTTCGAGACGATCTACAACCTTTACATGGACACTTTGTTCCTCAAGTCATTAATTAAAAAGTAGGCTAATTAGGCTTACCCAATTAACACTGAAAAGGGGAAAATGCCGCAGACTAGACCACGCGCCTCTGAGCAATTCTCAGCTGGTTTCACGGGGCCAGGACCCTTTTTTTAAAAGCTTATATACGTTTACCTGGGACATCAGGTATATATATATATATATATATATATATATATATATATATATTCCCCAACGAAGGCCGGTCCCGCGGCCGAAACGCCATGAAATTGTTCTAATCTACAAACGTCGTGATATACGAGGGGGTACCCAAAAGAAACCGGACTAATTTTTTGGTGGGCAGCGCTTTCGTAGTACCGTGTTTTGCCGCTAGGAGCGCAGAGAGTGAACATTCGAGAGTCAGCCAGCCGAGTGGTACCGCTGAAGGTCAGACGTAGTAGTGTCGTCTGCGTGCACAGTGATAACTGTTTTCTGTGAGCGTCGTTTTTTTCAATGGCTGTTTTTTGTGAACAGCGTGCGGCGGTGAAATTCTGCTTTCTGCTCGGAAAAAATGGAACAGAAACTTTTGAAATGTTAAAAACAGCGTACAAGGATGATTCTATGGGGAAAAGTCAAGTGTTTGAGTGGTTTTCCCGTTTCAAAAATGGTGAAATGTCAATTGATGATCAACCTCGTTCTGGTCGTCCTTCCACGGCCAGAACACAAGAAAATGTTGAAAAAATTCGTGCAATCATCAACGAAGATCGACGACGCACGATTGAAGAAATTGTGGAGCTGTCGGGAGTGACTTGGAGTTCAGTGCAGCGAATTTTGACAGAAGATTTGGGAATGAAAAAGGTGGCTGCCAAATTCGTGCCACGACTGCTGACTCCTGAACAAAAACAAGGTCGTGTGGAAGCATGTTGTGCTTTGAAAGAAGAGTCCCGAAATGATCCAAACTTTTTTTCAAAAATTATCACAGGTGACGAAACTTGGTGCTTTGCTTACGATCCTGAATCAAAGCAACAATCAAGCCAGTGGAAAACTCCCAGTTCGCCTCGCCCCAAGAAAGCTCGTCAGGTGAAATCAAACCTCAAAACAATGCTCATTTATTTTTTCGACGTGAGAGGAGTCGTGCATTCAGAGTTTGTTCCGCAGGGTCAGACAGTTAACCAGGCGTTCTACTTGGAAGTTTTGAAAATATTGCGCAACAGTGTGCGGCGGAAGCGGCCTGATTTGTGGCAGTCGGGTGACTGGTTTCTCCACCATGACAATGCCCCTGCTCACTCAGCCTTGTCTGTACGACAATATTTAACCAAAAATGGTATGACCCCTGTTCCTCACCCCCCATACTCACCGGACCTTGCCCCCTGTGATTTTTTTTTGTTCCCCAGAATGAAAAAAACACATGAAAGGAAAGCGTTTTGCTGATGTTGCAGAGGTAAAGAAAAAAACGACGGAGGCGCTGTCAAGCATCCCAAAAGATGAATTTAAAAAATGTTTTGAAAAGTGGAATGAAAGATTAGACAAGTGTATTAGTGGAAGTGGAGAGTACTTTGAGGGAGATTAAAGCCCTGTACTTAAAATGTGAATAAATCGGTTTAAAAAAAATAAGTCCGGTTTCTTTTGGGTACCCCCTCGTATATTTATATGTTTGCGTATGTGTGAGTGTGTGTGTGTAAGAGACAAGAACGGAAGGGCAGTGGAGGCGCATAGCGCGTATTAGTGCCTGGACCCCGCCTTTGGTGTTCTGCTCGCGTGGTTCCGCGCCAGACCGAAACACAGCGAGACGCACAGAAAGGTCAACAGCTCAAACTTCCCAAAGTCGGCGGCACATGCGGCGCATAGAACAGAGGACCTTTACAGACGATGACCGGATGGAGAGGTTTGTTGTACAAGAGTATACCATAAAGCAAGAACAACAATGCCAAAGAGCACGGTTAAAGGAAAATGTCACTTTTATAGCAACTGTAGTACTATTAACAGCAGAAAACACCCTAGAATGTCCTGAAAGCATACCAACAATTGGAAAGCAAGCGACAGAGTCCTGAAAAGTATAATCTCAATGAATGTAACAGCAAGAAACCGTGTCCCCAGGTAACACAAGTGATAATAGCATAAGTGCCAGTGACAAGCGAGTGTGACATTTATACTGTCATTTACAATTAAGGTATCATTTCTGGTAAAATAACGGTTTATTTGTCCCAAAAATATACAAAAGATCATAAGTGTACCGTCGCTAGGATCGCAACTTGCAATTATTTGGCGCCTCTTGATACGAAGTGCCTTAGAAAGAGTTTAAAGAATACCTCACGCATGTGCTGGAAGCTTTTTGAATGGGCAAAAAATTGCAAATTTTCTAGTATAAGAAATTAAAAGACCATGTAATGTCGGAGAAAACAAAGTATTACGAAAGGCACTTAAGACTACTTGCGTGTTTTTATCTCGAAAGCATTGTTTTTAACGCGACAGCTTAAGAGGCTCGTGTCGCAGAAAATGCCCCGTCGTCTGCGTCGTTGGCTTCGTTGACCGCGAAAGAAACATTCTCGGACAAGCAGCCTATTAGGCAGGTGGGCCGCCTAGGTCACGTAACCTTATGGCTTCATCGCTACCTGCCCATCACATTGTTGGCAAACTGCGCACTGTGGAAGGCGCCAGTTAAACTAATGATTTACCGCGAGTGGTTGCTCGTAAAGAGCAACCATGGGTCGCACAAACCCTACGGGCGGCAGTACCTGCTATCGCAGAGCAGTGGAGCATTGCTTAAACGCTGCACCACTTGTCCATGAGCGGGATGAGAACTTCCCAGAGATCCATCAACGTTAAGTAGAGAATTACCAATTATGCATATGTGGGCACTGACGCATTAATCATATAGCGTAATATCCTTACGGCAGATCTTGAGTTTCGCCTAAAATACAGTTTAACTTTTATTTTTTTTATATATTAATGCTTGTTTCAAATTTTTCTATCTTCCTTTTCTAACATCAAGCCTGCTTATCGCGCACAGTCGTACGGCAACGCATATACTAGGTTCACCTTTGTTCGCAAAGAAGCAACCTGGGTTTGCGACCTATGGATTGCCCGCTTGTTGTTGTGATTGTTGTAGTGCACGCCGTTGTATTATACGATTGTTGTAATATACGCTGCATAGACCACGTTTGCCTTGTGCCTATGGTGTTCGACCGATCAACACTCGCCAAAGACCGTTTAGAAATGAAACACACCCGTGCATTGTGCGACCGGATTGTGGGCAGAAATACCCCAGGTGGTGTAAATTAGTCCGTAGCCCTCTCTTCATAGAGTATTCATTTCACATGTGCCGCATTGGGATGGTGAAACCTCCTATATCGGCAGTGGTCGAAATTATTTTAAAGCCCTCCACGACGGCACGTCTTTCTCTCTTTCACACCCACTATCCTGCCTTCCTTGACGGCGTGGTTGAGGTGTCCGCCATGAAGTGAAAAAAAAAAAGAAAGTCAGGGGGGCCCCTTGTTGACCTAAAGTGCGGTGAGGCGAAATCCTTTGCGTTTGGGAGGCGTCCGTCTGATTCGACGCCTTTCTGCAAACACTCTCTAGCGTCCTAGACAAGGAGAACTACATATGCGTTGGCAGGGAGTAGCGTAGCCATAGCACGCTCGGCTGCGGAGCGGAAGGATGGTGGTTCGAATCCCGTCGTGCGCAAAGATTTTTTTCTGGTCTGACTAGAAAGAGCGTGTCACCTCTGCTGGCAACCTTGTACTGACAACCTGCTGTCGACAACAATGAGGCATTAAAGGCTTTCGCCTTAACAGTTACAGCGCCATTTGCTTTCCCCAAAAATCACTGTCATTATACAACCCTACGCAGAAATATTTGGCCTCAGATGTTGCACTAACACCACTAATTGTCAATGGCGGTAGTAAAACATTCTGCCTGAAAGTGTTCTGTGTTCAAAATTGTTCAAAATTGAAAGTGTTCTGTGTTCAAATCAAAATTGTTTTATGAGGAAAGGAGCGACGCAATACATTTCTCAGTGTTGGTGGACACTTCAACCGCGTCGTAAGGGAAGGCATAAGGAGAGAGTGAAAGAAGAAAGGGATTAAGGGGTGTTCTAATAGAGGGCCCCGGAATAATTTCGATCTCCCGGGGATCTGTAACCTGCATATACACCGGCCAGCACTCGGGCACCTTCCGTGTTTCGCCTACATCGAAACGCGGCCTCCTCCTACCGGTTTCGTACCCGGGTAAAGGTTTGGAAGACGGATTGAAAGACTGAAGAAAACGGCGCTGTAGTTGAAAGCTGCCGATATATTTCGACCACTTGGGGTAATTTAGTGTGCTCTGACATCTTCCAAGTCATCGGCCTCTTTTGCAGTTCGTCTAGATAGAAAAATGGCTGCCAGTGCTGCTATCTTATCCTTTGTCGTCGGTCTCACAAAACACATGGTTGAAGCACTCTTCCAAAAAGTGTTCACCTAAAATCAATTGCTCAGCAGTTCAACAAAAATAGCGAGGATACTTTGGCAACGAAAGTGTTGAGAGGCGTAAGCCGAGGACACTATGCCGCAACGACTTCCGGTAGATGTGACCTCACACCGTTCCCGTGGCTATATTGATACCAAAATTATACATCTTTCGGGAATCTAAAGTGTTAATTACGCTTAATTACACATTTTCCTATCTAATTTGACACAAATCCGACATTTCTCCGACCATTCTGTGACAATTTCCACGATGCCGTGATGACTTCCGGTGGATGTGACGTCACAACGTTCTCGTGGCTATATCGACGTCCTCGCTATTTCGACGCAATTCCGACATTTTTGCCTATAATTAATTAATTATTCTACAGTAACCAAACTTGGCTTGTAGGTTCATTTTTTTCCTCCTCTATCTGAAGCAACCATTGCTTTTCTTCTATCTTTTTTAGTTCCCGAGTTAAACGCGTGTGACACGCTTTGTTAACGGACGACAGTATGAGCCATTAAAGGCTTTCGCCTTAATAACTGAGCGGTAGCGGAGGGTCGCAGTCATTCCTTATCCTCGGCCGCTTCCTCTGCGCGCAGAACGGCCGGCTTGACGGCCCAGCAGTCCGAGGCCCGGGAGCACGCGCAGGTGTTCATGACCGTCGCGGGCCTCGCGACGTTTGTCCTGGTGGTGGTCGCCTTCGTCGCCTTCGTTGTCTACAAGATCGTCGTCGCTCCAAGTTTGTAACCATTTATGTTTGTTTCGTGCACTTCAGCCCCGAAGAATTTCGCGCCAAGGAAAACATTTTAGCGTAATGTTCGTTCCGCTACGATGGGAACTATGGGAGGAGCATCGCGTTAAGAGGGATGTAAGGGATCGGTAGTGTACGCGGGGTCATCGGAACGCGGCTGGGGGCGCTCAAAGCGAAGCGTCTCCTTTCTCGGAACGCGGCCGCTCGCGAATGCGCCGGGAAATACGGGCGTCCCCCACGCCCCGCGGTACCGATTCGCGCACGTGCTGGCACGAATGTGTATTTGTGTTTGTTTTTACTTTTATTTTGCAATGGAAAGGGCGTTTTGCCCGACGGAAGCTGGAGGGCTGGTCATGCTCTCGGTAAACCGATCATGTGAGCAGTGTAACATGATTGGAAGTTACTAAATGTGGGCCGGGCCTTTAGGGCTTTAAAACCGGGTCCCGGAGCCGGAAGCGGGGTTCTGGGCTAAGGTCAGGTGCTATGCATCTTCGGCTATGCCGAGTAGGGGCCTCCCCTAGTGTTAGCTAGTTCCACCTTTTTGTTGTTGTGTATCTCTTTGCTGTTTAATATGTCTCTAGTGCCTGAACTTCTATACGCTGTAAATATCTGTATATAAAACTTCAAGTATTCGCCTTACCCCTGCGTCTCAACTCATCACGAGAGCGTCTCTGACGGGGCACCCCTGGTGCAGAGATCAAGCTTCAGTCTTCAAGTTAGATAAACCGTCTCTGACGGGGCACCTCTTGTGCAAGGAAAGAGAACCTGTGAACTTTACTAGGGACCACATGCGACAATTCTGGACAGAAGTGGTTTTGAGCGGGACACCATTTATGAACGCAATTGTCTCACATAATGTAAGGTTTCACTATAACAATCAATATATCCGCAGATCACCCAATGGCAGTCTTGGATTTTTCTTTATTAACGTTTTTGCTAACGTCCAAAGCATTCAACCTTGATTTACTATGGCAGTTTTAACTCTTCGATGCAATCGATGGAAACACTTTAAAAGAAGGATTTTGCTACATATCAGAAGAATGAATCACTACCTTCACTGTTTCAATAGCAGTATCTTACAATTCTTTAATTTTAAAAATGCGTGTCCGAAAATGTTGCGCCTGTTTGAGCAGCACTGCATCTAATTTTCACGCTTAATTCACATTCTTTCATTATGTCTGGGTGACTACGGTGATGTTGGTTCAGCTTCAAATTCCATATTTTTTCTTGATAATATCCACCTTAGAGATTTGACAATCCCCTGCTCGAACTCGCTTAAGAGGAATCAAAAACAAAATGAAAAGGAGTCCGCGATAATCGCTTGAATGTGAACGATGATGCAGCTTAGCCTCAGAGATTGGCGGCGCACTACTGGCATCGTCGCAGTTAGGTCATGCAAACCGCTTCTGGCAAATGTGTCTGTATTTACATTTTCACTTTTTCTCGCTCATAAAACCATCGTTTTTCAGCAAAGTACACTCCTTTACAGGAGCCCTTTCATCCCAGTGTTCACTATATAGCCGCAATACAATTTTTCGATCTCGTTACTTATTAGATCACAAGTGAAGCTTCGAATTGACTTCTGATATTGAAGCCAGATAAGCGGTGATGAGGCACCAATATCTGAGCCTTATTTGCTGTGTGGCCGACTCTATGCGCATAAATCTCAGTGAAATCAGTTCCCACTACTGTAGAAATGACTTAAACGCTGTATTCTCAGTACAAGGAAACCAAAATTTAACATCAGCGTCACTTGAAAAAGTATGCGTTCCGTATTCAAGCACCATGTTTTCTTCTAAGAAATGTCTGAGATAATCGTACCCGTGTATCAACACGTGAAATTTGACTGCGCCCCAGTGAATACTCCATAACTTGTCGCCAAAGTTCTAACGGTTTAACTGACGACAACCGAGTGGTGGCTATTTCCTCAAACCTGATTTAGCTTACATGAGGCGCAGCAAAACAGCGATTTATTCCTTGCTCCACCATTCTAGTTCTAATTTTCAATGACAACTAAGGAAAAAGGGGCTATATTATCGCTGTTTTTTCATGCCCCATGTAACATGAGGTCAGCTATGACGTCATAGCCAACCTGCAGGTTTGAAACTGTAATCGAAGTATCTTGAGAGAATGAACGTAATTAGTTTTTTTCGACGCACATGAGAATGCCGCGTCATGATTTATGGTGTGTAATGTTCTGCGCACCAGTGAGAATCTAAAACCTAAATTGGGTGTCCATTCTAAAGTTGCTTCGAACATGCCTTCTGTGTCCATGCAACCAGATTGCTGATAATCATGCACAATATTCTTTCTTCGCGTAAAATAATCAGCCCCCACAACTTCGCAAAGAGGACAGAAAACCAGCACATTCCGTTTTAAACACGATTACCTGACCAGTATCAATGTAACGATCTGTTCGTACACGTAGGATGCTTGAGTGATTCGGGCAAAATTAATTTACGTCGATAACCGTAGCTGCTGGCTTTTTTGCTTCTTTGAGCAAAATTTTCTGTTTCATGGTTTGTAGGAAATATATAACAGTCCGCATCGGACAAATTCAGGATTAATAGAGTGATAAACTATTTACAAACGTCGGTCGACCTCGAGAGTCTGAGAAAAAGCCACAAAACCCGTTCAATAACAGCTTTCTTACTCCATGTCTTCCTGATCATCCCCATCTACCACGAACTGTGGTACTGCCGCTCTCGTAGACAACGTTTTTAGCTTTCTCTCTGGAAGTATTTGTGTGTTCTACCGAGGACTATATAAGAAGCGGTAATGCTAGAGGATTTCACTTTGACATTTAGCTGACACACTCTGACATGCTCTGACGTGTTAGCGTTCACTCTGTCAACATGTTAGCGTTCTCTGTCGCCATCCCTTTGTGATCTCCCTAATAACGCTACATCCAATATTCAAAGAATGAATGACCAACTAGCCCAGCACCAAGTTATACTGTAGCTGAGCAGTCTTGCGTGTTCCCACAGCAAGATAATGGTAACAAAAAATCGTTGTGATAAATTTATTGTGCGCGTATGCGCACATATATCATGTGATCAAAGTGCTTTGCACATAGCTGGTGCAGGTCAGCCATTTCTCTTGAGATCTAAGATTCCCGTCATTCCACTTTATCTGATGTTCCCTAACAGCGACATTACGCTGTTCAGTATTTAGTAGCGTAATTACTTCCTAACATTGTACGCTTGTGGTGTCTGCGTAGTCGCATTGCTTTTATATCACCCTTTGCATTATTCATCAGGATGGCTTCTGAGTATAGCTTCTCACGTTGTGTTCGTTTTTGCAAAACCACTGGGGATACTCTGCTTCCATTGATTTACACATTGGCTATTTCCAACAGCACCCGAAATGACGACGACATCGACTACAGAAAGTAAGTGTCCTGGCTCGCTGTTATAGAATTTAAGACATAACAACTCTGAAAATGATGGTTTCATGACAACTGTCAAAACTGAGAGAACGGTATCCATGCGTGAACATCGAATACTTACCTTCAGCGCCTGCTATAGATTTTGGGAATTTTTGTCCAGTCCTTTGTCCGAGCAGCAATTTTCCGTATTAACGAGGCGAAAATACACAAAAAGTGTTTAGGCCGGGCCTCATTTTCCACGGGTTGAGCCGTTGATAATAAAAGGGCACTCCTCTAATTCAAAAGGAAATGCATAGAAGTTGAGATATAGAAAAAGTAATTCTTCGCAATCTGCCACATAGGCAGTTCAAGAAAGGAAAGAGACGATGAACAAAAAAATAAGTAATGAAGAGACCGTACCATAAATTGCAAAAAAAAAATCAATTGTAGATTATTGTTTAAAAAAAGTGTTACAGTTAGCAGTGCCGGTTATCCGTGTTAATAGTGCGGGAAATTTCGGCAATCCTTAGCTATTTCTGAAAGAAATGACGGCGAATAGGTGTTAGCGTTGCAGTGCGGAATGTGAACGATCTGAGGGCGATAACAAAGATATAAAATGCACGCCGACAGCTTCAAATAAAGATAAGCTGTGATATAATATTTAAAAGAGCGCAGAGGCTAGGTATTTTTCTGCCAGTCGATAATACCGCGAGCTGCATGAAAGACCGTTTGTTAGTAGCACTGGTTGTGCTGTGGTAACTATACAAAATATACAGGACAGTGAAAGATTCTTAGCATTTGAGAATGATTACAGACATGCAACGCACGGTTGCTGTTTAAAGGTGGGACGCGGCATTGAAATCCGAAAAATGGACACTAATTTTATTTTTTAACAATTTTTGTAGCTGCTTGTATGCTTCGTTTCTTACGTTGTCCCGAAGTTTCGTTGCTGAAGCCGAAGGAGAAGTTTCGTGAAACATGGAGGCCGTGCATTGCCGGGAAGCGCTCGAACAATGGGTGCCTAAATTGGTTTTCCGAGGAAAGAAAATGGCGCAGTATCTGTCTTACATATCTCGGCGGACGCCTGAACCACTCCGTAAGGGAAGACAGGAAGAAGGGAGTAAAATAAGAGAGAGAGAAAGAGGTGCCGTAGTGGAGGTCTCCAGTATAGCTTCGGCCACCTGCGGATCTTTAACGTGCACTGAGGTTGTTGTTGTTGCGACTGAGAGAAGGATGAAAAGGAAATTTCACGGGCCTACCGACTGGCTCAAGCCGAGCCACCAACGCTGCCACGTGTCAACACACGGGCGCCTTTTATAGCGAAAGTTACATTGGCCACGAACTTGCGATTGTGGCGGTGTTCCGAGGAGGCACAGAGACCGACCTTGAGCCGTTGCCTAGCAACCGCCGCAACTGTCGGGCGACACGCGCTCGCCGCGCCATCTGGCATGACGTCACACCACGTGCTTCGCCACGGAGCCGCCGCCACAGTTTGGTATGACGTCACACTGCTTGCCTCGTCGTTGCGCTAGTCTCCGCTCGCTTCGCCAGCTGTGTCGCATGCCTGATAACATGCCGGAGGCTTGAAAAGGAGAGCTCGCGTGCGCCGCAACCATAGTTGAGGCGGCAGAATGGACGGCGACTCACCTCACGCTACGTATATCCTGGCATAGCCTAGCTAAGCCACTGCCAATCCTTTTTGCGTTCTGCCTCCATCAAAACGCGGCCCCCGCGGTCGGGTTTGAACCCGAGTACCCAGGCTCGGTAGACTAGCGCTTTAACCACTGAGTCACTGCAACTGGTGTCTCTTTTAAGGTTTTCTGCCTAGATACTGATCTTGCGAAGCAGGTGTCTTCACAACTGTTTTGTCTGTTTTGACCTCGTTTGTTTTGCTACACCCCTAAAATCATATCGCAGGTCAATACATTTATGTTTTTCAGATCTGCGATTTTAAAATTTATTGTATGACATTTTGTTCATGTTTCTGTTACGGCAAGGAACGCTGCAGTGCAGAAATTCAAAGCCGAAATTTATGCTTCGCGGGAAAAAAAATCTAAGAATGTCTCGACCTGCAGCACACTAATAGAAATGCAATGAATGTTTAATTATTGTTCTGCCATTTTCTTAACGCTGGGGCCTTTTACGTGGTACAGAGCAAACATATAAAGGGCGTTTCAGCTAAGGCTTTCAATTTTTAAAAATAGGCTTTCTGAATACGAAGAGCGCTTTTTTCGGCATAGCATTATAAGTGGCGGAGCACATCAGAATACAGCTAAGACGTGGTAACTAGCAGAATGGCTAAATAATATTAAATAATTAACTTTTTAACTACTCCTGTTTGGCTCCTTAATTACTGACAGGCGTGTAGCCCACCGTAAGCAATACTCATATCAGTTTTTAGAATTTAGAATGCGTAGTTCCTCTCGGCGCTGTGAACAAACAAATTTTGGCTATTTCGACGAGTTACATGCGCTGGACAGGTTGCTTTGCCTGCAAACTTCCCGAAAGTGCATGTATTTTGGCACGGTGTAGCCAAAATTTGCCGGGCCACAGCGCCGAGGGTAACCGCGCTTTTGAGATTCTAAAAACTCATATGGATGTTACTTACGTTGGGCTACATGCCTCTCAGTAATTAAGTTTGGTTTTGGTTTATGGGGTTTAACGTCCTAAAGCGACTAACGCTATGAGAGACGCCGTAGTGGAGGGCTCCGGAAATTTCGACCGCCTGGGGTTCTTTAACGTGCACTGACATCGTACAGTACACGGGCCTCTAGAATTTCTCCTCCAAAGAAATTCTAGCCGCCGCGACCGGGATCGAACCCGCGTCTTTCGGGTCAGCAGCCGAGCACCATAACCACTGGGCCACCGCGGCGGCTCTCAGTAATTAAGGAGCCTAGCAGTAAAAGTTAAAAAGTTGACAGCTCAATGTTAGTTAACCAGCGTGCCAGTAGTTACCTCATCTTAGTTGTATTCTGAAGTACTACACAACTGACAATGCTATGCCAAAAAAAGGCGCCTTTTAGGTAACAAGGCCTATTTTTAAAAATTGTGCCAAATCATAGGTGGAACGCCCTGTATATTAAAAAACAAAGTTCCCAAGATGTAGCAGTGAAATTTTATAAGATTGATCATAAAATTATTTGTGACATGCTAAAAATTTGATGTACGCAAACTCAAAATAAAATAACTTGTTGCTGAAAGCCACGTGCAGCCTTGCAATAAAGATGGGCAGTGGTGTATATGAAGAGGAGATACAGACGATTTGGATTGGAAAACGTTTATTGTCAGTACTGAGCTCTAGTGGGCATTATACTAGGTGGCTTCGAGCCCATGGCTCTTGGCGACCTTGTGAGCCCACTCAGTGGCCCGGACTTGCGTCAACGGGTCTGAGCTGGCCAGTATAGCCTCCCACCGCTCTAGAGAAGGGACTGGTAGTAGGTCCGCCGGTGGCGGCGCCTTTTTGCAGCTCCATAAAATGTGGTCATATCCGGCTATCTCGCCGCATTGTTTGCAAGTAGCGTTGTATTGTGTTGGATACATGTGTGCTAGTCTCGACGGGCTAAAGAAGGCTCGCGTCTGGAGCCGACGCCACGTTACCTCCTGGCTTTTGTCGAGCTTTTTGTCTGGTGGCGGATAGATCCTCCTTTCCAGTTTAAACTGATTGGTGTATTCGTGAAATGATATGAATGCATCTCTCGTGAAATTTGGGGACTCAACCCGGCTCACTGCTCGGCTGACATAACCTCGAGCTATACTGTGAGCCAACTCGTTTCCCCTGTTCCCCGAGTGTGCCGGCACCCATATTAGTTCCACCTCTCTTTGGTCCCAGTCTTCATCTCTTAGGATTCGTTCTGCCTCCTGGGAGATAATACCCCGCGCAAAATTGTTGATAGCCATTTTGGAGTCGCTAATTATGGTGACTGCTTTGCTGCTGGCCATTGCCATGGCGATAGCCGCCTCCTCCGCTGTCCCTGAGTTTTTTGTTTTGACCGAACCGGCCGTTAATGTTTCACCCGAGTCGTTCACGGCCACGACAACAAAGGAGTCGCCTCCTTCGTATTCTGCCGCGTCTACATAGGTTGTGTATTCTGAGCCTTCGAGCTTGGCTTCAAGGGCCTTTGCTCTGGCTCTCCTCCTGCCTTCGTGAATAGCAGGGTGCATGTTTTTTGGAAGTGGTTTAATAGTGAGTAATTTTCTAACTTTGGTCTGTAATTTTGCCTGCGCGTTTCTTTCCGGAATTCTATCATGTAATCCTAGGTTGCTCAAGATCTTTCTCCCCGGGGGTGAGGCCGCAAGCCTCCTTAATTGCGCAAATATATGTGCCTCGCATAGTTCCGTGGTGGTGTTGTAGATCCGCAGTTTAAGAAGTCTTTCCGTAGGAGTGCAGTGGGGCAGCCCCATTGCTGCTTTATATGCCTGCCTTATGATCCCATCTATTTTGTTCTGTTCCGCCAGCCCTAGCTTGAGGTAGGGAACGGCGTAAACTATTCTGCTTATCACGAAAGCCTGAACCATTCGGCAGAGATCTTTCTCTTTGACTCCCCGTCTTTTGTTAGCTATTCGCCTTATGAGCCTGGTTGTCATGTTAATTGTGGACTTAAGCCTGTTTATTGTCTCTGTGTTCTTTCTATTGCCCTGTATTATAAGTCCTAGGACCCTGATTTTGTCAACTCTGGCTACCGGAGTCTCATTTACCAGTACGTGAATGTCTCCTGCGTTGGTATCGCGTTTCCTAGCCCCCCGGATCACCAGAAGTTCGGATTTGCTTGGCGAGCATTTTAGTCCTGCCCATTCCGCGTAATCCTGGACAATATCGATCGCGTGTTGGAGATTTTGTTCTATTTCCCCATCGTTTCCTGTATGCGTCCATATTGTTCTGTCATCCGCATATAGCGTATGGTTTATACCCTCGACAGTCTTCAATAGCGGCGGTAGGTTCTTCAACGCCAGGTTGAATAAGAAAGGAGAGAGCACTGAGCCCTGCGGAGTTCCCTTGTCTCCCAGCTTAATAGTTTCTGACTGGATGTCTCCTACATTTATTTCTGCGGTTCTGCCGGTTAGAAAGTCCCTTACGTAATCGTAGGTCCGCTTTCCAGGGGCAATCTCCGCCAGATTAGTTAGTATGACCTCGTGTTTGACGTTATCGAAGGCTTTATGTAGGTCTAGGCCCAGTATAGTTTTGTCGCCCCCTTTGTTCGGCGGGTCTATGATGTCTGCTTTGAGCTGGAGCATGACGTCCTGCATGGACAACTTGCTCCTGAAGCCTAGCATCGTTTCAGGAAATACCTCCCTTTCCTCTGCGTATTCCTGGAGTCTGTTTAATATGACATGTTCCATCAGCTTCCCCAGGCAGGACGTTAGCGATATCGGCCTGAGGTTGCCCACTTCAAGTTTCTTCCCGGGTTTTGGAATAAAGATTACTTTGGCATGTTTCCATTGTGAAGGTAGACTACCTCGTTTCCATATCTCATTTAGGTAATCTGTGACTGCCGTGACAGAGACTAGATCTAGGTTCCTTAGCATTTTGTTGGTTACCCCATCTGCCCCCGCTGCCGACGTGGTTCTTAGTTGACTCATTGCTCTCCATACCTCCGCTGTCGAGATGTCCTCATCTAGCTGTGTGTTCTCTGCTCCTTGGTAAGCTGGAGATGAACCCCCTTTGTCTGTGTTAAGGTACCTGCTCTTCAGTTCCTCTATTAGGTCCGCGGCTGTTCCCTGGTATTTGTGAATCAATCGTTTAAGCTGCCCTTGTGCCGCCGACTTTGTTTGTCCTGGGTCTAGTAAGTGGCGAAGAAGATGCCACGTGTTCTTGCACCCTAGCTTTCCATTCATTTCATCGCAAATTTGTCCCCAGTGTTGACGCTGAAGCTCGTTTGTGTAGTCTTCTATCTGTTTTTCGAGTGTCGATATTCTCTTCTTTAGCCTTCTATTGTGTTTCTGGTTTTTCCACCTCTTCAAGAGGCTCTCGTGGGCTTCCCACATGTGGGCCAGCCTCGAGTCTGTGATGTCATGTTCGGTGGTTGGGGTCTGTCTAGTGTGACTGTTTACGTCTCTTTTGAGTGTCTCAACCCATTGATTTAGATCCGATATCTCCCTCGGAGCGGTTCTGTCCCGGACTTTTCGGAGGGTGTCCCAGTCTGTCAGCTTCGTTTCGCGCAGCTTCCCCTTCATCGGCCTGGTTTGTGTTTCAATCTCTATGATGTAGTGATCGCTACCCAAGGTGTGTCCTGTGTTTGACCATCTTTCACCCTCGAGGTCTTTGCCTAGCGTCAAGTCTGGGGACGTGTCTACGCTGACGCTATTGCCTATCCTCGTGGGGTCTTGCGGGTTGTTTAGTAGCGTGAGCCTTAAGTTTTGGATTTCTGTCCATAGTTTGTTTCCCTTAGGGGAGGCCGTCCGATATCCCCATGCCGGATGCGGGGCGTTGAAGTCCCCCGTGATTACTAATCCCTTCTTATAAGATAGTCTAATGGCTTTACGTAATAGGTCCACCAGCCCTGTGCCCCGGTTTTTCGGTGAGTTGTATATATTGAGAATAAAGAGACTGTAGTCCCCTTTTCTGTTTGGGATTATTTCTAACATCACGTAGTCCTCGCTTGTGTTTTCGAGTGCGTGTTGCGTTGCCGTTAGATTTCTTTGTACTAGCGTGGCCGTGAACGACTTGGGTTTGTGGTCTTTTTGCACTTCTAGCGGGGTGTACGCGGCGTAGCCATTTAATTTGACCATGCCGCTTGCCTCCTGCAGCGTGATTACGTCCGGTGTGGTTATGTTTTTTTTGAATGTATGCCTGCAGGTTCCATCTTTTGGACTGGAAGCCTCTGCAGTTCCACTGCCAGATTCTAATTTGTTGGCGAGGGGCCATGATGCCCTATAGAGGCTGCTGCTGCGGTTGCAGCGAGGGGAGGGTGTTGCCGGCAACAGGGGGAAGCCTGGCTTCTATGTTTGCTAGTTGTTCCAGAATTTGCTGGAAGCAACACATTGTTCGTTCCCTGAACATGACGAATTCCGCCGTCAGATTGTCAGCACGTTCGGCTATTTTGTCTACCCTAGCGGTAAGGGCAACAATTCTAGCGTCTTGAGTGTCAACCCGCTTCAATAGTGTGTTCATGTCTGACCTAACCTTGATGTGGGTTTTAGCCGATGCGTCCTCGTTAGGACTTTCTGCCGCCTTTTTGGGAGTACTGTCGTTTGTGTTTCCCTCTCTGGGTAGAGGTCTTCTCAAGGGGACTCTGGTGTCTGTGTCCATTGTGGTTTGAATGTCTCCCCCTTCATATGTGTCACGCGGGGGCGCCTGACTCGCGTTTTGTGATTGTTGCAAAGGTGGTTTTTCGACCACCTTCGGCTGTTTTGTGTTAGCGTTAATGAGTTTCCTCAGCTCCGCCATCTCCTTCTTTATGGTGTCTAGCTCTCTGTCTCTCTTAGCGAGCTGCTCTACCAGTTCCTTCTCCCGAGCGGTTTCCCAAGAAGAGGCCTTATCTGGCCAGCTCACCTTTTTGCCCGCGTCTCTGTCCTTGCTTGAGCCTCTTCCTCTGCTCGAGCTGCTCTCTCTGTCAGGACCCGAGCTGGCGCCTCCGGTCCCCGGTAATGGTGGGAAGGAGCTCGATCTGCTTCTTCCCCGGTGGCCTTGGCGGGTGCCGCTGTGGTCCCTGGTCTTCGGTCTTGGTTGGTGTCCGGAGTCAAGTTGCCCCAGGTCGTTCTTGGCTACCTCGTGCGACAATTCTGCGAAAGCAGCTGGATTTGCACTTAAATATAAGCTTGATGAGTTCACTCTTGCGAATGCTTTACTCTAAGCTGCGGCTTTACACACGCGACATAATATATATGAAGTGTGAAGGTGGGTGAAAGGCGGCGGTGAGTGTGTGGGTAGGCTGGTGGTGATGCTTCTGGGGAAGCTTGCTTTGCAACTGCGTCTTTCTATTTGGATTCTGTCGCTGCCCCTTTTTCCGCTGCAAAGGAGGCTTCTAGTGGATGAAGGCCTTGTGAAGGTTGAGGGTGGGTGGTTTGGTGGTGCATGACGCTTCCGAAGGGTAGATGTGGACGGATGCCTTTTCTGTAGGGTGAAGGTGGGCGTGGGCATGGTGGCATCGGTATGGGTATGGGTATGATTGACGGTGGGCGGGCGGGAAGATCGCTATAGCCAGGGAGTGCGGCCGAGAGGTGGCTAGTGATAATGTTTCTGGAAGGCAAATTTGAAGTGGCGACAGTGTAACTGCTTTCGCGGTAATAAACCAGTGTGAGCGATCCTATATTGCCTCTAAGGACTCTATGACGGTTACATGCTTGGCCCCCGAAATGATATTCCGTATTCGAGATGAGGACGACTGTATCTAGTGAACAATAAGAGTTCCAGAGGTGACGGTGCAAGTGGAAAATTCCGGGGAGCGTATTGCAGTGTACGACTCGCCTTGGACGTTATATTACTGATGTCTGATTTGCAATGAAAATTTTGGTAGTGTGCTAGCAAAACGAAATGGAGCGGTAACAACTGCCTGTATTATTTTGGCTGAATTACAGATTAGAAACACTTTTCCCAATTTTAAATTATTTTTGAACAGCCCATGTACCACGTGATTGTTGGAAATATTTCTGGTGGTACAGATGCACTCCTTTCAGAAATTTGCAACCTATAATTTCGTAGGCAGAGGGTGAATAATGGCGTAAGTGTTCAGTTTAACAGCCGTTTGAACAAAAATCGAAGATATGAGAGGTAACTGTCGTGCAAGGCTTTTAGGAAGTTAATATCTGGAACTACGGAAAAATTTTCGATCAATTTTCGGTGTTATTTCTGCTAATAATAAAGAGGTTTCTAAGAAAAGTGTTATCCTCTTTGACCGCCAGAAAAAGGTCGTTGTCAGGACAGGAGTAATCGTACTGAAGCCTGTTCAAACTTTTAATTTTCAGAATTGATGAAAAAAAACTTGACTGTTAAACAATCGTTAGGTTCCTCAAATGCGGGGATCTAAGCACCTGATGAAGATTTGTAAGCTTACGAATGCGACTGTGTTGGCGAGAATTTGACCTAAAGATGTTTTTTTTTCGCTTAAAAGGTGCATTGTATGGGTATTATCCGCCGGTGTTCGAATAAAAAAATGAATACAGAAAGCACAAGTTCAAGCACAGTTTCGAAATAAAGTCAATGACCAAACGCTCGGCAAATAAAATTCGCTTTCCTCCGCGTATTAATTAAACACAGATGATATCGCATTGGTGGCCTAGTGATTTGAAGCTCCATGCCGCAGGCAGGAGGCCCGGGGTTCGATACCAAATGCCACGGGAACCCACCGGCGATACAATGCGTACAAGTTTCCTACTCACTTGGTTTTCGCTTATCTGGGGTGTAATGCCTTCAAAATGGGTCTTTGAGCCAACCTTGTGTAGACGTGAATGCCTTGTGACCTGGCGCTTTGTCACAAAGCTACGCTTGCGCCATAATATCTTCATCATCAAATTCTGATGCAGTGGAAAGTTATCTGATGCACTTTGCTCGCCAATGTCTTCAATGCAGCTCCAGAGGTAAACGGCAGCGGACTCCTGGCTCTCGAGGACATCGATGTGTAGAGCGTCTTCAAAAAACGTCAGTTCCCCTTTCTTAAGGCACATCATTGAAGTGCGGTGTCGGCCGACAAAGAGTGGAGATCACTTCGTCTCGATGTCTCTATCAAACAGTGTTGTTTAAGGGCGTCGGTTGAAAGCTTGGTAAAAATTCTCCGTTTTCCCCCTTGAGCAGCACAAGATAAATAATAATCAGCGACGACAGGTGAAATGCTGGGAAGCATGTTCAATGGCCTCGACATGTTTGGTAACCTACTATATAGAATCACACTCCCGGAATGCATCTTCGTGTCCCAGTGAAACTTCACTACCCGACACGCTAGTTCTATAGATAACGATATTTTCTTCTCTTCCGCAGTCGTAATACTTGTGAAGCAATGTTATGCGATTACGTTCGAGGAACTCTGTGGAAAAATAAAATTGTATTCTTAGTGTTAAATTCGCTCAGTCTATAGAGGGCTTTAGACTTTTTAAGCGCCTCTTGCAGTTTTTAGGTTGTACCGAAGATCAAGTGTTCTCAACAGTAGTATTACGTCGCAAATGCCTCTCTGTTTAAATAGCATCGCAGTAGTAGGCCGCGAGCTGGCGCGTTAACATGGGTGAGTTCATGACCATATGATCTGACCACGTTGGTCTAAGTATCATGTGGTCGACGGTGCCAAGGTCCTTGTGCTCAGCGTCACGTTGTCCTTGTGACCACAGGTTGCAGGAGCCGCATGGTCTTTCTTGTCACATGGTCATAAAAAGTTCAAAAAGTTTTGCAATATACGGTCAGAGGAGCCAAATAATTGTGACTTTATGGTCAAAAGAATCATGTGATATACGGAACACACAGTACTCGTGGTAAAGGGGGTGCGGTTCATGTAAACACGTGATTAGGGGCATATATGATCTCTGTGGCCACGGGTTCTCAAGAACTGAAGTTGTGTGTGCCTGTGAGCTCTAGAGCACATAACACCTGCGCCTGATTAGCGAAACATCGTTATCGGTGTTGAAATAAAGGCTTTTCTGCCGCTAACTTCATATCAAGGACTAAGTGCCTTTCATGGTCTATTACTTCAGGTGTGTGTAGGAGTCGGCGTCTTCAAGTGAAATTCCATATAGTTGCTGCTGTTGTTTGTCGGTACAAGCTTCTATTGCACGATTAGGAAAGAGCTGCTTGTTGACCGTTATTAGGCTCGTACACATTTAAGAATTCTCGCTGAAAACACTTTTGATTGCACGTTATTTGTGTACAACACGAACACGATTGCAGGAGCAAGTTTAGGTCATCTTCGTAAGAAATACAAAAAGGCTTTCTTAAAATCATGTAATATTAGTAAGAACTTATTTACAGGGGCCGATTCGTGCCGTGAACATGTATGATTAAAGCAAGACATTCACACTGAGGTAATTTCTGAAGTAAATAACTTATTGATCGTACGTTCCCCCACAGGCTCCGGGCTGCCGTCAGCCTCTATTGTGTTCGCTGAAGCGGTTGAGGATGCCGAAGAAGGTAAGTGCGAATTTTAAATTGACTACCTGAACATGGTCGGTAATCAATTTCTCTATGTTTCCGCTTGGCGAACGAAAGCACTCTTCTATCTTCTTGCTTCGAGCATTTGCAACGTTATGGTTATCTGTTTTGTTAAAAGAAATCCTCGTTCACTCTAGCCCTTTCTTGCCATTGTATAATATGGTTTGGTATGTGGAATTCGACTTCCTAATAGCTATATGTGGGCTATGAGAGACTCTTTAGTGAAGGACTGTAGGCTTGTTTAGACGAAGTGTATCTTTTTAACGCGCACGAACATACAACTACACGCGGGTGTTTTTAAGGCGAAAGCCTTTAATGGCTCATGCTGGCGGTGTCCGTCCGTGCGCTGGAATTGTGTCAACTGTGGCCTCTCCTGCGCACAACCTCCTCCCCTCCTTAGCAACCGGCGCGCCGGGGGGGGGGGGGGGGCGCAGCTGTGCATAGCAACCATGACCTCAAACAGTAGTGGTAGAACGAGCGTGCGCGCGTCGGCGGTGGCAGCTACACCGGCGCTCCTTCTTCAGACGTCTTGTTGCAGTAGAGTGACTGGGACGCATGGCTCCGAAGCGGCCCAGTGATTCCGCGCCAAGCGGTTCGCGGAAGCGGCAGTGGGTTGATCACAAGGCTTTCGCCAAGCACAGTTTAGAATTTCCAAATTGCCTTCAGTAATTTTTGCTTTTAGCCTCCATCGAAAAGGGGCTGCGTCAGCCTGGGCACGATCCTGCGTCTGCACGATCGCTCCCTCCCCCGCATAAAGTTCTGCGGAAGTCCTTGATGGCCGCTGCCTTGCACGAGAGTCAAAAGTACACTAATTACGGAGCCGAGCTTGCGAAAAAACGGCCGAAAACACAACAGAAGCGCTAAGGAGAGTGTCCACTTATATCAGCAGGTAGGCACGCAATTAGCTGCTTAAAGTAGGAACAATTAGCGTAGCGCAAGCGAAAAGCGTTAATTCCGCGGCGTCAGCGTCCCAGATCTGTTAATAATAAAAAGTAATTTAGAAGAACTTGAAGCGGTCACGTGATTAGCAATAAAGGAATGACTGCACTAAATCGTGTGCCTGTTTTAACCTCTCTTTTTGAACAACGTGAACAAGGGAGGCGGACGCCTCAGGGTGCTTACCATCGTTTCGACAAGCCTCTGAAGGATTTGTCGTCGCAGGTAAATGAGCAAATGAGGTAAATAAGCTAGACAGAATAAAGTAACTGGGAGATTGTGATTTTATCAATAATACGTTTGACCAACGCGGCTGTTGCCTGCTTTTGCGGTCCTAACTATTTGGGGTCATCCTGAAGTCCGTTCCACCCTACGAGAACCCTCTTAGCCCGTTGCTACAGCATATTCTTCATTCATGATAGTGACTAATTTTGATGCGGTCGTTACTAGTACAAGGAATCAGAAGCATCGAGTGGCTACATGATCCTTCAACATCGAGCACTTTCCGATGGCTGCGTGCTAGCGGTGCCGTCAGGATACAGGACTTCATGGATGACTTATGCTGATCACATGGGCAGCACTTATAGCGCTCGGACGACTGCATATTCGCGATGACGGCATGGTAGCAGGGAGACGTGAATTCAGCCGGTATCGTGGCAGGCTAGAAACACTGTCGACGACGACGCCTATGGGATGTGCGCCAAGAACAACCCACTAAAACTGCTGCTTAAAACTCACTAAGGTTACGTTTCCCTAAAGAGATATTTAGCGTCAGCTCACACAGGGGAGGAGAAGGATTTCAGAAGGCGGGAACTCAGTATGGGGCTTACGGGAAGGAAGTGAAGGCAGTGTGGAGGGGAAATGGAAAAAGTGCTGATAAAAGCTCGTTTGCTATATATTTAACTTTATACCGGGTGTTTTTTTTTTAGAAGGTCCAAAATTTTTAAAAAAAGGAAAATTGCTTTAGATTTATTTTAGCACTGGGGCTACACTGGAGGCTACGGCGGGCGCCAGGCAAGAGGAAAACTGCTTTAATTAGTTCGCTGATTAACTAAATATGTTAATTAACTTTTCTAATTTTTGTTTTAGTGGATATGTTGTATTCGCAGAACTGGAGATCGTCCTCTAAACAGTCCAACCGAGAAAAAACAATTTCAATTAAAAATTTTTCACGCACGTTACGAGGCGCGAAAAAGTAACCCTGGTAGGCATCTTCACACCGTTACGCAGCGGCGGGAGCGCCTCTGACGTATTCACTCCGCCCTGCTCTTTGCGTCACGCGTCCCGGACTGGCTGCCTGCGCTATCACTGCTTATCTCGCTTCGCTCCGCGGCCTTACGGAATGCCGCGCTGGAACAAAAACGCATTGACACAAAGTGCAGGGCGGAGCGAGCTACGTCACAGGCGCTCACAGACGCTGTGTTACAGTGTGAAGCTGCCTACCGGGGTGACTTTTTCTCGCTTCGTTACGCGCGCAAAAATTTTTTCATGAAAATATTTTTTCTTGGCTGGACTATTTGGAAGACGATCTCCAATTCTGCTAATACAACATATCCCCTAAAATAAAAATTATAAAAGTTAATTAACGTATTCAGTTAATCAGCGAACTAATTAAAGTAGTTAGCCTCTTACCTGGTGTCCGCCGTAGCCCTCAGTATAGCCCCAGGGTTAAAATTAATCTAAAGGAATTTACCTTTCTTTAAAAATTTTGGACCTTCTAAAAAAAAACACCCGGTATGTGTTTTGGGGCCCGATGTATTGCGGGGATGAATTGGGAAGCTTCCAGAAGCGGGTTAGGGTCCTGTTTATGTGCAGATTCACTGCTCCGTAAATCCAAGGTAACTGGTAACGACAGCCAACGCTAAGAAGCGGAGCCACATGCGGAATGCATTTGGGCTGGCGGCGTCCAGAATTGGTGCTCGTACTGGTCTTTAGAACCACATTCTCCTCTCACCCCGCGCGATCAGCATTCTGTCTGTACCTTAAAAGAAAATGGAGATAGTTCGGCTTTTTTAAGTGGTTAAAACGTTAGCTTTTTCCCCTGGAATATTTTATTGC
This sequence comes from Amblyomma mixtum, assembly GCF_055824585.1. Classification (NCBI taxonomy): domain Eukaryota; kingdom Metazoa; phylum Arthropoda; class Arachnida; order Ixodida; family Ixodidae; genus Amblyomma; species Amblyomma mixtum. The sequence goes on along the minus strand of NC_143019.1, from coordinate 87,610,345 downwards.
GAAAAACGGCTAGAGGGCAGCGGGAAAGAAGAATTCCGGCACCGTTTATAATAAAGGTAAAAGCACTTTACGCATGCTATTGCCGATAACCCTTTCGGACGATAACCTCAGTTTGTCAGTCCCGGTATTGTGATGTCAAAAGATATGTTATGGTTATAGCAAGACGGGAGTCTTGTAAAGTTTTGAATCAGCTGGGCATCCTTAATTGCAAGTTCAAATTATGAGAAGAGATCGATAGAGGTTATATTGGGTTCAATGTTGATAATATTTTGTTTTTGTTTTTAATACATTACTCTCCCGGCTCATAGGCGTTGCATAGTAAGTGGGCATCTTATTGAACAGTGCATAAATATAAATGTCAGAAGAAAGTACCGCGCGGAAAAGACAAAATAAAAAGAACTCTCGAAAGATGAAACGACCACACTACAGGAAAGAAAATACCAAAAAGTTAACCTGAACTATGTTTATCTCCGATGGATGCTTAGGCACTTGTAGTCTGCACTAGTCTTTGGTGTAAGATTCGTACGACAGATTACACTGACTGCATGGAACGTTAACACTGGGGCGGTGATCTCTACGATACATCAAATACAAACATTAGGATATGCATGTGTGCTTCAGTGATGGGTTGTGAAAGAATTATTTGTGAACAACAAACACTTCAAAATGTCCTAATGAAAACAGCAACGTTTGTAACTTCAAAAAAGTACGTGTACTAAGCTGACTCTGATAGCTGACCGTTTTTCCTACGATCGTAATAAAATGATCATCCATATCTCGGCTGATAGCCAAGGCAGCGCCGTCAAATCACGGCGCAAATACTTGCCTCGCACAACGAAAATCTTCCGCTGGACATCGCCACATGTGCGGCTCGAGGACTTACTTGACACGAACTCTTAATGTTTCCTTTAAAATTGGTCTCAGTGGTACTTGCCATAGTTTTTGTCTTAATTGATAGTTGCCTTCTTGCACTGTTCGACTCCGTTTATATTATTCGCCGCCTTATCAGGTCGCACAGGCTGGTAACATCGTGAAGCTTTGTGTTTAAGGGTTGTATTAGGCCTGCCTGTCACTTTACCACTGTTTCACTTTCGCAGACGTCACTGACGGACCCAAGAATATAAGTGTCCTAGAGGACAACTCAGTAGCTGTGTTGGACAATATCTGAAGGTGAGTACTTTCCCGATTGGATAGATTTGTTTAGCTGGTTGTATTAACGTAACACATACTGCGCTAGCTTACTTTCTGCTTGGCTCATCTATAATTTATTCGCCTTTCTGAACTCTATTATGGAATGCATGTTACTAGTGTCGAAAGCTTGCAGCAAAAGAACTGTTTCCCGCAGCGCTTCTCTGGCCAATACGTGATTTATGGGATGCTGTTCGGTAAAAAGGCAAGAACTGTTTGAAAATTTTTTTAAACGGTCGGTTGCCCTTTAGAAATTATTGTTGCATTTTATATTCTTTGATGAAAGGGTTCTATGCAAAACCTTGATTTTTTCTTAAGCGATTGAGCACTCATTGTTTTTGGCGTGCTTTGAGTCACCTCGTGCTCTTTCAGCATTCAGGCCGAGACGATCCTTCCACCAAAATAACTTCGGACTGCGTTAATGTTGCCGGAATAATTTTGTCTCAACTGAAAGCTGCTCTATGAGACAAAAATTGAAAGCAAGTCACCTCTTTCGTGACAGTGTAATAAAATTGGAACATCAAAAACGCAGTTTTTTATCTCTCTTCAAAATACACTCTTCGAATTTTTTTTACATACCGTAAGAAGAACGTAGAGAACTTCGCTACAATAATATTTTATACCTGCTATCTTAACGGGATTGATTTATTGCTGGTAAAGGGACACATTTTGGGACTTGTGACAGCTAAGTGCTTTTGTAGCCCTTTCGAGGGAGCAAAGAATGTTGAAAGGAAAAAATAGAACAGAAGTAAGTTGGTGATTTTGTGCAAAAAAAAACGAAGAACGATTTTCCTTGGCGATGATTTTTATGCAAACATTACTTTGTGAGAACATTTGTGTTTAATAGTACCGAGTCTTCAAGACAAACTACCTCTTTCATAGAGTCTCTCGCATCACAATAGATTATATGTTATTCAGGCTATCAAGTGTGTGGGCGCAAATGTGCTGATGTTATCGGGCAGCGCATTCGTGGGCAGCGTTTCAAGCGCCTTCTGCCTGTGTTTGACTCGCCGCATGTCCTCGGTCTCTTACTTGCTGGCAACATGTGGCATCTACGACGTGTTGCGAGATGTTTTGGAGCGCCTTAGTTGTCACGTGACCCTCCCGATGCCTGAAAAACATTGCACAAAGCTAGAGTGTGTCGCATACAGGGTGTGGTTACGCATTTCCACTGCTCCCTCCCCCTTTCCCTTTGTGTGAGCGTTTAAGGCGTTTCTACGCGCGAGCAACATTCGAAGCACATCGGTATACTGCAGCACCTATCAGCAATTAATTTTTGGCTTGCGTGAACAAAGAATGCTTAGCCAACTGGCCGGGCATGACAAGTGAACTGAGACGCGATCATAGTGACCATCATATCTTAGCATACTCAGTGAAAAAGACGTCGAGTGTTTTAAGAGTGTACACAAGAGCTGCGGAGATCTCCGCGCTCTCCAAGAAGCGCGCTATCCTGCTAGAAAGCACGTTGCCAACCAAGTGCTATAATTTCTTCGCGCGGGCATTTGTTGCTTTCGTGCAGATGCAGTCTCTGGCGACGACTCCGCTGATGAGCACAAGAAGCCGCGCAAGCTTCCATTTCATCGCCATCTGCATCTGTTCTTCATTCTATCACGTATATGCACCAACATCTGACGGGGTCACTTTTACCCAAACGCAAATGAGCAAATAAATATATGAGAATCAACCACCGAATTCTATGAACCAGAACGCATAAGTAGAAGTGCGTAAAAAGTAAGAAATTATAGTTTCTGCTCGTGCTATGGGCTGGGCCCTAAGTGTTGCTGGAGACCTATATTGCATTAATGTGGCTGCGATTGCACGTCGTCTGTAACGGTTGCAAATAAAACGGACGGCCATTCTCTGCACCTTTTCCAACTTGTCTATATTTGTTTTGGTAATGTCCCAGCTTTCTGACAGCACAGCTAGTGAACGGGCGCGACGTACACTATGTGTCACTCTTCTGTAGAAAAATCGAGAGTCGCACTTCAGTGCATAAGATATGACACCTCGTATCAGCTTCAAACTTTCTGAATGAACACTGTCGTGAAATGTGAGCCACATAGAGTTGCAAGCGAGGTGGGCACGAGCGCATTGCGCGGAAGCCATAAGCTACTTTCTAATTTTGTTTTACTGCGTGGTGCAAGCATCCTGCTGAGGCGCTCTGCACGAAAAGTGACGAAGACTGCACGCTGCGTAAGAAGTAAAGAATGCGTTCATGCCTGCTGTGCAACGAATTTTCTCCCGTACTTTGTTGTCGCACTCGTAATTTGTTGTCGCACTGAAATTGAGTTCACATCACTGCAAAAACTTGCTAGAAGGGATGGTGGTCACGTTCCGAAACTTTCTCAATCGTCTTGCCCTTCATAATAAAAAAAAACAAGGCAACAAATCTAGCAAACACTTCTAAGATCTGAACGACTAGCTGCTTTCGAACAAATGCGGTTGCGGTACAATTTCACGCTTTAGTTTCTTGCACGTCATACCGTTCTAGACGGCAATGTAGCTTGCAATGTAACAGTGACCGCCTGATTTCGTTGGCAGCCCCATACCATATGGTGCAAGTCGGCCTTCTCCCCGCAGAATTTGCAGTGTGAGTCAAATGGCTCCGGGTCTACTGCGTGAAGTCTTCGTGGGTTGTTGTAAATGTTGGTCTGTAGCTTTCGGAGGTGTAGTTCGTCCTCTGTCTAGTGTCATAGGCGGATGACAGACCAGACAGTATAATCTTGTGTTGAAGTATGTCGGTGTAGGTTAGTAGCGGGGTAGGAGGTTCCAGGGCATCCGTACTGGGTGCCCGGGGGAGAAATGCTCGGGCTGAGGCATATGCGCTCTCGTTCCCTGGGATGCCCTGGTAGCCTGGTACCCATATTAGGTGTTTGCATGTGGGCTGGTAGCCACGGGTATCTTGCAGAATTTTAGCTGCAGTTGGTGCGACCTTGCCCCTGAGGTAATTGCGATACGCTGTCTGTGAATCTAAGAATGTATTCCGAGGTAGTGTGTGTTGCAGCTAGAGCAATCGCCACTTCTTTCATAGCCAGTATGTACTGGCTAGCCAGTGCTAGTCCGTCCGTTGTTTTATTTTGGTGGGCTACCGCGACGGCCGTCATTCCCTCCTCGGGACCCGCAGCATCGACATAGAATACGCCCTTGCACCCGCCGTAGTGACTTTTCATAGCTACGGCTCGTGCTTGTCGTCTTGACTGGTGAAAAGTGGAGTGCATATTCCTGGGTAGTGGAGCTTCCTTGAATTGTCCTCTTCATGAGGTTGGGATGTCGGTTTTGGTGTCTAGCTGCCGGGGCCAATTGATGTTTAAATCAGTGAGCACTTGTCAGCCAGTCCAACTAGTGGAGAGCCGTACCACCTGCGCCGTGCGTTGAGCCTCTATTAACTCGTCTATCGTGTTGTGCACTCCCAGTCGTAAGAGCCGGTCCGTCGATGTCGCAAGAGGGAGGCCAAGGGCCTTCTTGTAAGCTGCTCTGATTATTACGTCTAGGTTCCTGATGTCACGCTTCTTGAGGCGGAGGTAGGGTGCTGCGTAGACGACGCGGCTTACGACGAAAGCTTGTACCAGTCGCAGAGTATCTTATTCTCGCATCCCTTATTTCCGCGTTGTTATCCTGGCGATCATCCTGGCGACTTGCTCGCTCACGAGCCGTAGTTTCTGGAGGGTGAGGAGGTCGTTGCCGTTATTATTTATGTACAGACCTAGTATCTTGAGGGTCTGAAATTCCTTGATGGGTGAGTTGTCAACGCGGATGTTGATGGTGTCCTGATTATTGCGTTGACGAAAGACTATGAATTCAGATTTTTCGGGTGAGCACATTGGTCCACACGCCCGTGTATAATTTTGAACTGTTGTTGCCGCTCTTTGTAGTTGTTCTTCAATCATTCTCATTCTTCCTGTGGTTGTCTAGACTGTTATATCATCAGAGTACAGGGCGTGGCGTATGCCACGTACCTGATTGAGGACGGGTGGGAGATTTGGGAGTGCAATGTTGAAGAGAAGTGGGGATAGTACTGCCCTTTGCGGTGTGCCTCTAGTGCCCATCTTCACCTGGTCGTTTGTTTTGTGCCGGTGCTGGTGTTGACTGTTCTGTCCGTAAGAAAATCGCAGATGTACGAGTACACTCGCTGACCACAGTTCCTGCTGTGGAGGTTGTTGAGGATCGTGTAGTGCTTGACGTTGTCAAATGCTCCCTTGAGGTCGAGGATTGGAAGCGCTCGGTTACTGCTTCCGCGTGCGGGTTCAATATCTTCGCGTTTGAATTGCAGAAGCACGACATGGGTGGACAAATGTGCCCTGAATCAATATATTTCTTGCGGCAGTAGCTCGTTGTCCTCAAGATAGTTGGAGGTGCGCGTGGACTACCTTTTGCAAGAGTTTGCCTAAGCACGACTTGAGGATATGGGGCGCAGGTTTTCGGTGCTGCTTTTCTTGCCGGGTTTGGGGATAAAGTCTACATTGGCTGTTTTCCATGCTTGTGGAATGGTGCCGGTGCGCCAGCATTCGTTTATGCAATCCGTGAGTCGCTGCAGAGCGTCCGTGCCGAGGTTTTGGCCAGAAGTGATACCGTAATTTTGTCGTGTCCCGGGGCTGTGCCTCGGCGCATATCTGCTAGTGCTGCAATGATTTCTTCTAAAGTAAAGTCTCTATCTAGGTCTTCATTTGGTTCCCCCCGCTACTCCTCATTGCAGGGTTGTGGGTCTCTCGCGCTGTAGGTATAGCGACGCGTGGGTTCATCCACGAGTTCGTGATCCGTGCCTTGAAAGCTGTATAGGGCTCAATGCAAATTTCTGTGTTGTTCACTCTTCGTTTTGGGAGGGTCAATTAGGCGTCGCGGAAGGTTCCACGTGGCCTTGGTGTCTAGGCGGCTTTTGAGGAATTCGCACTTCGTTAGCCAATTGGTGCGAGTGAGGTCCAATGCGTATTGTTCCGCTTGAATAGTAAGCTTGGCGATTCCAAATCTGCGTTCCCGATTTGCCTTTGTTTTTTCCACCGTTTTATAAGACCACGTCTTGCTTCCCAAAGGTGTAGGAGGTGGTTGTCAACAGCTGGGTGGCCCTCCGCGGTGGCGAGGGATTTTGTGAGCTTTTCTTTAAGGACGAGAATAGGAGGGCAATCTTCATAACAGGTTATTTGGTCCGATGTTACTAGTTTGGTGTCCTTCCTGAATGTCTCCCAGTCTGGAATTCTGGTTTGCCCTCATGATTTGCAGTGATTGTTGCTTTCGAAGATGGCCTATATCACGTAGTGATTGCTGCCTAGGGTTTCTTCCGTACTGAGCCACTCATAGTTGCGGGCATTGCGGACGAGCGTGGGGTGGGGAGAAGTATCCCGCGTTATGCTCGTGCCGGGTCGCGTCAGGTACTGCGGGTCCGTGGGTAGGGTCAAGGCCATGTAACCGATGACGGATGCTAGTTGCTGCCTTTCGCGTCTTCCTCGGGTATCCCCATAGGGGGCTAGAAGCATTAAAGTCGCCAACTATAGCTAGGGGAGCTTTTTGGGCTTCTCTTAGGGCTTTAATAAAGATCAGGTCGAAGGCTACGCGGTGCTGTTTGGGGCGACTATATATATTGAGTATATAGGTGCCCTTGCTGTTTCTGTGCTGTGGAAGTATTTTTATGAAGGTATATTCAATGTCAGTGTCTAGATTGAGGTCTACAGTGATTGCCGTGCATGATTTGTGGACCAAGATGCATGTCGAGAGATTTGTTTGATGTGTTGAGTATCCTCTGATCTTAGCCTCCATATTAACTTCGTGCAGGGGTATTATTTGCGGTATCGGGATGAGAGTCTATGATTTGCTGTAACGTTTCCCTCTTCCGTTTTAGTCCCCTGCAGTAACACTAGGATGGTAAGTTTATGTCTGCGTTGTGAAGCCTTGAACACTAGAATCGTGGGTCTCATCATGTGGTGCGCACTCAGGTTCTTGATCTAGCTGCGTGCTTAGTCGGCGACGAGTTCCCATTTTGCCCTGCAGCTTTGTGCTCTTGCTGTGAGAAACAACTGATAATTCCTGAAGTTTTCGGTCAATTCTAAGCTGCTGCGCTTGCATCCTGATTAGAACTTGTTCGAGATTTTTCATTATAGTTTTAATAACTGATTCGAACATGCTTTTTATTGTCTTCTCGATCATAATTTGTAATTTAATCTCGATTAGGTCTTGAACTGTGCTCGCCAAGCGGGTGATGAGTTCCTGGGTTTGAGGGGGCTGTGTATATTGGAGCTTTGGTTCCTGCAGTCGGGGTGCCGGCGGAGTTGGTGCCTAGTGTGGTGCGTCTGGTGGAGTTGCTTGCCTCTCGGGGGTGCTAGTGTCTAACTGCTGTGAGAACGGAAGGGGCAGCTCTGCCTTATCTTCTTCCATCGGACATGCCTGTTCCGTCGATGGAGGTAATGTATTATTTGGATTGGGTGCGATGCCTAATTGCTGTTCTAATGTTCTATTTTCTGATTTCAGTTCAATCTCTGCTTTTACTCTTTTGTAAGCCAGCGCTTGGGGGAGGAGGCAGCTACATCTGCCCAGCTCACCTTGCTGCCGTTGCGCTGCTGTCTTCTCGGCTCGACGGCTTGACGGTGGTGCGACACCTTATCTGTAGTCCCAGGTCTATAGCTTGAAGAGCGTGAGCCGGGTGGTGCTGAGTTGTTGCTGGAGGACTGGGCCTGTTGGGCCAGTCGCTCCCCGCTGCTCGATGGGCCTCTGCTGCCGGGCCGGTTGTGAAGCCTGGATCTTTACCGGTGGTTGACTTGACCTGTCTTGGGCTTGGTTGGTACTTTTACTTGCATTGATCCGACCCCATGGGATGTGGACCTTCGCAGACCGTGCATTTTGTTTGTCAGTCGTGGGATTCTTGAGCATCTTACTGACCGCACTGCGGACATCTTGACTTCGAAGGGCAAGGGCAAACATCTGTCTGGTGCCCAAGTTTTCCGCACAGTGCGCAGGCTGGCGTTGTTTTCTTGTATAGGCGTACGGGAACCGTTTCATAATAGTAGAAGACGTGAAACGTGACCTTTCTTCCTTCAATAGAAAAGATGGGCTCGAAGAGAAAATGAAGCAAAAGTTTGATATAGGCTTTCGAACGTTCGACGTTCAGACAACCCAGTGGGGAAATACCACAAATGTAGCCTTCCAGAGGGAATCGCTGATCTCTACCTGCTTTGTCGCTAGTGTTGCGTCGGCGGCGAAATAATTTACCGACCACCGATCGGTGTTCGTAGCCAATAAGCCAAACAGGCAGCAATAACATGATACTAAGCAACACCTAAACGTGTGTAGTCTATGTCTAAATGCCAGCCTGAGGTTAACCCATTAGCGCCGAGCGTACTTTTAAAAGTACAGTTAAATTTTTATAATTTCACCACCAAAGACTGGAATTTTCTTTTCAAGTAGGGCATGCTTTTGTCAACAGGGGATTGGCCAACCACCCTTAACTAATTTGGCGCACTTCCTCTGCTCAGTATGTCAGCTTTCTGTGGTGAAACTTCAGGATGTTTGTTTCCCACGAACTGCACCGGTAGTTGCTTGCTTATAATTTTCTCACGGCTGCATTTATGTACATATTACGCTAGTTTCAAGTATAGAGCAGCACGAAAGACGAAAGTAAACAACGGAGGCTTTGAATGTCACGCACCTTTGGCGTTTTTTGCTCTGTGATGATTTATATACTGCTGTACTTTCTATAGTACACTGGGTCTTCCTGTATGCACAACGGCACCTATTTATTCCAGTTCATAGATGTTATGGTTCCTTCCAGTTTTCCGGAAAAAATCACTTTGTCGGCTCAGCAAGGCCTCGGAGGCTGCTGTACTTGCCGCTAGCGGTCTTGAGTGTGATGATGGTATGATTTTAATTGGTTGTAATAAAGTTTGGTTATGAGAACTGAAGGTTCTGCAGAGCAGACAATTGCTGTTATGCCATTCACATCGTCTGCGGAAAGTACTTTAGTTAAGAAATGAAACTTTTGGAAGCGCGTGTTGTCCTGTCGTCACCTGAGGTGATTTTAACGCTTAATGACCATTTTATCTTTTTTTTGGTAATTTTTTTACCTCTCAAGACATTCTTGTAACGCTCGACTGGGAGGAATATAGGGCTAGAGGAACCGTTCGCCAAAACGGGTTTAGGAAGTGTCCACTCGGGCCAAAGAAAGCGATGGAATAGAAGCAGCCATGAAACACCGATTGTTGCTTCAGTAGTATAGGTTACATGCTATTATTGAAGTCTACGATCAACAGTATAGTAACTATGGCTTGCAACTATAACAGCACTGAGCCTACGTGTTTGTAGAGTGATGGTTGCCTATAGCACAAGAAAAACAGATTTTTTTAAAGCCAAAACTCCTTTCCTTTTACAACAGTGGTATGGCAGGTGTTGACCTTTCGCATCAAGCCATCTACTGCCAGTATATCAGCATCAGGGACAAAAAGTGACAGTGGTTGTTGACAACAAAGCTCAACTTTGCAATTGTGAAAGCCTGAACAATCTGCCAAATTGCTAGAGACGAGCCTGCTGACTATTTTTGCTTTGGTAAGAACGTTACTCATCATTATCTACACCTTGACATGCAGTAACCAGCGGTTCGCAGACACCCTGGCTCAATCGTATCTGATGCTTCTTTGAAAAGGAGAAAGATTTCCGTGCAAAGTAGGATACCTGCGGTGCCAGTATAGTCAGAAAATATTCATGAGGGCCTGCAAGAAGTGTTATATCACCCTGCGTAAAAATCGCAGATGTAATAAGAAAATTCACGCCACCAATAGGAATGCAGTGAAGTAGCCACATGTGCTATGGGGAAGGCCCAATGTACTATAAAAAGTACACCTGTGTAACCTCTGGAAGGAATAAAGCAATCGTGACGAAATTTCAGCAATCTCTTTTTCTTTATATGAGAGTATTATGTGCTAAAAATGAAGAAAATCCCTCTGTTAGATTTTTCTTGGTCCCTAATGGGTTAAACCTAGGCTTAACCAGGTGACACAAACGCTTTCGCTTCCATAACCACAGCTAAGTCCTCGTAATTTTTATTGCGTAAGCAATACTGCGCCATGTTTCGAGCCGTCGCGTAGACCCCGGCGGTGGCCACGGTTCACCTTGAACAGCGTTGCTTCAGCCGAGTTCCGCCAGGTGGCAGCGCCGTCGCCGCGCCGCGCGGGAGCGACGCCGAGCAGTTTGCTCTGTCTACGACAGATGGCGCCACTAGGAGGTCCGCCACTTCTGAGCTTCGAAGGCGGCATTAGCAGCACTGGCGCGCAGTGCATCGACGGCATTCGAATGCTATCGGTTAAGTAATTGGCCTCATTTCTAGTCAGGCCACATAAACAAAAAATAACACAGAGTAGGAAATTGGTCGAGTTGGGGAATCGAGCCAGGGTCTCCTGAGTGAGAGACGAGCACGCTAACCACTCCGCCATGCCAGCTCTTTTTTTTTCTTTATTGCCTAGCTTTGACAGATAACATTCAACAAAACAAACAATCAACAAAGCACACTAAGTGCTATGTACATACACATGGCTCTGTCGTGGTCAGCCAGCATGAATCTGGCTTCGTCAGATTCGCAAGGCGTAGAGCCGAACGGGCGATGGCGTTCTGTGGACTTCCTGGCAGCGTGGCAGTGTAGTCACGTGACCAAATATGGGGGCGCCCAAGCTCTTGCGCTGTTAAGCGTCTGTGAATGCGCGCTTGCCTTGGCGTGAATGCTTTGCTATGCAGTCCTCTAAAGAGAAGTGACAACGACAGGAAGAAGCGAGAAAGCGACAACGTGCACAAGAGACGCGAAAACAGCGTGGAGAACGTCTTGCAAAGCGTCGTGCTAAGGATCCAGCTCGGCGACAACGTTCTACCTCGCAGAGTGGTTCGACGTTATCGGTCACCGATGAATCTCAACTCCTGACTGCTCAGGAACGCTGCAATGCTACCAGGCGAGGGCAACGCGCCGAAGAACCGCGAGAAGAACGCGTACACGATTGCTTATGCAATTTACTCGGTTTAACCAGAGCTAAACCTCTGCCAAATTTTTTGTGAGTTGATTGATTGTAAGTCCTTTATTTTGAAGGAAGGCACAGGGCCACTGGGAGGGAACGAAGAAAGAACGTTAGTCACACTCGAGGTCCGAGTGCGTACTGAAAAAAATTTAAAATTGGTTTTGAGGAAAGAAAATCACGCAGTAACTGTATCACGCATCTCGATGGACACCTGAACCGTGCCGCAAGGAAGAGATCGAGGAGAGAGTGATAGGTAGTGAGTTAGTTAGTTATATTGATTTTAATGGCGCAAAAGCAACTGAGGCTGTGATGCACCAAACACAAGGTTAGAGTTTTTGTTAAAGGTGAAGCTTTTTATACTTACAGTTTGTTTAAAATGCTGGCTTCCTTGAGAAACATAAAAATACATGATGGTTTGGTTTGGTTCATGGGGTTTAACGTCCCAAAGCGACTAAGGCTATGAGAGACGCCGTAGTGGAGGGCTCCGGAAATTTCAACCACCTGGGGTTCTTTAACGTGCACTGACATCGCACAGTACACGGGCCTCGAATTTCTCCTCCAAAGAAATTCAGCCGCCGCGGCCGGGATCGAACCCGCGTCTTTCGGGACAGCAGCCGAGCACCATAGCCACTGAGCCACCGCGGCGGCTAAAAATACATGAGATGTCAACCAGTGCTCGATCACCTAAAAGTAACATGGGGTGTAATGGGATGCTTTCCCTGTAAAATGTTGTAAAATATTTCTTTCTTAGTTCTTCTAGTCTTATACATGAAATTAAAATGTGGTTCACTGTGAGTTCAGCACCCCACATTTCACAGAGAGGATATTATTTGGTTAGCAGAAAGTTGTGTGTGAGGTGGGTGTGTCCAATGCGGAGCCGACATAAAATAACTTCGGTAAAACGTTCTTGATGCCTACATGATTGCCATTCCCCTAAAATGGGCTTAACAGAATGTAATTTGTTGTTTACCTGCTCTTCCCATGCTGCCTGCCACTTATTTCTGAGTTTATTGTAGATAAACTTGAAGCAATCCCTGTGCGGTATGCTCACTTGTTTTATTTGACCATTCCGGGCTTGTGCAGCGCATACATCTGCGCATACCAGTAAAATTACGAACTTTTTCCCAGATTTTCTTTGATGTTATTGAACTGTTTATTGAGGAGACATATTTCTACCAAGAGGTTTTCTCTGCGTTTCTTCGCACATACCGCGCTCTGGCTTTTGCCTTCTTAAAGGTAAGCAAGTTCTCTGCAGTGGGATATCAACGCAGAGTGCTACAGGCTTTGTTTTGTTGTTTTTTTGCTGATGTGCATTCTTGTGTCCACCACACTTTGTTTCTTTTGTGCAAGTCCTGTTGTTTGTGGTATAGCGAGTGTTGCGGCCGATATTATGCATTCAGTAAACTTCTCATTAATTTCATCTGTGCTGAGGTGGTCAGAAAATTCATTTTCCAGAGTGGCACTTGTAAAAAGTGACCAATCGGCGAGGTGAATTTTCCAGCGCCGTGGTCTTGTGGGAATGATTGGAGTAGACGATGAGAGCCTGATGACAGTAGGAAAGTGATCGCTGCCCATGGGGTCATTTAAAACATCCCATTTAAAATCGTTGAAAAGTAATGGTGCTGCGAAAGCTAAATCGAGAGAGCTCATTTCTGCTGAGCTTGGGCAGCAATATGTGGCTTTTCCCGTATTTAAAAGACAGACATTATTCGAAAGTATAAAATCTTCGACTGTTTGGCCTCTAGAGTCACAGCATTCGCTTCTCCAAAACGGAGAGTGAGCGTTAAAATCGCCAACTAACAGAAATGGCTCCGGCAGTTCATCGATCAGGCCTTCTAGATCTTGGCATGTTAATGTGATGTGGGGGGGGGGGGGGGGAAGATATACAGAACATATTGTTATGGTTTTGTAGCTGATGACGCTAACCGCAACCGCCTCAAGTTTTGTTTTCAGTTTGATTTCTTGAGCCGGGACGCCGCTTTGAATGACGATTGCGACGCCTCCCGAGAGTCTATTTGCATGCTCGCGATCACGCCTAAAAGTTTTATAATGTTTTAAGATATTTGCATGTTGTGGACCAAGATTGGTCTCCTGAAGACATAAAGCTAGAGGCATCACTGACCCTAGAATATGTGTTATATCACTGTAGTTCCTCAACATTCCTCTACAGTTCCATTGAACCACAAATGTCATGTTTGTTTTTTCTGGGTGGGAATGGAACGGAAGGAATTTACTGTTCTGGGCCCGTTACCGGGGTTCTGTCTTTTCTACGCTCAAGAGAGCGGTCCGCCGCTGCAAAGCGGGCGGAGTGGGAGTTGTATCCATCACCTCACGAGAGGTGCTCGAGGACCGCGAAGCCGCGGATGTGTTGGTGTCGGGCCTCCCCCGGCGGGGGGAAGTCCTGCGGGGTGCCGACTCGTGGGCCGGTACTCCCTGCTTTGGAGATGGCAGGGCAGCCTTCGCCGTCCCTGCCTGGGGCGTGGATGGCCCTGCCACAGGCTCCGCGAAGGTGGCCTGGGCAGAGGCCGGAGTGCTGCGTGGTGCACCGCCCCTGCGCACCACGTGAGCAAAGTTTGTTTTTGTGGAGAACGTGAAGGTGTTCTTCACGTGTTAGAGTTGTCTCGCTTCCCTGAAAGTGATGTTTTGTTTTGTTTTCATTGTTATGATCTCCTTCTCAGCCTTCCAGGAAGGACATGACCTAGAATATGCTGGATGATTACCTTCGCAGTTTGCGCAGCGAACTGCTGCTCCTTCACAGTTCTCGGAAGCATGGCCTTTTGAGGCGCATTTAGCGCCCGTTTTGTGGCCACGGGAGCTCTGTGACCCATGTCCATATCTTTGACAGTTGAAGCACCTTCGTGGATTCGGTATTTAATGACGTACATTTATTTTCAAGTAGCCTGCTTCGATGGTCTCTGGAAGTGTGCTGGAGTTGAATGTCAGAACAATATGTTTCGTCGGGATTTCTTTGTCGTCTTTCCTTATTTTAATGCGATGCACATTTGTGACATTCTGGTCACGGATACATTCAAGGATTTCCTCCTCAGTGAGGCAAAGTCGGCTTCGGAAATGACACCACGGACACTGTTCAAGGAACGGTGTGGAGTTATTGAGACTGGGGTTTCCCCGACTGGCAATATGGAGGACAGCTTGGAATGTTGTATGTTGTCTTTAAGTTCTAGAAGGAGGTCGCCACTAGGCATTTTTTTAGCTTGTAACCCGTGCCCAGGGCATCGGTCAAGCTTTTCGCTACCAAGAATGGGGATATCGTTCGGGCAGTTTTATCTGTCTCTTCGCTGTGGAGAACATGGAATTTGGTGAAAGTTTCTTTGGATTTTTGGATGTGCTGAGCTGTTACATCGGTCCGCACTCTTTTCTGAGGGTGATCTGGTTTGGAAAAGGGGGGAGCCATGAAATACGTGCATTGTTCGGCCACGGTGCCAGCCGCCCCCCATGGAGCCCAACGAGGGGACGGGACAGGAGCTTGCAAGCAAGTCCTGCCCACGCCAGCTGTACACCCCAACTATAACAGAATATGACTCAACTCAGGGCAGTTGGTGACACGAGGTTAACCCTCGCCGCCAGGAAAAAAGGAAAAAACCGAAGAAGAGAGGAGGATACAGGAAAGTTGTAAGAAAGGAAATAGGAAAGTGAAAGATAGAGGGGAGGACAGGAAGGAAGGAAGGGAAAACTTTATTTACACTAAAGGTTTTTCCTCCGGTTTGGGGGAATCTTCAGAGACGTCTTGGTTCTACCCCCAGGAGCCTTCTCTGTCGAAGTCGTCCGCCTCTAATCAGTGGTCGGTTGCCCTCAGTCCAGGGCTCCGCTGGCCACTGTCGCCCGTTGAGCTCGCTGCACCAGACCTTGTTGGTCTTCACAGCGGTCGCTGGACAGCAGAGTCTCCCACTGCTCCGCACTCGGGTTTTGTATTTTGGGGACCACGTGTATGTTTTGGCAGGCCCATGTGATGTGGTATAGAGTAGGTTTTTCGTCGCACCAGGGACATTTGTCCGTGTATATCGTAGGGTGCATTTTGTTTAGTATATGTAGGTTTGGGAAAGAGCCTGTTTGTAATTGTCTCCAAGTGACAGCTTCCTCTCTGCTGAGAGATTTGTGCGGTGGGGGATATCGCATTCTTCTGCCTCTATAGTTTTGTAGTATGGCCGAATATTCCCTGGGTGCTGGCGCGAGTTCGGCGGTCTCGTCGGATGCTCGGAAAGTAATGTATCCTCGAGCTATCCTGTCGGCCTCTTCGTTCCCTGCCACCCCCGTGTGCCCCGGTACCCACACAATTTTGTGTGGGATCTTGTCGTTTTGTTCTTCCTGGTTTTTAATTCTGTCGCTCGCTGCGAGGAGTATACGGAGCGCGTGACGACCTATCCTGCCATTCATGTAATTTCGGCAGGCTGTTTGAGAGTCCGTGAGTATTGTTAGTGACCGCCCGGTTCTATAGCCCCCCGCCACCGCTAGAGCAACGGCTACTTCCTCGGACTCTGCAGCTGTTCAGCCTCGGAGAGACAGGAAAAGGCGCCTGCCGATTTTCCCCGGTCGGGTCAGGCCGGAGGTGCCGTCTACAGGAAGCTGGGGCCAAAGTGGTGTGTTGCCTAGCTCAACCACCAGGATCCCCTTTTCCCCGGACACGGCGATGCCACGCACGGCTAAGCGCCGATGCTCGGGTCCGTGGTAACGCATTGCTCGCCATCATCTCCCTGCGGGGATGTTCCTGCGGATGCTCGGGATACCCCGTGGTGTCGCCACTCACCAACGTCTGCATGCTGCAGACGCCCCAATGCGCGGAAGAGTGATAGCTGAAAGTAAGAAAGAGGTGCGGCAGTGAAGTGCTCCATGGGAACCTTTAACGTGCACTGACATCCCATAGCACACGGGTGCCTTTAAAGCCGCCGTGGTCGGGTTCGAACCTAGGTACTCCGGCTCAGTAGTCGAGAGCCCTAACCACTGTGCCACCGTGGCGGAAGGCGCGGTACTTTCCCCGCTGCTCTTCAATCTGGCCATGATGCACCTGCCGGCCCAGCTGGGTGGTGTCGCCGGCGTGCAGCACGCCCTGCACCCTGATGAAATCACTCTGTGGGCCACGCAGGGCAGCACAGGGGACATTGAAACCAGAGTGCAAATAGCGGCGACGATAGTAGACCGCTACGCCCGCCTCTGCGGTCTCCAATGTTCCCCTCAAAGATCTCGAATTTGTGCACCTCCGCAAGTCACAAAAGTGCACAAATAAAATATCTCTCTCTCTTGAGAGTGGACCCATACGCGAAAGTGATGAGATACGGGTACTCGGACTCTACATCCACAAGCACAGACGGCCAGACACTGCATTGGCCAAACTCCGTAAGGTGGGGGACCAGGTGGTCCGCATGGTCCGCCGAGTTTCCAACAAACGCGGGTGGTTACGAAGTAATGATGCCTTGCGGCTGGCAAACGCCTCTGTAACCAGTCCCATTCTATATTCGACTCCTTACCTCCACCTACGGAAACAAGACGAGGATGCGCTTGAGGTTATCCTTCACAAAATTATTAAGCGTGCCCTTGACCTCCCCGTCACTACTTCAAACAGCCGGATTATGGCTCTTGGGGTGGTGAATACTTCCGAGAGCTCCGGGAGGCGCACCTTACAAACCAGTACACGCGCTTGTCGCTAACGGAGTCGGGTCGCCGCCTTCTTGCTCGACTCCATATCCAACACTCCACTCCCATGGAAGACAGGTTTCACATCCCAAAACTGTGGAGACATGCCCTCCATGTGCCGCCTGTTCCAGCCAACATGTCACACGAAGACCATAACGGTCGGCCCTGGCACGAGCGGAAGCGCTAGCCCGACATTATGGCAAGAAAACAGGTGAATGCTACGTGGACGCCTCCGGTCCTCACCACGGGGGATGATACACGTTCGGGGTGGTGGTGGTGAAAAACATTTATAATGCAATAAATATTTACAGAGAGGTGATTGGGGTAGGCCCTATTGGTCCTTTCCCCTAACAATACTAGGTGGAGCCCCTATTCCGGGGCCCCATTGGCAAGCAACGCCGCCCGCGTCCGGTAAACCAAGGCCTTTTGGGTCTTTAGGTCCTGACAGCCGAGCAGGGCCGCCTCCCAGTCCTCTCTGGTGGGGTTGGGGTTGGGGGGGATAGATGGGTTTGACTGACACGCCCAAACCATGTGGAAGGTGTCAGCCACCTCCCCACAGAACTGGCTCGCGCCATCAAAGGATGTATTGAAATGTTTAAGCACCGCCGGGCACAGTACAGTGTTAGTAAGAATTTTGATGAAAAGGCGCTCGTCAGCGCGATCCAGACCCTTACAAGGGGCCGAGTAGCGCCGGTGCTCCTCCTTGTAGTAATCGGTGATTTGTTTGAATGTAATGGCCAGATTGTCTGATTGGGAGTACCCTTCCAAGGACAGGGAGATAGCCCGGGGAGAGAGTGCGCGGGCGGCCTGATCGGCCTGTTCGTTTCCCTGGAGTCCCTGGTGACCGGGGGCCCAAATCAGGTTGCGTGGAGTTGGATCTTCAGATCGACAGCTATATTCCAGTATGCGCCAGGCAAGCGGGGGAGCCCAGCCCAACTCGTAGTTCCGACAGGCCCCTCGCGAGTCGGTGATGATGTGTTTCGACTTGGGAGTAGTGAGAGCAAGAGCAATGGCAGTTCACAACAGCAACACACAGTTAACGGCCTCACCTTAAGAGCCTGTAGTGCAGCACAAGCAGAAGAGGTCGCGATTGCTCTCGCGGCCTCACATTCCGATTCAAAATACATAATCACCGACTCGCGAGGGGCCTGTCGGAACGTCGAACAAAGCTGCACTCCCTTCCTAGCCTTTCGAGTCTATCAAAACTGCATACGTGATACGGACCCCGCACACCGTTACCTTATATGGGCCCCTGCTCATCAGGGGTTGGCGGGAAACGAGTCAGCAGACGCAGGCGCCAGCGCGCTCTATCACCGGGCTGTTTTCTCCTCCCCATCCGATCAGGAACCCGATCCCAATCCGATCTATACCTTCAAAGATATTACAACGTATTATCAAGACAGTCATCGGCTTTACCCTCGCCCATGTAAAGGCCTGAGAAGGCGGATGAGCGGCTCCTTCTCCGCCTTCTCACCAATACATTTCTGTGCCCGGAAGCACTAAATCATTTCGACCTCTCCTTCAACGGCATCTGCCCACAGTGTAGTAAGGTGTCTTCGGACACCTATCACATGGTGTGGGCCTGCCCCTCCAATCCGGCTATTCCCCCCATCCCCAACCCAACTCGGGAGGACTGGGAGGCGACCCTGTTCGGCTGCCACGACTTACAGGCCTAACAAGCCTTAGTCGGGCGCGCCCGGGCGGCGGCCACCGCCACTGGGGTCCCATACTAGGGACTTCCACCTAGTGTTTGTAAGGATCAGTCCTTAAGGGCTGATCCAAACATCCTCCTGTCCCTTTCAATAAATGTTTTCACCACCACCGGCGGGTAATGTGTACTGTCCGTTTTGCTCATAGTGGTGCTCTAGACACGCGTCACCAAACAATTCTGAAGTATACGTTTCAATTGCAATAAAAATAAAACGAGCAGAATAATTGGAAGATTAGTTCATTGTTCAGGCCGCCGAGGTGGCTCAGTGCTTATGGCGCTCGGCTGCTGACCCGATAGACGCGAGCCCGACCCCGGGCGCGGCGATCGAATTCCGATGGAGGCGAAATTCTAGGGGCCCGTGGACGCTGCCTGCACAGGTGATGAAGGGACAGCAGCTGTGACGGACTCCTCTTTAGCCGCCCTCCTCACACTACCTCTCCCTCCAGACACCTTCCCATAGGCTGCAGAGGAAGCCGCCATTGCACTTCCTATCACCTGCACGGAAGCCCGGTACATTTTAAGTGACTCTAAAACTACGATTCTAAATTTTGCTCGAGGCCGAGTCCATGTCCCAGCTTCTGGCATACTGGACTCGCCCGATGCACCCCCACCTCGCCAATTGGAGCTGATATGGGTACCTCCGCACTCCGGAAATCCCGGAAACGAGGCTGCCAACCTTTTAGCCCGAGGTTCTTAAAACCGGGCTCAGTTGGCGTCGGATCCGGTATTCACGAAGGAGCGCATGCACTGATTCAGCGAACTGACGCAGGCCTACAGAGCCTCACGCCAGCTCTACCCCCCGCACCACTCCTCGCTAGATAACAAACAAGCAAGACTCTGGCGCAGACTACACACACTCTCTCCCCTCACCCCTTACCCTAGCCCACTATCATCCCTCCTTCCCCACTCCGGCATGCGCCCTATGCCCAGAACCATTCGCCTCTTCCCTCCACAACCTTTCCCTCTGCCCGGCGGACCCTCCCCCGTGGGACCTAGAGAACCTCAGGACCTTGGAGGACTGGGAGACGCTGCTGCGCCCGGAGGACCCGGCCATGCAGACCATCGCCACCGGCCGAGCTGCCAGTGTTATGGACCTCAGGAACATAAACACCTTTGTGCAGTGGGGTCGTGCGGGGACCTTGGGGCGTGCCCCGAATTCCTCTTCAAATAAAGTTTTTGAAGCGAAAAGCTTCACTAGGCTACTCAAACTCGAGTCTGGCGTACGCTCCGTGATCAGAATTAGCCCCAGCTGCGCATGCGCAGAACCGAGGGACGTCACAGGAGAGGCGCAAAAACGAAACAAAAAAAAAACAAAGAAAAACAAAAAAAGAAACAGTGCGCCATATCTCGGTGGACACTCGAGTGAGTGAGTGAGTAGAAACTTTATTGATTTCTAAGATTTAGCCTGCGGTGGAGGTCTTCAAGTCTTCTCTTCGAGTCTTGAGGTTGCCTCCTTAGCCTTGGGTGGTCCCCTAGTCCAGGGCTCCACTGAGTCTGGCCACCTCGCTTGCGTGTGCTATGAGTGCCCTTTGGGCCTCTGCTCGCAGCTGGTGAGCCGGCTCTCCCATTGCTCCGCACTTGGTGTGTCGTGTTTGTGGAACGATATGTTTCTGTCGCATTCCCATGTTATGTGGTATAGTGTTGGCCTCGCTTCGCACCAAGGGCATGTGGCGCGGTATTGTGTCGGGAACATCTTGCTTAGTATATATAAGTTGGGGAAGGAGCCTGTCTGTAGCTTCCGCCATTTTGCGGCTTCTTCCTTGCTTAGCTCTTTGTGTGGTGGGGGGTATTTGTATCTTAGCCCCCTGTATAAACTTAGTGTTTCAGAGTACCCAGCCCCTAGGCTAGTCCAGATCTCCTCCGGGGCTTGTGACCCCCCAGCTCGGATAGTAAGCCCTCGAGCTAGTTCGTCCGCCCTTTCGTTGCCCCAGACCCCCGCGTGGCCTGGCATCCAAATTATGTTATGTTTCTCTCTCCTCCCCAAGGGTGTCCCCTCGCTGATTATCCTGAGTGTCGTTTTGCCTACCCTTCCTTTTGTGTAGTTTCGACACGCTTCTTGTGAGTCTGTTAAGATATTCAAGGGTCTCCCCTTTCTATCCTCCTCCCTCATTGCTAGGGCTATCGCTATCTCCTCCGCCTCTGCTACATTTGATGCCCTGGCCGTGAGGCTCGTTATGCGTTCTCCCTGGTGGTTGACGACTACCGCCACCATTTTATTTCCTCGTTCACCATAGTACGGGGAAGCGTCGGTGTATACCGTGCTGTCCCTGTGCCCTATTGTTTTTTCATAGTATTCTGCCCTGGCTCTCCTCCTGCTGGCATGGAGGTTTGGGTCCATGATGCGGGGGATGGGTTGTACGCTTATGTTTCTTCTTAGTGCGTCTGGTATGTTTGCCCTGTTGTTGTTATGGTTCTCCGTCTCCCGACCCAATCTAGTCAGAAGTGCTCGTCCGGTTCTTGTGTCGCTGAGTCTTTGAAGTTGTGCCTTTATTTGGCATTCACTCAGCTCTTCAAAAGTGTTGTTTAGCCGTAGTTGCATTAGCTTCTCGTTGGACGTGTTCCTTGGTAGATGTAAGGCTATCTTGTACGCTTTGCGAAGGATAGCTTCTGCTTGCTCTCTTTCAGCTTTGATGGTTACGTGGTATGGTAGTGAGTATGCTATTCGACTGACTATCAGGCTGTTCACCAATCTGATTGTGTCTTCTTCCTTCATGCCATGCCTTTTGCTGGCTACTCTATTTATCATTCGGCCTACTTGCTCCGCCGCTTTGCGTAGCAGGCTGAGTGTGTGACTGCATTTCCTGCTACCTTGCAGCCACATACCGAGTATACTTATCATTCTTTGTTCCGGTATGTTCTGCCCTTCTAGTTTCACCTCGAGGTTAGCCTCTGTAGGGTGCCTACCTACTCTGAGAAGTTCGGACTTTTCGGTGGAACACCTAGGTCCCTCTTCTTCATGTATCCTTCAATGCAGGTGGCTGCCGCTTGTAGACTTTCATCTTTGCTTCCTAGCGAGCCTTCGCTGGTCCATATGGTGATGTCATCCGCATACATTGCGTGTCTGATTCCTTGTATCTGGCTGAGCTCTTTGGCTAGGATGATCATTGATATGTTGAAGAGCACTGGTGATATCGATGAGCCTTGTGGAGTTCCCCTGCATGGTGTTTGAAAGACCTCGCTTCGTAGGTCTCTCAAACCCACCGTTGCAGTTCTGTTTGTGAGGAAGCTTCTCACGTAGTCGTGTGTTTTCTTTCCGCAGTTGGTGTCGTTGATGCCTTCCATGATTGCTGCGTGGGATACGTTGTCGAAGGCCCCTTTGATGTCCACGGCCATGACTACGTTTTCCCCTTTGCTTGGCATTGTTTCTAGTACTTCTTATTTGAGCTGAAGCAGCACGTCTTGGGTCGATAGATGTTCCCTGAAGCCGAACATGGTGTTGGGGTACCATCCTCCGTCTTCTAGGTGTCTTTGTATTCTTATAGTGATGATTCTTTCGAAAAGCTTGCCCAGACACGATGTTAGCGAGATAGGTCTGAGATTTTCTATCTGCAGTTTTTTGCCTGGTTTGGGTATCATAACGACTTCCGCGTGTTTCCACTCTTTCGGAACCGTTCCCTCTTTCCAGAGTTTGTTTAAGTATTTTGTGAGCTGTTCTACCGCTTCATCGCTGAGATTTCTTATCAACGAGTTCTGGATCTTGTCCGCCCCCGCTGCCGTGTTCTTTGTCGTTGCCCTTATGGCTTGAATAACTTCTTCCCTTGTTATCGGTTTGTCCATGTCCTGGTTTTCTTTCCCTTGGTATTCTCCTTGGTAGGCTTTCACCTGTTCTTTTCCGTAGCATTTCTCTTTTACTGCTTGGATTAGCTGCTCCTCCGTCCCTTCGTATTGGTGGATCAGTCTTTGTATCGATTTGTTACTTTCTGCTTTGTTCTTCGATGGGTCCATGAGCTTCCTTAGTATTTGCCACGTTCTGGCCGTGCCTAGGGTGCCATTCAGTGTTGTGCTGAATTGTTGCCATCCCTCTCTAGCCAGTTGTGTTGCGTATTCTTCCGCTCGCTTGGTGATTTCTGCTATCTTCTTTTTTAGTTTCCTGTTAAGCTTCTGTTTCTTCCAGCGTTTGGTTAGGCTTTTCCTTGCCTCCCATAGGCCGAGGAGTCGTTTGTCTACCTCTGGTGCCTGTTCTGTGCGGTTAACTTCTTTGGTATATGTATCTCTTATTTGTTTAAGTTGTTGGCTCCATTCTTCTAAAGACGTGATGTCGCCTTTGATGCTTTTGCAGTGGGTGCGGAAAGCGTCCCAGTCTGTCAGTCTTGCCTTGCCTATTTTCCTTCTGATGCTTTCGGCTTCAATGGCCACTCTGATTATAAAGTGGTCGCTGCCTAGGTTCTCCTGTGTGTTTCCCACTCTGCTTATTTAGCTCCTCTGACAAAGGTTAGGTCGGGACACGTGTCTACGCTTACGCTGTTGCCTTGCCTTGTGGGTTGGCTCTCATCCGTAAGTAGCTCGCAGCCTGTGTTTTCTGCTGCTGTACATATGCTCCGCCCTTTTATGTCCTCTTTTTTGCTGCCCCATTGCGGGCTTTTCGCGTTGAAGTCTCCTGCTATAACTAGGGTGTTCTGCCCTGCAAGTTTCTTTGCCTCCGCGAAAAGCTTGATGAAGTCTCCCCTGTTTTTAGGTGGGCTATATATGTTTATAACAAAGGTGCTTTTTGCTTTCCTTTTCGTTTTGGGAATTATTTCAGTTATCACGTGTTCTAGGTGTGTGTATGCTATTTCCCCATGATTTATTGCTGTTATTTTGTCGCTAATGAGTGTTGCTGTTTTCCCTTTTTCCTGGCATGAGTAGCCTCTTAGGGTTGGGGTACAGTTTGTTTCTTGTAATAAGATTAGGTCTGGTGGGGTTCCCCTAGTGCTAATGAATTGCTGCAGGAGCCCCTGCTTGCGGCTGTAGCCCCTGCAGTTCCATTGCCAAATCTCTAGTTGTTGTCCTCCTGCCATGTTGCTGTGTTGCAGCTACTATTGTTCCCTTGGGTTTCTGTACCGAACCTCCGCTCATTAAAGAGGCGGTCTCTGGCGTCGTTTAGTGTTCTCTGTGTTGTTTGATTTTTAAAGTAATTACGGAAGCTCTGGTCTTGCAAAGCTATCTTCTGGCTTAGTTGTTGCATTTGTTGCTGCATTTGTTGTTGCATTTGCAGCATGAGTGCCCTTGAATGTTTTCCTCGAAACCAACCATATTCACTAGAAGTGCGACACTCAGTGCGCGTTCACTTTCCTTTATCACAGTTTGTAATATATTACCATGCATTTGTCTTCAGAACTCAGCTGGCTGCCGGCGGATCTTATTCTAGCGATATACTGGGTAACTTAGTTTAAAAATCAGAGCGCAATGTGCGGTTATTATCATACATTCATCAAGCGAATCTTCTCCTAGGTGAGCAGCGTTTAAATGTGTAATAATCGCATGCATCCCGAGAGCCCTTGCTCGTGTCATGCGTGATAACGGCAGGAAACCGCTTTCATGTTGTCGGTCCCGTAGGCGTTCTGTCACAACAAACTGAACTCCGATGTATAGGACGACATCAGTTGCCGCACTGTATCTTTGTTTTTGTAGAGGGATGGATGTCTCTTTTTGATCGTGAGTCCAAATAAACTTCTCTGAAGTCCGATGTACGTAAGGAAGCTAGGATCGTGTGTGTGTGTCGCCTTCAGCGGCGCTTCTCCCCGGCTTCCTGCTTAGCAGCATAAGGAGAGGCGCCGCCCCCTGTAGGATCGCCGTCCGGGCGCCGCGCTGCTCGCCGGCTGCCCGGGAGCCTCCCTGGATTGGTCCTGCTGGTTCCAGGCCCCCACTTTGCTGCCACCACGCTGTCTTCCGGTCCTGCTGGTCCGGAGTTCCGGGCGCCTCCACCCAAGGCGCACTGCTTCTCGTTCGCATTGAACGCGGACGCCACGGCCGACGACATTGTCGACGGCATTGAGAGCATCGTCGGCCCGAAAGCCTCCAGCATCAAGGAGGGCTCAAGTTTTGTATCGCCGTGTCCTCGGCTGCGGCGGCGCAAAAGCTCCTAGCGGAGGGATCGTTCCCTGTGAACGGGACCTCTGTCCCAGTCTCTTGCGTGGGCCCCTCCGTGGTCCACGTAACAGCATTCCGGGTGCCGCTGTTCGTCGGGGACGCGGCGCTGGCCTCGGCGCTGGCCTCGGTGGGCCGAATATTTTTGGATTTATCCGGTCTTGAAGATCAACTACGTGGACGAATGAGCTAAGCTAACGCTAGGCCTAGCGACTAGGCTTCACGGGCGGCGACTTCCGCGGACTCCTCGACCTCGGCAGACGACGGAGGCAGTGGAAAGATGGCCCAGACGCAAGACATCCATGCCAGACATGAATTTTTGGCAAACCGAATTATGGAGACCCAAGAAAGAATGGAGGAAGACCAACGAGACGCCTCCGCCGGGGGATCCCACGTACAGGGCCCGACGGTGAACACCCAAATCCAGGGAGGCAGCACCCTAATAAAAACAGCGCAGGCGAGTCGCAAATACGATTCGGACTCAGACTGGACAGTAGCCATGTCGCAACGGCGGCACAAGAAAATACGAAAGAGCCAGGAAGCGACGGCAGGCCACGTGACGGGGGATCCGAGCCCCTCAAGCGGAGGGAAAAGCACAGGCGACAAACAAAGCACAACCAAGCAAGGCGAGAGGGAAGGAGCGCCGAAGAGGAGACTCCCTCCCCTACCGAAAGAAGATTTAAAGGTGATACTGAGGCCAAAGGGACTAGCAGTGCGAGAGCTGCAAACACACCAAGTGGCGCGAGCGGTGGTTGCAGCCACCGGGCATGGATGCAAGGCAGAAGACCTTATAATCCGACTGCGCAACGGCTCGAACATCATAATCGTCAGCACGAATAAGGAACAGACAGCCAAACAAGTCAGAAACATAGCGCAGCTCAACTTCGGTGGAAGAAGCTACCAAGTCACGGCACACGTGGCGGCGCCGGAGAAAACGCTACGGGGAGTCATCCACGGGTAGACCCGGGAACCCCAGAAGAAGAATTAAAGGCCAACCTAAGGACAAGAACGCACGGAGTGAAGATTTTGGTGGACACCCAAACCGCGCCGTAAGGGAAGGAAAATGGAAAGAAAATTGGTCTTAAGGAGAGGAAAAGACTCCTGCCTCTCTCATATCTCGGTGTATACCCGAATAGCGCCGTAAGGGCCTTAAAAGCAATTTTCATTTCATTTTTCTTAAGGAAAGCAAACGCCTGTCTCTCATATCTTGGTGTACACCCGAAAGGAATGCACACCAGGGAGAGAGAGAAAACTTTATTTACAAAGG
This sequence comes from Amblyomma mixtum, assembly GCF_055824585.1. NCBI lineage: Eukaryota > Metazoa > Arthropoda > Arachnida > Ixodida > Ixodidae > Amblyomma > Amblyomma mixtum. Next base: position 87,584,490 of record NC_143019.1, on the reverse strand, counting down.
AATTCGGGGCACGCCCCAGGGTCCCCGCACGACCCCACTGCACTCAAGTGTTTATGTTCCTGAGGTCCATAACACTGGCAGCACGGCCGGTGGCGATGGTCTGCACGGCCGGGTCCTCCGAGTGCAGCAGGGTCTCCCAGTCCTCCCAGGTCTTGAGGTTCTCTAGGTCCAGCGGGGGAGGGTCCGCCGGGCAGAGGGAAAGGATGTGGAGGGAAGAAGCGAAGGGTTCTGGGCATAGGGCGCAAGCAGGAGTGGGGAAGGAGGGATGATAGTGGGTTAGGGTAAGGGGCGAGGGGAGAGTATGTGTTTGTAATCTGCGCCAGAGTGTTGCGTGTCTGTTTTCTAGGGAGGGGTGGGGCGGGGGGTAGAGCTGGCGAGAGGCTCTGTATGCCTGGGTCAGCTCACTGAATGAGTGCATGCGATCCTTCGTGAATCCCCGATCCCGGAACTGTGGAGACGTGCCCTCCACGTGCGGCCTCTTCCAGCAAACATGTCACATGAAGACCATAATGGTCGGCGCCTGGCACGAGCGGAAGCGCTAGCCCGATATTATGGCAACAAAACAGGTGTATACTACGTGGACGCTTCCGGCCCTCACCACGGGGGATGGTACACGGCCGCGGTAGTTCACAACAGCAACACAGTTAACGGCCTAACTTTTACAGCTCGCAGTGCAACACAAGCAGAAGAGGTCGCGATTGCTCTCGCTGCCTCACATTCCAATTCAAAATACATAATCACCGACTCGCGAGGGGCCTGTCGGAACGTCGAACAAGGCTGCACTCCCTTCCTAGCCTATCGAATATATCAAAATTGCATACGGGATACGGACCCCGCACACCGTTACCTCATATGGGCCCCTGCTCATCAGGGGTTGGCAGGAAACGAGGCAGCAGACGCAGCCGCCCGCGCGCTCTCTCACCGGGCTGTTTTCTCCTCCCCATCCGATCAGGAACCCGATTTTAATCCGGTCTATACATTCAAAGATATTACAACATATTGTCACGTTATAGTGACGGCAGTCCAGTGGTCAGGAAGACACAAGAAAGACTTGCAAACGAAGCTCTTTATTTGGGCTGACTTGCGCCCGCAAAAGAACTGAATCACTCGGCGGCGGCGTAAGCAACAAGCGTGCTCGTCAATCGTCGAACTACGAATGCCCGCCGCTCGCGGCATGGCTCAATTTAAAGCCGGCAAAGAGACTTCCAGATAGCAGGACAAGATCATCTACAGTAATCTGGAAAAACCTAGATGCAGCCTTTCATGGCTGCGATCAATCGAGATTAGACTGGTCGCTTCTCGCGTCACGAACAAAAATGATAACAGCCCTTTCCTGCAGCCTTGAGCACGAACGAACAAACACTACAATGATACGTGCCATTACCCCCTTTCCAAAGAAGCATCGTCTCGATGCTTTAAAATGAAAATAAACACGGAGAATGCTTCGAGAACTTAGAGTCCTTTAGCGTTCCTAATAAGGTGTAAGGGCAGCGGTAAAAGCTTCAAGTCTGGCTGTGTCGTCGTCGTCGTCGGTGTTGTAGTTTTTGTCGTCGTATTTGTCGTCGTAGTAGTCGTCGTCGTAGGGATCGTCGTCGTCGTGGGGATCGTCGTCATCGTCGTAGGGGTCGTCGTCGTCGTAGGGGTCGTCGTCGTCGTAGGGGTCGTCGTCGTCGTAGGGGTCGTCGTCGTCGTAGGGGTCGTCGTCTTCGTAGGGGTCGTCGTCTTCGTAGGGGTCGTCGTCTTCGTAGGGATCGTCGTCGTCGTAGGGGTCGTCGTCGTCGTCGTCGTCGTAGGGGTCGTCGTTGTCGTAGGGTTCGTCGTCGTCGTAGGGGGCATGGTCTTCTGTTTTCGTCGATGGAGGATCTTAGTTCTTGCGCTCAGAAGCAACCTCACCTCCAGAGGCTGCTTTATTCAGTTTAACCTTCGGGTGCTGGGGGAACGTCCACGCACTGCGTAGCCTCGGCTAGGAGATACACAGCGCGGTGACGATGGCTACGGAGACCGTGATAGGCGGCTCGGCGATGAGTATTCTTCCCGACGCAAAAACTCCTCGATTTCGGCTGGTCGCTGGCCGGGTCGGGGTCGTGGGGCGTCGTAAGAGAACTCTCGGATGCCCATTCTCCTGTGTGGGCAGTACCGGAGAATGTGACCGGCTGCTCCGCAGTGGAAGCATTGTGGGCGGCGCTGGTCGGGTGTTCTCCACTCGTCGCATTTCCTCGGCCGTGTACGACGCTCGTAGGACGGGCGAGTTGGGGCGAGTGGGCGGCGGTCGAACGCAGCTGGCTGAGGGCGATAGGGGCTTGGGTCCCGTCGTCGAGAAGCAGGACGGCGCACAGCTGCGGCGTAAGTCATGGCTGGGGGCTGCAGAGGCTGCGTGGGTGTCGGCGTCACACCCAAGGCCTGTTGAACCTCGTCCCGGATTACGTCAGTAAGTGATGTAACCTGCGGCTGCGTTCCATTTGGCAGCAATCGTCGGAGCTCTTCTCGTACAACTTGGCGTATAACCTCCCGCAGGTTATCGTTGTTAGCGGCGTCCAGGCAGTTTGCTGAAAAAACGCGCTGCTGGCGCTCATATTGGCGGGCTCGGGCGTCAAGAGTTTTTTCCATCGTGGAGGCCTCTTCTATGAATTCCGCCACGGTTTTCGGTGGGTTCCGTACGAGGCCGGCAAAAAGTTGTTCTTTAACTCCTCGCATAAGCAGCTTGACCTTTTCTTCTTCCTTCATGTTCGAGTCGGCACGCCGGAAGAGACGCTTCATCTCCTCAGTGTACACTGCAACGGTCTCGTTTGGGTGTTGTATGCGAGACTGTAGCAGCTGCTGGGCTGTCTCCTTTCTCACGACGTTTGTGAAAGTCTTGAGAAGCTGCTCTTTGAAGGTTTCCCAATTCGCGAGGCTGGCTTCCTCATTCTCAAACCAGACTCTTGCTGGTCCCTCCAGGGCAAAGAAGACGTACCTAAGTTTCGTGGCATCGTCCCAGTTGTTGAAGATAGCCACACGGTCGAACTGCTCCAGCCATTCTTCGGGGTCGGCGCCAGGCGAAGCGTCGAAGGTTGGTGGCACCCGGGGCTGGTGAAGAATGATTGGAGCCGTCGGCTGGGGCAAGCTCATGGTGGACGTTCCTGCTGGCTTTCGTTTCCGGGTAGGTTCAGGCAGAATCCCGAACTCAGGTGCGTCTCCTAGCGGACGTCGGCTTGCGCGGTGGACTGGACTCAGGTCCTGCGGTGAATGACTCGAAGGGCTGGCGTCGCGACTTTCTGGGGGTGTCCGGTACATGGAAGGCTACCCAGCACCTCCACCAGATGTCACGTTATAGTGACGGCAGTCCAGTGGTCAGGAAGACACAAGAAAGACTTGCAAACGAAGCTCTTTATTTGGGCTGACTTGCGCCCGCAAAAGAACTGAATCACTCGGCGGCGGCGTAAGCAACAAGCGTGCTCGTCAATCGTCGAACTACGAATGCCCGCCGCTCGCGGCATGGCTCAATTTAAAGCCGGCAAAGAGACTTCCAGATAGCAGGACAAGATCATCTACAGTAATCTGGAAAAACCTAGATGCAGCCTTTCATGGCTGCGATCAATCGAGATTAGACTGGTCGCTTCTCGCGTCACGAACAAAAATGATAACAGCCCTTTCCTGCAGCCTTGAGCACGAACGAACAAACACTACAATGATACGTGCCAATATTATCAAAATTGTCATCGCCTTTACCCTAGCCCATGTAAAGGCCTGAAGAAGGCGGATGAGCGGCTCCTTCTCCGCCTTCTCACCAATACTTTGCTGTGCCCGGCAGCGCTAAAACATTTTGACTCCTCCTTTAGCGGCAGCTGCCCACACTGTAGTGCAGTGTCTTCTTACACTTATCACATGGTGTGGGCCTGCCCCTCCAACCCCGCTATTCCCCCCATCCCCAACCCACCCGGGAGGACTGGGAGGCGACCCTGCTCGGCTGCCACGACTTACAGGCCCAACAAGCCTTAGTCGGGCGCGCCCGGGCGGCGGCAACCGCCACTGGGGTCCCATACTAGGGACCTCCACCTAGTGTTTGTAAGGATCGGTCCCTTACGGGCTGATCCAAACATACCTCCAGTTCATTCGAAATAAATGTTTTCACCACCACCACCCCCGATCCGAGGCCACCTGAGCCCGGTTTAAAGAACCTCGGGCTAAAAGGTTGGCGGCCTCGTTTCCGGGATTCCCGGAGTGCGCAGGCACCCATATCAGCTCCACTTGGCGGGGTGGGGGTGCATCGGGCGAGTCCAGTATGCCAAAAGCAGGGACATGAACTCGGCCTCGTAAGCCTCGGCGCCGTAAGCGCTTTAAGGAAAATGAAATTAAAATTGCTTTTAAGGAAAGCAAACGTCTGTCTCTCATATCTTGGTGTACACCCGAAAGGAATGCACACCACAGTACATGTCTCTAAAGAAACCTTCTAAGACAGCACCGTATTCACTCCACGCGCAGCTCCTCCTACAGCTCGCCGAGCTTTTCGCTTCGAGATATCCAGGCCTAACCTTAGCTAATCCACAGCCAAATTTTATTGCGAAAGCAATACTACACTCATGACCGGCCTTTCAAATAGCGGTGGTTGGTAGCCCCGTCTGACCTTTAGAATGATCTCTGACGTCATACCAGGGTGATAGAAGGGCTACCAAGTCGAGTCGTCGCGCAGCGACGGCCGAGGCACGCATAAATCTTCCAGCACGTGGGGGACCTCGTGTGGTGAGTATAATTCCGTGTAAAACAAATGGGCAAAGCTTTGATAAACATAAGTTTTACTAAGAGCACTACCAAGACACACCAACAGCCAAAGCAGGCGCCGCCAGGGTTATTGCTTTCGCAACTTACCGGCCTTAACGAAGCTAAGTAGTAGTAGTGAAAACATTTATTTTTTTTTTTTTTCAAAAGGAAGAGTTAGGGAGTAGGGGGATGGGGATAGATAGATGTGGAGCTTCAGTGGTCGGTATTCCCTAGTCCAGGATCCCGTTGGCCTCCGCCGCTGCCTTGGCCCTCGTCACCAGCATAAGCTGTGTGCTCGGGTCGGAGTCAGCCAGGAGGGCCTCCCACTGCTCTAGACTAGGGCTATTTACCTTTGGTAGTAAAGGGCTTTTTTCGCAGCCCCAGGTGGCGTGGTACGTTGTGGCGTAGCCCCCACACCACACGCACTCTTTCGCGTATCTGTTCGGCCACATTTTGTGATACATGGCTCTGCTTGGGTAGGTGTCTGTTTGTAGTCGTCTGAGCGTGGTGGCCTGCTCTCTGTCGAGGATATCCGCCGGAGCCGAGTACTTCTTGCGTGCTCCCAACAACGCCTTCATTGCCTCCCCGTAAGATTCTGGCGTGCTGAAGGGTTCGACCGGCAAACCCGCCCTCCGGTTCGTGAACCCTCGGACAACGGTGTCTGAGCGTCTGCCAATTTTTTATGCGAAGCATACTACTTTAGCTACCACTTCAGCCCTTCACCGTGGTTATGCGCCTCCAAATCACGTGATAAATGACGTCACACCACGTGACACGATGACGTCACGACAGTAGAGAAACGGGGGCCCACTTCGCGCCGTCGCTGTGGTTGCGCGCCTCCAAATCACGTGATACATGACGTCACACCACGTGACACAATGACGTCACGACAGTGGAGAAACGGGGGCCCACCTCGCGCCGTCGCTGTGGTCTTGCGCCTTCAAATCACGTGATACGTGACGTCACACCACGTGACACGATGACGTCCCGACAGTGGAGAAACGGGGTCCCACCTCGCGCTGTCGCTGTGGTTCTGCGCCTCCAAATCACGTGACACGATGATGCCACACCACGTGACACGATGACGTCACGGCAGTTGAGAAACGGGGGCCCACCTCGCGCCGTCGCTGTGGTTGTGCGCCTCCAAATTACGCGACACGATGATGCTTCGCATTCTCCAGGCTTAACCAAGTTAAGCCTCAGCCCTTTTATGCGAAGCATACTACTTTAGCTACCACTTCAGTCCTTCACCGTGGTTATTCGCCTCCAAATCACGTGATACATGACGTCACACCACGTGACACGATGACGTCACGACAGTAGAGAAACGGGGGCCCACCTCGCGCCGTCGCTGTGGTTGTGCGCCTCCAAATCACGTGATACATGACGTCACACCACGTGACACGATGACGTCAAGACAGTGGAGAAACGGGGGCCCACCTCGCGCCGTCGCTGTGGTTGTGCGCCTCCAAATTACGCGACACGATGATGCCACACCACGTGACACGATGACGTCACGACAGATCGCCGTCACGCGCTGAGAGAGGGAGAACGATGAAATCGCACAGACGCCGGAATGTCCTCGAGCGGCATTCCCGCGCATTTCGAACGCGCGTTCACACTCGGTGTAGGTGAAACGCTCGCTCCACCGGGCAGGCAGACGCGGCTTCCGTGGCAATCCAGGCGCTCACCCAACGGGCGTCTCGGGGTTAGTCGGCGTTCCGCTGTAGCCATGCCATTGTCTTCCCCCACGACGAAGGCTTCTAGTGGTTGTATTTAAATGACCAAGTATTCAACCAAGGAAAGCCATGTATTACAAAGCCTAGCAATCAATATGCTTCGCATCTGACTAGGCTTAACCTTAGCTAAGCCTCAGCCATTTTTTTTTCTTTCTCTCTCTGTACTGTGCGATGTCAGTGCACGTTAAAAAACCGCAGGCGGTCCTCCAGATACCTCTCCCTCCAGATACGTCCCCAGAGGCTGCAGAGGAAGCCGCCATTGCACTTGCTATAACCCGCACGGAAGCCCGGTATATTTTAACTGACTCTAAAACTGCGATTCTAAATTTTGCTCGAGGCCGAGTTCATGTCCCTGCTTTTGGCATACTGGACTCGCCCGATGCACCCCCGCCCCGCCAAGTGGAGCTGATATGGGTGCCTGCGCGCTCCGGGAATCCCGGAAACGAGGCCGCCAACCTTTTAGCCCGAGGTTCTTTAAACCGGGCTCAGGTGGCCTCGGATCGGGGATTCACGAAGGATCGCATGCACTCATTCAGTGAGCTGACCCAGGCATACAGAGCCTCTCACCAGCTCTACCCCCCGCCCCACCCCTCCCTAGATAACAGACACGCAACACTCTGGCGCAGATTACAAACACATACTCTCCCCTCGCCCCTTACCCTAACCCACTATCATCCCTCCTTCCCCACTCCTGCTTGCGCCCTATGCCCAGAACCCTTCGCTTCTTCCCTCCACATCCTTTCCCTCTGCACGGCGGACCCTCCCCCGCGGGACCTAGAGAACCTCAAGACCTGGGAGGACTGGGAGACCCTGCTGCACTCGGAGGACCCGGCCGTGCAGACCATCGCCACCGGCCGTGCTGCCAGTGTTATGGACCTCAGGAACATAAACACTTGAGTGCAGTGGGGTCGTGCGGGGACCCTGGGGCGTGCCCCGAATTCCTTTGTAAATAAAGTTTTCTCTCTCTCTCTCTCGAAATTGCCGGAGCCCTTCACTACGGCGTCCCTTATAGCCTTTGAAGCTTTGAGACCTTAAGCCAAGTCAAGCAAACCAAAGTTTATTTTCGTTTAATCATCGTAGGTACTCTTCATATTTACTTCAAATTCGACGCAGAGAATTCAGTAGAACGCTATTTTGAGGTTCTACCAGTTATTCGTGCATAAGTTTAATGCCTGCGTAAGGAAACTGTACGTTTTATCCATCACAACTTCTTGTGCTTATGACGACAGCACGGAGAAGTTTAGGCAAATAAGTTGGATCCGTCGACGTTATAAGTCTGCCCTGTTCTCTGCCTTGCTTCGCAGTGTTACTTGTACTGCATTGTAACGTGTACTGCATTATTCGCTGTTCATCTGATAAGATAAAAATTGGCTGTGGTTTCACGTACTAAGTAATGACAAATTACTAATTAATGGCTAATCACTGATAAGTTTATGACTTTATCAGGGTTTAACATCCCAAAGCAACTCACGCTATGAAGGATACCGTTTACCCTAGCAGACACAGCGAACTGTGGCATATTCCAATATGCCGCACGATATATGGTACATATAGCCTAGCAAACACGTTGCCCCGTCTTTTAAATAAGTTTCATGTTGCACAAGTCGATCTATCACCAGCATGCCGCAAACATATAAGGATGTATGCGCTACTTTTTAGATTTCACCATGCTCTCACTGCTTCTTTATCTCTTTGGTTCCATAAAGTGTCGACCTAATTTTGAACAACCAAAGACCTGATTTCTATGAAGTGTATTTTTTCTGTTCCTTCTTTTGTTATCAATTTTTCTATGCGCTTCACTCATTCGTTGTTTCTAATGATAAACCAACCATTTTTCACAACCATTGTTTTAGATTTTTGCGATGCTACTTGTGCAGGTAATATGCATGTTACTTGCTGCCCTGCAATATAGGGGCCGAGGGGCATGTCAAGCCAAAATTCCTGGCGTGTTTCTTTCGACCCTCCTGTGTAGAGCACACGGTTCATGTCATATAATAGCACTGGCGTTTTAATGAAGCAAAGCAATTTTTTTTTCGGAGCTTTTTGAGCAGCGTAGATTGCTTGAAATATTGCTACACCTCGGATTCTGCGTCAGTCTTCAAGTTAGTGTTTGTACATAACGGCGTTTGTCAGAAAAGTAGCCAAGATTTGCAAGGATAGCGGACAAGATTTGACGCCTTAATGGAAGTCGAGAGAGAGAGAGAGCAGCGACACTTTGGTAGAACTGGAGAAGCAGTCAGCATTGCTAAATGAAAATTGGCTTTGAGGAGAGGAATTGCCGCAGTAAGTGTGCAATTGGACGCGAACCGCGCCGTAAGAGAAGGTTTGGTTTATGGTTTATGGGGTTTAACGTCCCAAAGCGACTAAGGTTATGAGAGACGCCGTAGTGGAGGGCTCCGGAAATTTCGACCACCTGGGGTTCTTTAACGTGCGCTGACATCGCACAGTACACGGGCCTCTAGAATTTCTCCTCCAAAGAAATTCAACCGCCGCGGCCGGGATCGAACCCGCATCTTTCGGGTCAGCAGCCGAGCACCATAATCACTGAGCCACCGAGGCGCTACGTAAGAGAAGGGATGAAGGAGGGAGTGAAAAAAAGAATGAAGAAAGGGGTGCCGTAGTAGAGGGCTCTTTTGACCTCTTGGGTATCTTTAACGTGCACTGACATCGCACATCACACGGGCACCTTTTAAGGTTAAAGCCTTTCTTGGATCAGGAGTTGCGTGGACGGAAGTTGTCTGCAAAAGTGCTCGCACGAACTGTCAGTTATAGCTGGTGAGGTAATTAAAATAAAATGTTCAGTTGATTAAGCGACAGTTGATGGCAGTGATGTTCGTGACAGCGATAATGATAGTTGCCGATAGTGATAGTGCTAGAGATAGTGATGGTGTGATAGTGACAGTGCTTGAGATAGGTATGGTAGTTTGGTTTGGTTTATGGAGGTTTAATGTCCAAAAGTGACTCAGGCTATGAAGGACGCCGTGCAGAAGGACTCTGGAAATTTCGGCCACCTGGGGTTCTTTAACGTGCACTGAAATCGCACACTACACGCGCCAGAAGAATTTCGCTTCCATCGGAATTCTACCGGCGCGGCCGGGATAGTCGTGGTAGGGATAGTGATAATGTAAGCTAGTGATAGTGATAATGACAGCTACTGATATTGATAGTGCTAGAGATAAAGATATGGCTAGGGATGGATGGTGATAGTGATGGTAACGATAGTGACAGTTGGTGACCACGATGATAATGACAGCGATTGAAAAATGACAAATAAAAAAGTTAAAAGCAAAAAGTCATAAAATTAAAGGATATGAAAAATACAATAAAGTAAAAATAAGAAAAATAAAATATTAAAATATAAATATAAAAACTAAATATACAACTGACAAGGAGAGGGGAAAAAAGGAAGAAGAAGGGTTTAGAGAACAGTAAAAAGTTAATGCAGCATGTGAGGTCTACAAAAGCTAAGTAAAGAATTTCTCGAAACGTTCTGTCTTCACGTTGTGTGGTGATCCAGAGCGTGATAAAAGCTCTGTTATCTATCACAAAAATAATGGGAAAACACTGAAGGTGAGCCCTTCCGGCATAACGAAATGGAAGGTCATTACAAAAATCAGAAACCTTGTGGTTTGTCGCCAATATCAACATAATGCCGCGAATCTTTGTAGCGTTCGTTTGTAGTATTTATTTGTTCATGCTTCAAGGCTGCCAATGCGCCTTTGACTGGTTGAATGTTGCACAAGGGGTACGCCACGTCCCGTCTCTGTGAAGACTGAACCTGATGAGTTCTGTCCAGAACGTATATCATGTTTGTGATCCTCGGAGCTCAAGCCATGAGTCGGCGTTGACTGCTGCTGCTTGTCCGGATGATAATTGGACGGGCCGGCGATGGCAGTAACGTCAGAAGTGTCCATGAACATCATCATGGCCCCAGATGTGGTGTCCCCGGAAGACGCAGCGGCAGGAGGGGCGGCAACGACAGGCGATATCGCCTGCTCGTCATAGGGCATTAAACTAGAAGGCGACGGCTTGATATCCACTTGACTCGAGATGGAGATGTCTGAAGGCAATGAGGCTTGAACAGGAACAAGTGCTGAGTTGTCTGCTGATGTGGACCCTGTGTGATGTGACTGCTGTGACTCGTTCCCTAGTGCTTGTGATGATGAGGCGACGTCCGCGAACACAGGTACGTTCTCCGCCGTCATAGACTGTTGCATAAGGTTCGAAGGCTTCACCTCAAAGTCTGCATCGTCGCCCTTCCCCACGTCGTCACCAACAGAGTCCTGAGTATGCTGCGAGGTGGTCATAGAGTTTGTGGCCTTGGAGCTGGAACCGAGAAGTGCGCCTGAAGGCACGGCCGTAGAAGACACAGCCACAGTGGAAGAAGTCCGACTCGAAGGAGACTCGGCCGGAAGGGCGGGCACGCGGTCGCTAGACAAACTACCGTCCTCAATAATTTCGGGACTATCCGGCCCCTTGATGCGCCTTGCCGGCGGCGCATCTTCGGAGTCGCTCTTGTTGGAGTCGCTGGGTGACCGCCGCCGCGGTCGGCCTCTTTTACGTTTACTTAGCGGCGGAGATTCGGCACGAGGAGTGCCCACAGGTTTAGCGTCCGCACCGTCTACACTCACGAGCGCGCCTTGCTTGTTCTCACCGGTGACTTAGGCAAGACCTTTCACCTTCAACGTTTCCGCGGTCTTGAGTAACGCGGTCAGCTGGTCTTGCGATACGTTGACCTCGCCGCGGTACATGAACTCGACAATCGCTTTCAGGTCAATGTAGCGGATGTCCTTTATTATCACAATGGGGCGCTGGCTGGGGTTCTCGACGAACAGCGTTTGAAAGAAATGCTGCAAGCGGACAGGAGAACCTTGTGAGCTTTCAGAGATAAACCCTCGCACGCTAGAGTCACATCCACCAACGCTTCGTTTGATAGCAGCTGCTCGAACACGACCAGCATGTTCGACTGGTGGTTGTTCCACTTGAGGCAGAACTGTTGAGACCCCATCTCGGGTCGTGGTCGTCGCTGTGGCTATACAGGACTAGTCATTCACGTTGCAGCGGCTCACCGCAGGCGCGGCCGTCCTACTCGCGTCCGCTGCCGAGTGATTCAGTTCTTTGCGGGCGCAAGTCAGCCCGAAAAAGAGTTGAATCACTCGGCGGCGGCGTAGCAACAAGCGTGCTCGGCGGTCGTCGAACAGAATGCCCGCCGCTGTGGCCGCGCTCTTTTTAAAGTTGATAGCGAACATTCGAGATAGAGCTTAGGGAGTTGCTAGAACCTTCTGGCGCAAACTAGAATCGGCTCCGTGTGGATGCTATCAATCGAGATAAATCTAGGCGCGTCTTGCGTCACAAACGAAGCGATAAAGCGGAGCGTCGGCAGCCTTGAAGCATGAACAAACAAATACTACAAACGAATGCTACAAAGATTCGCGGCATTACTCCCCTCTCAAAGAAGCATCGACTGGATGCTTTAAAAGATAACAAATACTACAAACGAACGCTACAGATTCGCGGCAATATACACGACCACAACCATTATCCGCATAGCCTGTTGTCTCCGCCCGCGTCTCTGCGCCCGAGATGGCATGTTTCAGCTAACGCACATCTTTCTGTCATCCCCGCTCATACTAAAGCCGCCCTGGCCCTGGACTCATCCAAGGGTTTTGATAGTGTAGAACAACCAGTGATCACGGCAGTTCTCTCCCCTCTCAATGTAGGCGTCTGCATGCATGTACGCCTAAATTTTAAGACTTCCCGCCGGAAACGCTGTATGTGAATCTGTAAGAATGTATTCTGAGCTAGTGTGTGTTGCAGCTAGAGCAATCGCCACTTCTTCAGTAGTGCTAGTGCGTCCGTTGTTTTATTGTGGTGCACTACCGCGACGGCCGTCATTCCCTGCTCGGGACCGCAGCATCGACACAGAACATGCCCTCGCACCCGCCGTAGTGCCTTTTCATAGCTACGGCTCGTGCTTGTCGTCTTGACAGGTGAGAATCGGGGTGCATATTACTGGGTAGTGGAGCTGCGTTCAATTTTCTTCTCTTTGAGGCTGGAATGTCGGTTTTGGTGTCTAGCTGTCGGAGGCAACTGATGTTTCAATCACTGAGGACTTGTCAGCCAGTCCGAGTAGAGGAGAGCCGTACCACCTGGGCTGTGATGTGTGCCTCCATCAGCTCGTCTATCGTGTTGTGCACTCCCAGTCGTAAGAGCCGATCCGACGATGTCGCAAGAGAGACGCCGAGGGCCTTCTTGTAGGCGGTTCTGATTATTACGTCTAGGTTCCTGATGTCACGCTTCTTGAGGCGGAGGTAGGGTGCTGCGTAGACGACGCGGCTTACGACAAAAGCCTGCTCCAGTCGCAGATTATCTTCTTTTCTCATCCCTGATTTCCCCGTCGTTATCCTGGCGATCATCCTGGCGACTTGCTCGCTCACTAGCCGGAGTTTCTGGAGGGTGAGGAGGATGATAAAGGTAAAAATGAAAGCTCAGAGTTAGGTGCTCAAGGGCAAAAAATTTAAAAAACCATAGCGGAACACCTAAGCTCACAGGAGCGGAAAATGAATGCAATCCTAGCATTGCCTAGCAAAGTGGAAGGTTCGGAAAGTTCAGTGCAGATGCTGTCAGATAAGTTTGACGAATTCCAGACAAGGCTATTTACTCAAGAAAAATTTTCAAAACACCTGACGAAAAGACTGAACGAACTCGAAAAAAGATTGGCCTGGTCAAGACTTGACTGAGATCAAACAAGACATAGATAATCTTGCATTCCGCTGCTGGCGCCTAAACCTTGAAATACATGGAATCCCCATGGCAATACACGGAAGAAAGTGAACGAAATAGCACTGACACTTAAAGTGCCACCGGTGACCCGAAACGACATCAGAAATGTACACAGACTACATGCGAAAGCAGGCAACACGCACGACATAATTGTCCGGTTTCAGTCCGAAGAATTGCGCGATAACTGGCTGTCAAGCAGGAAAGAGTTGAAGGACGAAACTTATAATATATATATATCTGCGAGAACATGACTAGGCACTCCCTCAAACCTCCTTGCTACAGCAAAGGAATGGGCAGCCGTATCAGGCTATAAGTTTATATGGCAGGTCAATGGTGAAATCCTAGTGAGGCGCGCAAGCGGTGAAAGCTCGATTGCTGTCCGCGAAAAGAAAGACCTTGACCGCCTCACATGATGTAATAGCTGGATGCAGTGCAAACAATCCTTGGCTATTATGATTTGAAATATTGCTTTCAGTTTCAGACTTTTCTCAAATTGTTCAGTAGGCAAATAAGAACTGTAAACTATCAGTGTTTAAACTAAATGCGAGAAATTTACGTAAAAAGTTTGATGAAGTTCAGATACTTCTGTCTACCATGAATCATTGTTTTGATTTGATTTGTTTTACCGGAACATGGTTCTCATCCGAGGAGGATGGATACGAGCATGTATTAGCATCTCGTTCAGGAAAACGGGGAGGAAGTGTGTGTATCTGTCCGCTTTGATTTGCAGTATAAAATAATTCCAGAATTTAAGGTAATAGGTGATTGTCATGAATGCATAGCCATAGAGTGTGGAGGTATATTTTTTTATGTTGTATACAGACCACCATGTACTTGTTTCAAAGATTTCTTATCCTTTATAGAAAAGGTTGCTATAAAAAGGTTCTCAACTAAATATTCAAACTGTTATGGTTGGTAATCTCAACATGGATGCAACCTCTGACAACCCAATGTACAAAAATTTCAAAGAAACTTTAGACGCATATATGTGCTGCAATGTAATAAATGTACCAACAAGAGTAACACTCACCCTGAAAACGACACTTGACCTCTGTATCACGAGTTGTGATTTTCAGGATGTCAAAGCGGGTGCTTAAAAATCAGTCATAAGTCACCATTTTACAATATTTTGTTTTCTGCCTGGGGATCCACCAACACGATCAAATGAAGAGCTGTTGCAAATGATATACGATGAGCGGAACGTGGAAGAAATTATTGACCTTGTGTGAAATTTTGATTGCAATAACGTATAAGTGGAAACTCAAATCAATAAGTCCTATAATGTGTTTATATCATCATTTATGTCTCTTTACGAGCAGTGCTTCCCCCTGAAGCTAACAAAAACGCAGGAAATTACGGAGACCGTGGATAATCATTATAAAAAAACACGCAATGAAATGAATAAGAACCTGAAAAGAGCTAAACCTGAATAGTATATAAATAAATTCGTCAGTACTGCCAGCTATTCGAGACTTATGCGGGAGAAATTTAGGGAATTAGTAAACAGAAACCAAACACCAAAAAGATTAATTTTCATAAACCTGGTGCCCCTGAAATGTCGATCTCAAACTTGTTCAACAAATATATTCTCACAGTAGGTTCCTCTTCTGATGTTCCTCTTGCCATATCCTGTGAACATTATACTGGTAATAACTGTTCCTGGACTGTTTTCTTGGCCCCTACAGGCCAATATGAAGTGCAGGGAGTAATTATGTCTATGAAAGATAATTTAGCTTCTGGCCCCGACGATATAAAGCCAAAACCATTAAAATCAGTGAGTGGTATTACAGCACTCCCATTAGTCCACATCTGTAACCTTATAATGACAACAGGCGAGTTTCCAAACAAAATGAAGTTAGCAAGGGTCACAGCCATTCATAAAGAAGGATTACTCGATGATTTAGATAACTTCAGGCCGATATCAATCCTCCTTGTCTTCTCTAAGGTAGAAGAACACATTATTAACAATAGGATAACCAGTTTTCTACGTATACACAACATAATAACGAAGGAGCAGTACGCGTTCTCCAAAAGTAGGTTGGTGGAAACAGCCCTTCTTAGAATTAAAGAAAAAATGCTTGATAACATAGACACAGAAAAGAAACTGTTCACACTACGTATCTTTTTATACTTCCGAAAGGCGTTTGACTGCGTACAGCATGAACTTCTTTTGCGCAAACTCCCCTATTACTGTACCCGTGGTGTAGCACTTGCTCTAATGAAGAGCTATTTAACTTCCAGATCAAAATTCACAATAATAAATAAATTCGAATCAGAGAAGGAAACTATTCAATATGGTGTACCCCAGGGGTCTATTATTTGGCCTGTATTATTTCTACTATATATTAATGATATTGTTAATACTAAAGGGCACAAAATGGTTTTGTACGCCATTGATTCAAACATGTATTTCTCAGTGGAATAACGTACATGAAATATGCACGGAAGCTGATAGGTGGCTTAGAAATTTAAATACATGGTTAAACTCAAATACGATGCAACTGAATACAAAAAAAAAAACTAAACATTTATTGTTTAGGTCGAAAGTACCATCAAATTTTCCACCCTTACCACTATGGGAACTAAGACAGTGCGAAATAGTTAAGGCCATATCATGTACTAATTATGGCTTAGAGGTCATCGTCGCAAATACAACTCTTCAACAAGTACACTGACGTATTAAACTTACTAAGTTCTGTAGTCTCTCTAGTTAAATTCAAAAAGTTAAATCAGTATTTTTATCTGAGCAGAAGGTGCTGACTTGAACTACTGAGCCAACTTTTGGTGCTATTAACCTGCATTACGTTGTACTAACACCATGCACTATAGATCATATGCTATTATGTACACTGGATTAAATTTCACATTATGAAATTTTGTTTGGTGAAACATTTTTTGTTTACTGTAAAACTTAATGCATGCCGGGCCCGTAACCAGGCAGAAGTCTCCTTTATTCATTAAAGTCTCCATCTCTAGCTCTCTAGGTGAAACATTGGTTTGTACTATTACAATTAAAATAAGTTAATTTCTTTTTCCTTCTACCGAGAGATTAGGGTGCAGCCTAAGACAGTGTGCATCTTCCTGTAGTTGTATTGATGTGGTATACTTGGGTCTGCGCTTGATGTATAATCATATGTAATATAGTGCAGGACGTCTTTCAAGGCACTGCGACGCGAACGTACAGTCCCGGTACGAAGCAGTGGCAGCGACTAGTCCAGCACACGCACGAGCATCGGCACGGTTTTAACTTGCGTCGTCGTTTTCCATAAGCGCCAGCCGCCGAGAGACCGGGAGCCGAAGGCCTGTCTTACACATAAATAGCTGTCTTACACATAAACACATAAATATGTGTTGGACACATAAATAGCGCTTGCGCCACGAATAATTGTCAACACAGCATGAGGCAGCAAAACAGATTTCCGGTCAGAGCATCGTAAAGATGGCGTATATGTGACAGTTGCGTCGGAGAGAGCAGCACAAGAAAGAGGCACCAGCACTGAAGAAAAACGCGGAAACTCAATGTCCTCTGATACGATCACAGTAGCGGTAGCAGCTCCGGGTACGTCCAAGGGAGCGTCACTGAAGGGCGACAACTCAAGCTGAGCACGGGTGCAGTCAATAACAGCGTCATGTGTGGAAAGGAAGTCCCAACCAGGGATGACGTCGTGAGATGAGTGGGCGAGAACGATGAACTCTATTGCGTAGGGGTCGTGCTCGATAAGCAGGCGGGCGGTGCACACGGCTTATGGTCGAATGTCTTGAGCTCTGGCGGTGCGGAGAGAACGGCGGGAAGAGGCGTCGTAACTTTTAAGCATGAAATGCTTTTAGCCCCCGTTGTCGGCAGTGTGGTGACGTCACGCCGAGACCGAGATCCACTCATCCGGGCATTGAAATCCACTCATCCGGGCACTGAAATCCACTCATCCGGGCACTGAAATCCACTCATCCGGGCTCTGAAACGAGAACATCCGGGCACCGTACGAGACTTAGCGAGTTTTAACGAGACTCTCTAAGCCCTCCTACGCGACCGGCATGCAAGCACCGGTTGGTCTCCAAACGAGACAAAAAATAACTGCTGCCAGTGCCTTCTCAATGTTTATCAAGATATCAGTGGAGCTGTGGGTTTGATAATGCACGGAATTATAATTTCCGATTTCTAATAAGGCGTGCAAAAAGCACATAAATGCCACGTTACACTTCGTTGTCATACGTGATCCGGGGGAGAAGCGCTGCGTTCAAAGGGCAAGGCATCGCGCCGAACGGGTGGTGGCGTTCCTACCTTCCTTTACGGTGCGGTTCGGGTGTCCACCGAGATGGCAGAGAATTACTGCGCTATTTCCTTTCCTCAAAAAACCTTGCGTTCAAATGGCAAGGCATCGCGCTGAATGGGTGGTGGCGTTCCTCCCTTCCTGTACGGTGCGGTTCGGGTATCCACCGAGATGACATTAGGCCCGTAAACATTTCATGCTTACTCTACTCTCGTTTACGGGAGAGGCAGAGATTTTTTTAGTCTGCTACATAGTGTGTGACTGAGAACGGAAACGGCTGCGCCAGTGTCAACAAGTGCTTCGATGGCGACTCCCTCAACGAACACAGTGATAATGTTGGCGGGTACGGAAACAGGTCTTGATCGAGTCGCTGGCGGCGCAGTTCTTGCCTCCGGAACTGCGGTCGTTAGTTTTCCGCTTGCGCGGAAGGTGGGCGGCGTAGCATCTGAGAACGGGAACGTCGGCCAGAAGACGGCGAGCGGTGGGAACAGAAACGGCAACTAGGAGAAGAGGGATCCGGAGGCAGCTCATGTGACACAGGCGACGAGGACGGCGGGAGGTCGTAGGTCGGTTCACGCCTATAAATGTACGGACGATGGTCGCGACTGCGGCACAAAAGAGCCACGTGGCCAGCGACTCCGCAGGCGTAGCATATAGGGCGATTGTCTTGCGTGCGCCAGGGGTTGAGAGGCTGCGGCTGCGATCGTGGGCAGCCAACCGGGCGGTAAGTGGGAGGGGCAGGTCTCTGGTGTTCTAACAGGTGGTGGGGAGGCCTGTAGACAGGAGCAGCAGGTGAAGCCCGCGGTCGCGACACAGCATCAGCGTACGCGGGAGCCGCGATCAGTGACTGCTGAGGAGGTGGAGGAGGAGAGGGCAATACCTCGGCGACCTGCTCCTGTATGACACGCTGGAGGTTGGGAGTGAGTGGGGCGCAGGCGTAGGCTGGCAGGTAGACAAGCACAGCTGGCGGGCGACTTCCTCACTGACAAACTGCTGATTGTGCTGGAGGAGCGACGGGTAAAGCCCGTAAATAAACTAAAAGTAGCGACATCTCCTCCCTCCTCCTCCTATGCCGGCGCTCCTTCTCTCGGCTTCTCCCGGGCGCCGACGGTGGCGGCACCTAGGCCGGGAGCAACTAGCAGACGCTCCCAACCGTCGCCTTTTGGCGCCCGGCGGACCGCGCGCCCAAATGAACTTTGTGTTGCGTTTTGTGACTTGGCTTCGGTCAAAATGACATGATGAAATGAGAGATTAAAAAATCAGTTACTGTAGTAACTGCCCAGACCAACGTTGGATTGCTTTATAGAAACTTCTTGTTGTTCGATCGCTTTGACTGCGGAGCACACGTTGGTAGTGGCGCCCGCGAGCGAGTTCGCGGCACTAGAGTGACTACCATCGCTCGACGAGTACCTTTCTCGTCGCTCGCGCTTTGGTGCGCAGAGGACCGCGCGCCCGCATTATTTTTGTTGCATTTTCTGCCTCCGATTCGGCCGCATTGAGATTGTGGCGTGGGAGATACAAGGCATGAAAAAAATATAGAGCGTGACCTTTCATAACTGAAAAAAGAATACACAAGTGTTAACACGTCACCACTCCGCATTAAAAGCCATGGGGAGCTTTTCCAATGTCGAACTTTGGAAATGGTCTGGATCATTGCGCGCGCCCTTGCGTTAGTGATTCAGTTGACACCACCTATCCACGTTACATAGCTCCACGCAGCGTGATTTTCGCAGGAATTCGCGGCAGCGACGACGGCCTCAACCAAAAATGTCTGAAACTATGTTTTACAGAGGTCCTTGCTTGCATTCTGAAGTATTATCCACGCAGATATCAAGTATTCAAGCGACAGGTGCGTTAATGTGCCTAGGCACAGTAACGCCCGATTTCGGTTTAGAACCCTGCTTGAAAAATACGTTCAGCAATGCGCGCAATATGAAAGCTAGGCCTTAATCGCAAGCAGCAGGAGCTTCAACAGCAAGTACCACACCTTTGGTGTCGAGTTCGTGAGCGAAGGAGTGCAACTGTAACAAAACAAATACATCTAGCGATGCGTTCAACATGAAAGCTAGACCTACACCGCGAGCAGCATGAGCAGTGTAGGCTCAAACAGCGAGTACCGCCCCTTTAGTATCGAGTTCGTGAGCCCAGGAGTCCAGCTGCAGCAACACAAATACGGCAAGCAATGCGCGCAACATCAAGCCTGGACCTGCATAGCGAGCAACGTAAACGGCGGGGCTCAAACAACATGCGGACGAGCCTGACTGAAACCAAGCCGACACGCCGCGCAATGCGAGCAACATTAAACCTGCACTTCAGTACGGCTTTCGTACCCGCTAGCGAACGAGTCTATTTAAAATTATGCCAAACGGCATTTAGTGCAAAGAAAGACTGCAGCCGCTGGCGCTTCACACCAAATCATCCGAAAAAACACGACTGACAACTGAAAAACGACCACTTATCTCACAAAGTCGCGGATCCACAACATTATCGAGTTTGCCCGGCCGATCCTGTGCTGCCAAACCTTTCGGCTGCCAAACCTTTCGGCGAGCCGCGTTGCTTCTTCTGGAAGAAATTACGAAAAATCTTTTGCCACTGCCACCTCGGTTGTTGCATCTATACGCGCAACAGAATCTCGGCATCGCCGCAACACGTAGACGCCGTCAAAGATGAAAAAAAAACGCTTCCCGTCAAAACTGTTGCACAGAAAGAAAATGAAGCGCGATTCCCAGCCCCAGCAATGGCGCCGGCGTCTGCTGCGGAGCCAAAAAGCGCGCGCTAACACGTGACTACGGCGCCTCGGCCAATGGGAGGCTCGATTCTCCGGCCGCGCTCCAGGAGAGGAGGAGTGTCGGAAAGTTCAAAGCTTTTCGCTACTTTTGTTTCATTGAGGGTCTTTAGCGACGGGTGGTCCGGAGCACCGTCCTCGGAAAGAGCCAGCCGGGTGGAAAGGCGCTGCTTCCGCAGCTCATCGAACCTCTGGCAGTAGCTGATGACATCGGACACAGATTGGGGATTTTTGGCGACGAGCATTTGGAAGGCACATCGGCAATGGTTTTCATATTATTTCTTATTTTGTCGGCATCGCTCATAAAAGCGTTGATGCGCTTGCAAAGGTCGACGACATCTTCGATATAGCTGGTAAAAATTTCGCCGCTTTGTTGTGTCCGACTGAGCAAGCGTTGCTCGGCACGAAGCTTGCGCACAGCGGGACGGCCAAAGACCTCTGTGAGGCTGGTTTTAAGACCCGCCCAGGTGGAGATGTCAGCCTTGTGGTTGCGGAACCACAGATTGGCGACGTCGCTCAAATAAAATATAACGTTGGTGAGTTTGACGCCGTCGTCCCACTTATTATACGCACTCACTCGTTCATAGGAGGCCAACGAATCCTCGACATCCGTGTCATCCGTGCCGCTGAAAAAGGCTGGGTCACGCTGCCGCGCTATGCCGGAACAGATGACAGCCGAGGGAAGCGGTGATGCAGGTTGGGTGGCGGTCTCTGGTATCGCGGAAATGAGAGGCAATGCACGGGTGCCAAGCTCCAGGGTGAGGGGATCTCTGGCACCTCCACCAAGTGTAGTGCAAAACGTCTTTCAAGACGCTGCGACGCGAACGACTAGCGGTACTGTCCCGGTACGAACCAGAGGCAGCGACCAGTCCAGCACACGCACGAGCACCGGCACGGTTTTCACTTGTCGTCTTCGTCTTCCTTAAGCGCCAGCCGCCGAGGGTTCGGGAGCCGAAGGCCTGTCTTACAGTACGTACATACACATGTGCTGCCTATGCAGTCAGGGGGGCAATGCTAGGCAGGCCCTACCCGGGACTATTGCCTCCTGAGCCAATTTGTATTAAATTGTCTCAAGCAAAAACAAACAAAGAGAGAAAGTTTTCTGCCTTTTGCGTCTCCCCTCGGGTATCCCTACAGGCGGCTGAAAGCATAAAAATCGCCAACTACAGCCAGGGGAGTTTTTTCGGCTTCTATTAGTATTTTAGAAAGATTGCGTCGAAGGCCACGCGGGGCTGTTTGGGGCGACTATATATATTGAGTATATAGGTGCTCTTGCTGTTTTTGTGCTGTGATAGTAGCTTTATGAAGGTATATTCAATGTCGCTGTCTAGAATAAGATCTACAGTGGTTGCCGTGCGTGATATGTGGACCAAGATGCATGCCGAGGGATTTGTGTGATGTGTTGAGTATCTTCTGATCTTAGCCTCCATATTCACTTCTTGCAGGGTTATTATTTGCGGCCTATGGGTAAGACAGTCTATGTATTGTTGTAATGTTTCCCTCTTCCGTTTTAGTCCCCTGCAGTTCCATTGTAGGATGGTGAGTTTAGGTCTGGGTTGTGGCACCATGCTGAGGATTAGAAACATGGGTCTGATCGTGTGGTGCACCGTAAGGATCTTCATCTAGTTCAGGCCTTAGTAGGCGAAATGTTCCCATTTTAGGCTTTAGGTTTGTGCCCTGGTTGTGAGAAACATCTGATAATTCCTGAAGTTTGTGGTCAATTCTAAGCTCCTGCGCTTGCAAGCTGATTAGAACTTTTTAGAGGTCTTCCATCAAGGGTTTAATAACTGATTCGAACATGCTTTTTGACGGTCGTCTCGTTTATAATTTGTAATTTATTCTCAATAAGGTCTTGAATCGTGCTTTCCAAGCTGGTAATGCGTTCCTCGGGTTGGGGGCGCTGTGTATATTGCGGCTTTGGTGCCTGCAGTGGTGGTTCCTGCGGAGTTGGCGCCTCGTGGGGTGCGTCTGGTGTAGTTGCTTGCCTCTAGGGGGTGCTAGCATCTAACTGGTGTGGAGACGGAGGGTGTAGCTCTGCCCTATCTTCTTCCATCGGACATGCCTGTTGCGTCGATGGAGGTAATGTGTTGTTTGGATTGACTGCGATGCTTAACTGCTGTTTCAATGTGCTATTTTCTGATTTCAGTTGTTCAATCTCTACTTTCAGTCGTTTGTAAGCCAACGCTTCGGGGGCGGAGGGAGATACATCAGCCCAGCTCACCTTGCTGCCGTTGCGTTGCTGCTTGTAATGGGGTGCTGTTGTCCTCTCGGCTGGACGGCTGCCGGTGAGGTGCGACACCTTATCGGTAGTCCCAGGTCCATTGCTTGAAGAACGTGAGCCGAATGGTGCTGCGTTGTTGCTAGAGGACTGGGCCTGGTGGGTCAGTCGGTCCCCGCTGCTCGATGGGCCTCTGCTGCTTGACCGGTTGCGAAGCCTGGCCCTGGACTGGTGGTTGTCTTGTCCTGTCTTAAGCTTGGTTGGTTGTGATGTTCGGCACTTTTATTTGCATTGATTCGATCCCATGGGATGTGGACCTTCGCAGACCGTGCACTTGGGTTGGCAGTCGTTGGATTCTGGAATATGTTGCTGACCACACTGGGGACATCTTGACTTCGCACGGCAAGGGCAAACATTCGCCCGGTGTTCAAGTTTTTGCCGCACAGTGCGCAGGCTGGCGTTGTTTTCTTGTATAGGTGTACGGGAACCGCTTCACCGTAGTAGAAAACGTGAAATGGGACCTTTCTTCCTTCAGTAGAAAAGATGGGCTTGAAGAGAAGATAAAGCAAAAGTTTGATATGGACTTAGTGTCTGACGCGAACGTTGAGACAACCCAGATGGGAACTAACATAAATCTAGTCTTTCGGAGGGAATCGCTCCCCTCTACCTACTCTGTGGCCAGTGTTGCGACGGCGGCGCCATTAAGCCTAACAGGAAGCAATGAAATGATACTAAACAACACCTCAGTGTGTGTCTGTGTAACAGCCAGCCTAAGCATAGGTCTGCATGTCTAGCTAGGTCTAACCGCAGCTAAAGGTAGGCTTAACCAGGTGATACCAAAGCTTTCACTTGCATAACAAGGGTTAGTTCAGCTAAGTGGCAGTAATTTTTGTGAGTTGATTGTAAGTTCTTTATTTTGAGCGGAAGGCACAGGGCTGCTGTGAAGGAACGGCGAAAGAACATTAGTCACACATTCTAGATGCCCGTGTACTGTGCAATGCCGGTACACGTTAAAGATCCCCAGGTGGTCCAAATTTCTGGAGCCCTTCACTACGGCGTCCCTCATAGCCTGAGTCGCTTCGGGACGTTAAACACCCATAAAACCAAAAACCAAAAAACTCTAGGTCTGAGTGTGTACTGAAAAAAATCGAAAATTGGTTTTAAGTAAAGGAAATGATGCAGTAACTACCTCACGTATCTCGGTGGACACCCGAACCGTACCGTAAGGAAGGAATAAAGAATAGAGTGAAAGAAGAAAGTAAGAAAGAGGCGCCGCAGTGGCGGCTCCATGGAAATTCCTTTAATGGGCCCTGACATCCTATCCACACGAAGCGCGGCTTCGGCCGCATATCTGTTTTTTTTTTCAGCCAGCGTCCGCTTCGGCGGCCGCGGTTGTTGCTGCGACGCGCGTCTTTTCTTTCCTTTTTTCTCTTTCCTCTGATCTTGTAACTCTCCTCTATCTGCACGTGGCAGCGGTGGTGGCTCGGCTGGAGTCAGTTGGCAAGCCCGTGCACTTTTCTTTTCATTCTTCTCTCAGTCGCAACAACAACACCCATAGCACACGGGTGCCGTTTCGGCCGCCGTGGTACGGTTCGAACCCAGGTACTCCGGCTGACGAGTCAAGCGCCCTAACTACTGCACCACCACGGCGGGTAGTGTGTACTGTCCATTTTAAGGTAAAAGCCTTTAATGCCTCGTACTGTCGTGACCAAGGAATGTTAGCAAATGTGTCCGCGTTTCGGCGTCACTACTTAGAAAGAAACTGTGTCGAGACTGGGAATCGAACCAGGGCCTTAGGCATTTGAGTGGAGACTACCACTCCGCCACGAAGGCTCAGGGTTTGGGCATGAATAAAGGCGCATCTAGTGAAGGCATGGGTTTATAAATGAAATAAAAATAAAAAGTAAAAATATGAAAAAATAATAAAGATAAAATGTGAAATATGAAAGAATAAAAAAAAATGGCTGAGGCTTAGCTAAGGTTAAGCCTAGTCAGATGCGAAGCATATTGATGGCTAGGCTTGGTAATACATGGCTTTCCTTGGTTGACGTTCATCCCGCTCTTCTTCGGTCTCTGTGGCACGCTGAAGCTTTCGCTTCTCGTTCAAATCAGCCCTGCTTCTAGGCGGCATTCGAACACCTGGCCGCCTCTAAGTGCCCGGAGAGCTGTTGTTGTTGTTGTGACAGAAAAGGATGAAAAGGAAATTGCACGGGCCTGCCTACTGGCTCGAGCCGAGCCACCACCGCTGCCTCGTGCAGACAGAGGAGAGTGAAAAGATCAGAGGAAATAGAGAAAAAGGAAAGAAAAGACGCGCGTCGCAGCAACAGCTGCGTCCGCCGGAGCGGACGCTGCTCAAAAAACAGTTAAGCGGCCGAAGCCGCGCTCGCCGAAGCGAGAACAGAAGTTGTTGTTGTTGTTGTTGTGACTGAGAGAAGGATGAAAAGGAAATTGCACGGGCCTGCTACTGGCTCGAGCCAAGCCACCACCGCTGCCACGTGCAGATAGAGGAGAGCTAAAAGATCAGAGGAAAGAGAAAAAGGAAAGAAAAGACGCGCGTCGCAGCAACAACTGCGTCCGCCGGAGCGGACGCTGCTCAAAAAGAAGCGGCCGAAGCCACGCTCGCCGAAGCGAGAACAGATACTCCTAGAGAACAGAATATTATTGTTATTGTGACTGAGAGGAGGATGAAAAGGAAATTGCACGGGCCTGCTACTGGCTCTAGACAAGCCACCACCGCTGCCACGTGCAGATAGAGGAGAGGTAAGAGATCAGAGGAAAGGGAGAGAGGAAAGGAAAGGCGCGCGTCGCAGCAACAACCGCGTCCGCCGGAGCGGACGCTGCTCAAAAAACAGATAAGCGGCCGAAGCCGCGCTCGCCGAAGCGAGAACAGATAGAACAGAAGGGCGAGGCAAGCTCAGCTTTATACCGCTGCTGTAGCGTCACGTGGTCAGCCGCAGCGCCTCTGATGTGGAGCCTCCACCGCCACGGCCGACCGCGCGAGCCGGCAGCCCATCTCTCCTCTGCTGTGACGTCATGTTGTCACGTGGTCAGCGCCGCGCCTCTGATGTGAAGCCTCCATCGCCGCGGCCGACCGCGCGAGCCGGCAGCCCATCTCTCCTCTGCTGTGACGTCATGTTGTCACGTGGTGTCACGTGGTCACGCTAAAGGTTAATGGTAGCTCCACCGCCGCGCTCGACGGGCTGTAGTGTAGCTCTAGTAATATGCTTCGCATATTACTAGAGCTACACTACAGTCCGACGGAGTGTCGGCTCGAGTACTGACGCACGCATTATCGTTCTAGGAATATGAAAGCCTTGGCTATCTGCGGGCGGTGCGCATGAAGATCGCCTGGCTTGGACTGCGCTGAAAAACCGGCGGTGTGGCGCTCCTGAACTTTCATCGAATGGCCACGTGGGATTGCGTCATGGGCGGCGTCCAGAACCACGCTATTTAAGCTGCTACCGACGATCGGCGGATTGCAGTCCGACGGAGTGTCGGCTCGAGTACTGACGCACGCATTATCGTTCTAGGAATATGAAAGCCTTGGCTATCTGCGGGCGGTGCGCATGAAGATCGCCTGGCTTCGACTGCGCTGAAAAACCGGCGGTGTGGCGCTCCTGAACTATCATCGAATGGCCACGTGGGATTGCGTCATGGGCGGCGTCCAGAACCACGCTATTTAAGCTGCTACCGACGATCGGCGGATTGCAGTCCGACGGAGTGTCGGCTCGAGTACTGACGCACGCATTATCGTTCTAGGTACGAGTTTTCCTCTAGCTAGATAACGATATAACTTTTGACCACTTCGTCGGACTGCAATTTCGCCGGTGTTTCCTTGCTTTGTGTTTCAATGGCTGCGCCTAATGCTGATGATAAATGCTTTGTGTGCTCTAAACTTGTGCTACTTGACAATTGCTTAAGTTGCACCGAATGTAGCTGCTGGCTTCACATTGGCAAATGTTCTGGCGTGTATAAGAAGGCCTTGAAGACACTTGATAGGTCTAAGTGGGTGTGCTCAACTTGCCTGACCCTGAAGTCAACGGATTCACATGATTCTGATTCAGACAGCAGCGTAAAAAAAGGAGAACCGTCTAGGACAGAACTGTTGCGTGCTATCCGTGCGCTTAGCGGTAAACTGTCTGAAATCAGTTTGCGTGTGGACCAAATTGACAAGACTATTCACCATCAATCTGCAAAGAATGATTCTGTAATAGAAAAAATTGACAAGCAGGGCAAAATCATTGAGAGCGTCGAAACTTCGATGGACCTGCTTTCGTCAAACTATGAGGAAATTAAGACGTCGCTGGCCACGCAGAACACTCAGGTAGCTGAACTAAAAAAGCATTGCGTTGAGCAGGATGAGAGTTTAGCAGAGAAAGCTATTGTTATAAATGAACTTAGAAACACAGTGAACAATCTCGAAGCTTATTCTCGTAGGCAGAACATTGAGATACATGGAATTAAGAAAGCAGACAAGGAGGATCTGGTATCTGAATTGAAGTCACTTGCAAACAGGTTGGAAATCCCGGAAGAAACTGTTGAATGTGTAGAAGCCGTACACAGATTGCCGGCCAGAGATGGCAAAGTTCCTGTAATTCTTGTCAAATTCAAGTCAATGAGTGACCGTGAGCTCTGGCTTCGAAAGCGCTACACACTGAGTGACGAGAACATTTACATCAATGAGAACTTAACTGCCTATACTAAAAAGCTACTTTGGCTCGCTAAAAACGTTGCCAAGATAAAATCATACAAATATGCTTGGGCAAAGAATGGACACGTGCTCATGAGAAAAGTGGAGGGTTCTACTGTGATAAAGATACAGAATGAAGACGATATCAACAAACTGCAATGAACATGTGCGAACAGTTTGATTCGTTTCCCGAATGGGAAGAACACAGAGATCGCGTCTTCACGACTTCATGTTCAAAACCCGTACTCGACCTCGTACATGTAAATATCAGGAGCATTAGAAGGCACTGGGACCAGCTAAATGTCTACTTGTGTCAGTTATTAAAGCATTTAGACGTTGTGGTGTTAACTGAAATAAATGTAAATAAGCCAGAGGCTCTCGGGTTTATACTGCAGAGTTTTCAGTCATTCTCGCTCTGTCGTTCCTCAGGTAGAGGTGGCGGCGTCTTAGTGTTTGTTAGAGATGCATGGTTTGTTGAGAAATTAACTTGCACTTTTATGGCTGCAGAGGTTCTTGCGCTTTCTGTTAGTAATCATGATGAGTCTTTTGTGGTTATTACTGTCTACCGTCCGCCTAACTCTGACCTGCAATTATTTCTTTCTGAACTTTCCTTCTTCCTGTGCAAACATTCTCAGAGTAATGTTATATTAGCGGGAGACCTTAACATTAACATTCTACAGCCAAAGAAAAGTGGTGTTGAGGATTATCTCGATTTATTAGCTGGTTATGGCATTGACAATACTATTCGTATTTATACTCGCGAGGAATTTTCTGGTGCCCGGCTTACTCAGTCTTGTATTGATCACATTGCTGTAAGATGCCCAACATTAGACTTAATGGCTGCAGTGATACGAGAAAAAGTGGCAGATCATTATTTTCAGGCTCTTTGTTTGGTCAGCAGCGAACCTGTAACACCAATGTCAACTGTACGTACAATAACCATACTAGACGACCGACGTGTAAATGGTCTGATCCAGAAATTTGACTGGGAAAGCTTA